>NW_026126434.1:807500-1250000 GCF_943737965.1 Phodopus roborovskii
TCCTCTACTAATTAAACCAATTTATCAGTTACTTCATCAAGTAATCTGTGATTGTTTGCTTTAAATGTCAACTTAGAGATACTTAAGACTCACCTGACAAGTGAGCATCCATTGAGGAATTGTCTTGACTGACTTAGTGTGTATGAGAAGACCCATCCCAAATGTGGGCATTGCCTTATGGTGGAAGCTCAGATAAAAAGGACATTGTAACTAAAAGACTATTGGCCTTATGCTGGTTAGTCCCTCTCTCTCTCTCTCTCTCTCTCTCTCTCTCTCTCTCTCTCTCTCTCTCTCTCTCTCTCTCTCTCTCTCTCTCTCTCTCTCTCTCCATCATGTCTCTCTTTCCCTCTCCCTCCCACTTCCAAGCAACCAGGAGATGAACAGGTCTTCTCCAACCTGCATATCCTGATGCTATCACAGGCCCAAAGTGTTGGGTCAAAGAAGCTATGGGCTGATATGCTTTTTCTCCTTCTTGCCTTTCTGGAGATTTGGTCACATTCTTTCAGAGCTGGGTAGTATAGCATCTTGGGAACATGGCATGATGATGTACAATAGAGCCTTCTCCCTGGAAACCTTCAAGGACACAATCTCCCAGGTGAAAACTCATGGAGCTTATGTACAACCTAACAGAGCCTGTGATCCTGTGTTAGGCATCTGGAAGATGAAACTGCATGTATTTGCAGCAGGGGCTGCACTCTGCTCATTTGCTAACTTGTGAAGTATGAGCATCTTCAGGTTAGAATTAGGTGAGTGAGAAATCTGATGTCGCTGAGGAAGAGCAAAGAGCAATCAGGACACAAAATGATACTCTTGTTGCCTTCGGTATGTCAGCAGTTCTCACACAAATGAGTCCAGATGAGATGTCGTGTCCTCATCGACAGCAGTGAGACAAAACATCTAATTGCTGATTTATGTCTCATTCTACTGCAGGCACAAACATCCTGCATCTTTTTATTTCATCAGCATTATCTGCCCAACCCAATTTCTACCCTAACTGAAATCTTATTCATTTCTTTTGAAAGCATAATTGTTCCCATGGCAACAACAAAAGATGCTGGTGAATGATCATAACATATTGATAAAGCATCTCTAGATATCATTCCCATAATAATCATCTTGAAGAGGAGAGAAAATGGAGTGGGAGGAAGCAGATGTTTTGGGAATGAATAGCACTTTTGGTGATGTTTTTCAAGGAGTCACAACGAGGAGACCACTTCAGATAGTCCTACCTTTGGACTGGTAATTGTTGCTAGCAACCATTGCTTTAAGTCCAGGGTCCCTTGAATTAGAGATCAAGTCAATTGATTTGATTTTTATGTCTTTTTGCAAATTCCCAGAAACAAATGAATGTAATATATTAAATGATTTCAAAGCTTTTCTTCAATGTTATAAAGTAAAAATAAATGAAGCTTGAGCCCTGACATGGAAAGGGTTGTCTCCTTAACACTGGACTTGTACCCATATTCTGCTCTTACTGCAACCATCCATCCTGAGGGACCCAGGACTGACTGATGGAGCAGCAGGCAAGGCATGTGGAGGGGATAAGAGTGAGACTATGAACCTCCAACCCCTGGGATCCCCAAGCTCAGAGGACAGCCCTGTCAACTCCAGGGCGAGGAACTGAATGAGGAGTCTAGAAAAGACTGGCTTCCATGACACTTGGATCCCATGAGTGTGGTCAGTGGATCTTTGATGTCATGTGGAAGACATGGTCTCTCAGAAGGTTCAAGAAGATGAGCAGGTGGAGCACCATCATGTTGAGGGAGCATAAGGAGATGGGGAACACTTAGAAAAAGGAAAGTCTATATATCTGAGCACACAGTTACCTTCTAGAGCCTTGAGTTAAACAAGTAAAGAGACATATAACTGGACAAGAAGACTAAAGAAAAAAATTGGCCATTATTAGTAATAGAAGAGATCACTTCAGATTCTATAAATAGTGAAAATACAGCAAGGGCACATTTTTAAGAAGTTTGTCACCAGATGGTGTTGGTGAATACCTTGGAAGGCAGAGACAGGTGGATCTCTGTGAGTTTGAGACCAGCCTGGTCTACAAAGTGAGTTCCAGGACAAGCTCCAAAGCCCCAGATAAACCCTATCTTGAAAAACCAATAACAACAAAGAATAAGAGGCAAACCATTGATTATTACAGGGACACAGAAGATTCATCTAATAAAATTCTATGTTCAATCGTAAATAAAAACAAAATCTCTCAGTGGCTTCATAGATCTGATGAAAGTTGGCTAACAAAAATTAAAACAACAAACATTAAAATGATGTGGCTTAACAGCATCAATAATGCTGAAATAGTATTTAACTATACTGTCTTCACCTATTGGGATCCTGCATGTTATATCTGAGTTCTTATGCCTTCCAAGGAAACTTTTTCATGCTAAGCTCTCTCTCAAGCCCAGCTTTGTCCATCTTAGGTCAGGGTACCATTCCCATTAATATAATACAGAGCCTAAGGTCTGGTAAAGGCAATAAGACAAGGAAAAAAAAGAATAAAAGGAACTAATGACAAGATGATGCAAGCCAGTTCTGTATTCTAGATGGTCTTTCAGAAGACCATAAGGTGTCTACAAAGTAAATATTAAAACAGAGAAGTGAACTTACCAAAGCTGCAGTCCACACAGTCAATGCTCAAAGTCAGTCCAGTTCTTATGCATTAGCAATGAATGACTAGGAAACAAAATTAAGGAAGCAGAGCAGCACCCAATTACATCAAACCACACTAAGTGCTAAGAGATACCTGAATAGAGATGCTTGCAAACTTTGTGTGTTGAACGCTTAGAGCAGAGTAGAAGATTTGGTAAGTGGAGTTCTGTAGTTTGGTCAAGCACTACAGGAGTGAATCCTGTAAAAATAAAATTCTCCCCAAATTAATCCTTAGCTATAACAATAAGGTTCAAGATCTAAGTGGACATTTTGAAGAAACAGTCAAGCTTGTTCTAAAATGTATTTGAAATAGCCTTGGAAAAGAAGGACAAAGTTGAAAGACCAATGTAAAGTGGAAACTAGATCAGCATCAGAAGAGAAGGTCCAATTGTATTCCTATACATACATAAATGACTGACCAGTCAACCAAAGCATCTCAATGAGGGAGGACATTTTTTTCAACCTATGTTTCTAGGACAGGTTGTCCATATGAAAACAAATCTAGCTATCCAAAATCAATTTAAAGGTGAAAACAGACTTAAAGGTCAAAGCTGAAATGATGTACTTTTGAAAGAAAAAAAAACTTTAAAGAATACCATCACACACTTGAAGCAGACAGGTTTTTTACACAATGTACAGAATATTAACTATAAAAATTAGATAAATTGGAATCCATGAAGATGAAAGCCTTATGCTTATTAAGAAATACTGCTAAAATATTGAATAGACAATCAGTGGATGACGGAGAAAATGTTCGCTATACACATGTCTAACCAAGGTTAAGTGTCCAGACTACATAAGACCTCCTGAAGATCAACTGAAACCATCACACCAAAAGCTGGTGAGGATACAGAGCAGGAGGGATACAAAACAAACAACCATGTTGGAAAACAACCTAGCTCTAAGAAGAAAGTGAAGCATATAATTACTGTAGAAACCTAGCAATCCCATTTATAGGTATATTTATAAGTAAGTTTAAAAAACGGCAGCTGGTGAGATGACCCAGTGGGTACTATGCAAGCCTGGGAACATGAGTTCAATTCTTGGCGCCCACAAAAATCCATATGCACTGGCATGCATCTATAATACCAGCACTAGAAGGTCATGGGACAGCTAAATGGAATATTCTGTTCACAGGCAAAAAAAAAAAAAAAAGACTCTGCCTCAAGGTATCAGGAAAGAATGATCCCTACAAGTTAGCCACTGACCTCCATAAAGGCAACATGGCATGCATGCACCAAGACTCTCACCCAAATTCAATAACAGATTTTTAAGTAAATTAAAATCTTAAAAAAAAATAAACAAAACAAAACAAAAAACACTTCTCATAGAACATGCAGAAATCAAGTTGTGCCTGACATGAAAGCTCCTTCCCTACTGGCTAGCAATAGCGATGGGAAGTGTTGTGCAAAATATAAAAGTAACCACCAATCCTACCTGTGAACCCTGTGAGCTACTGTAAAAACTGGCCTGCCAGTGCAATGGTGGCATGAATGTCATGGGTATAACCACTTTCTGATTGGATGTAAATCTTGCTCAATAATATAAAACCCATTCCTTGTATTATTACTGAGCAAATAACCTATAGTTATACAGATCATAGACCCTAGGAGAGAACCTAGTATTATTATTATTCTGAATGTGCATATTTATAAACAAACTCCTAATGATATCATTATACCTGCAGATTAAGACACCTTCCAATCTCCATCAAAGAAGCTTCTGTTTGCAGTATATGCTGACCAACACACACACCTACAGCTGATCTTAGACTTTGATCAAAGTCTAAGAGGATAAGGGACTTCAAAATTGTCCATCCCTAAATAGAGCATATTACTGCACTACCCTCTGTAAAGCATCTGTGATCATTGCAGAAGGCATACAAAGTGTCAGAGCCAAAGGTAGTGGATAAGTACAATGAAACCAGATCTTCTGGATATAGCAGGGTTGTTGCATATATGAACTCATTGTGGCTGGCACAGCATGCATAAGACCTGTTCAAGCCCACACCTGATGAAATCCCAGCATGGAGAGGGGAGTTACATGTGAAGTTCTATCTTTATACATGGAGTTATTGGTAACTATTTGTTGTAGGAGATTGGTTTGTGTTGTTATTCTGAGACTACCAATGAAGTTGGACCTTCATTCGAATGGCGGAGTTCACACTAAGCTGACTGGACTGATCCATAGAGTGAGTTTTCTTGTGGACTAAGTGCAAGCTAGAGGGATACACAGGATGAAAGAGGGGGGACCTAAGGAGATGGGTGGTCATTTTGAGCAGGGAAGGTGGGAAGCGGGTGACCATTTCTCTGTGACTCTGTGGATCTCTTAGGTTTAGTTGCCTAATATTTAACTCCAGCTTTGAGTCCTTGTAAACCTTACCTTGTTTTCTGGGGTTATTTATCTTAAAACTAATAGCAAGTCACCTGTTCTAAGATAAAGTTACTTTAAAGCATGGAAAGTACTGACTCCTTTCAGCATTAAGAGAATTAGAACCACCTGGCTCCTGAACTCAGATACTTGCATTGATGTGAACAGCTCCTGAGGTGGAACTCATAGGCCTTAGTCATGAAACATATTCTTGTATTTATGTTTATTCATCAAAACTCTATATTATTATTGTTATTATTATTATTATTTCAAATTAGACAGTACAGATTAGAAAAGCTGTCATCTTCTTGATGATCCACAGGTTAAAATTCCCAGCAGAGCAGTATATTTCTAGGAGATAAGCACACTATATTATAGGCAGTGAAGATCTCCCCACATCCACTCACACCATGCTAGATATCAAAGAGAGCAACAGCAAACATGTAAAAGCACAGCAGAGTAAACAGCATTCTGAGGTCTCCAGTCCTGTGGCTTTGCCAAAATGAGATTGGCTCATCAGAAAGTTTTCTTCTGGAACTTTAATTGCCACTTGCTGCTCCTCTGGCCTGGCCAACAGCACACAGAGCAATTAAAGATTTAATACCCATTGTTAAAAATCACACTGCTCTGGATGTGACCAAAGACAGAACAACTTCTATAGAAACAACAAAAAGGGCAGGAGAGACAAAAATACAAGTATTTTGGCAAACTGCTATAAGTTATCAGAGACCAAAGCTAAAAATACAAGTAAATGGCATTGAAATTTAGGGTTATGTAGACACAAGTACAGATGGAACAACAATTTCACAAAAATCTTGTCATCCAGACTGGCCTCTTCAGGAGGTAAATGTTCATCTTCTAGGAATTAGAACTTTACCTCATGTGAAACAAAGTGCAAGGCAGGTCAAGTATATAGAGCCAGAAGGACAGAGAGGAGAATTAAAGCCACATATGGCTAACATAGCAATGAATTTATGGGAACATCGTTTGTTGCAGAAATGAAAAACACATTCCTTCAACCTCAGAAGCAAACTGTAAAATAAGCAATGCTTCTGAGAATAGTAAAAGGTATTATCAAGAACAGTCACAGACTGTTCAGGTTATATATAAGCAGGGCACAGCAGCTGGTGGTCTTTCAAAGGCACCAACAGCCCTACCTTTAAAATGGCCAATTGACAAACCTGTATAGGTGGAATGATGCCTTTTGACATCAAAAAAGTTACAGGTACTAGAACAGCTGGTACAAGAGCAATTAGATGCTCATCATATTGAAAAACTGACAAATCCTTGAAATTCTCCTATATTTGTCATTAAAAAGAAATTGAGAAAATGGAGAATGTTAACAAATTTAAGAGTCATAAATAAGGTGAGTTAGCCAATGGGCTCTTTACCAGTCTGGCATTCCCTTGCTTTCTGTATTACCTAAAGGATGGTCTATTAATGATTGACTTAAAAATACTATTTTTTACTATACCTTTAGAAAAACAGGATAGAGAAAAATTTGCCTCCACAGTGCTTACTTAAAACAATTCTCAACCCATTGAAAGGTATCAGTGGAAAGTTATTCCACAAGGTATACTAAACAGTCCTACTTTGTGTCAATATTTTATACAACAGCCATTAGAAATAATTTATAAACAGTTCCCTCAATCTATAATTTACCATTAAGTGGATGATATCTCATTAACTTATTTAGATGCAGATTCCTTTGAAAAATGTTTGAAGAAGAAAAAAAAAAATGCCTTGTTGGAGATTAGAAATTGCCCCTGAAAAAAGAATGCAAAAAAAGAGATTCTATTAACTACCTGTGATATAAGATAGGTTTACAAAAGATTCAACCACAGTAATTATAAGTCAGGAGAGATCAATTACAAGTTCTTAATGATTTCAAAATTATTGGGAGATATTAACTGCCTAAGGCTCACAATTTGATTAACAACTCAAAAGCTAATTAATTTATTTCAAACCTTAAGAGGTGATAAGAACTTAAATAGTCCAAGAAAATTATCAGCTGAGGCTGAGAGAGAATTGGCTTTGGTAGAAAAGAAATTACAGGATGCACATATGGAATATTTGGACCCAAAGCCTGATTCCATTCTGGTTTTTTTGTTTGTTTGTTTGTTTGTTTGTTTGTTTGTTTGTTTTTACCTTCTATGCATTATCCCACAGGAAATTCTTATGCAGAGAAAAGATAATATCTTAGAACAGATATTTTTACCATAAAATCGAGTAAAAAAATTAAGACCTATGTAGAAAAGGACTCTGAATTTATCCTGAAAGGAAAATTGAGACTTCATCAATTAGCAGGAATAGACACAGCAGAGACTGTGGTACCTTTTACCAATGCTGAAATTTCCTCATTATGGGCAGAAAATGAACATTGTCAAGGAGCTTGCAGTAATTTTTGGGGAGAAATTAGCAACAAATATTCAAGAAGCAAGAGACTTCAGTTCATAAAGAGTGAATTGAATCCTTCCTCACATTGTATGGTGAACACCAATTTATGGAGCCCCTACATATTACACTAATGCAAATAAATCAGGAAAGGCAAGTTACATATCATAAAAAATAAGTGGCTAAAAGCCCTTATGATTCGTTTCAAACTCATAATGAAGTCAATCAACTCTTGGTAGGAAATGTGCTAGAAGCCTCTCAGTATTTCATATGAAACATCATGTTACTAGCAAAGGTTTGAAGAAAGATTTTTCTATCACTTGGCAACAAGCCAAGTATAAGGAAACATCCTACTTGTTCTTTGTGTAACCAAACTCCACTACCTGTGGGAAGTAACACAAAGGATACTCAAAGAAATGAAATTTGACAAATGGATGAGCTCCATTTTGCAGAGTTTGGAATATTAACATATGCACATCATACCATAGATGCACATTCAGGATTTCTATGGGCAACTGCTTTGAGTTCTGAAAAGGCTAAACCTGTAATTATACATTTAATAGAAGTTAATGGCCATCAAGGGGGATATCTGTACAAATTAAGACTGGCAATGCTCCAGCATATGTTCTTAGTAAAATGAAGGAGTTTTTGGATATTACAATATAAAGCATATTACAGGTAGGCAACACACTTCTACAGGACAAGCACCTATAGAAAGATCTAATTGCACTTTAAAAAAATATTCCTAATAAACAGAAATGAGTAATAACCCCCCAGAAATAGATTACACAATGCTCTATTAACTTTAAATTTTAAAATGCTAATAATAAAGGAATGACAGCTGCTGACACATTGGATAGTTAAAAAAAAAAAGATGCTGAATTAATTAGCCTGCATACCTAAAAGATGTGTTAACCTCAAAATGGGTGTTACTTTGGGAAAGAGGCTTTGCTTTTGTTTCCACAGGAGAAGAAAGAAGAAAAATCTTTATCAAGATTGATAAAGATTAGATCCGAAGAACAGAAGGGACCTCTTGATTAGGAGAAGAGGCAATAGTTCATCAAACATCTTGGTCATTCAATCTAAATAACTTGTAAGACTAGAAAATACCTTTCATTTGATCAGACACTACCTGCCAACAAGGGAAATTCCCCAAAGTTAGGGTTGGGACAGGGTTTTCTTTTGTCTTTCCAGGAGAATGAAAAGCATCCAACTAAGGAATCTGAAGAACACTGGAGAAATAAACCATATGAAGAAGAGGGATGAATCATTCATACAAATGTTTTCAAGGTCAGAGACATATTTTAAGTAGATAGATGATCTTCAAACATGTCAGAGATCTACAGAATATGGGATTTAAAATGTTTCAGTAACATAAGGCTTTTCATGACAGATAGGTCTTATTGTCATGACATATATTCGTTTATAACTACACAGACATGTGTCCATATGTGTAAGCCCACTTCTGGGAGAATGCTATTACTGCTTTATTTCATGTAGTAATAGTCTTAGCATTTTGTTAGGTGCTTATAGTACATCCTAATAATATACTTTGTTCTGAATTTCATGTAACTTGAAAATTTATATGAAATGAAAATATGTCTGAATAACCTGAAACAAAAATAAAAGGATAATTAATTCAAAACAAGTATTGAGATATTCCACAAGGCAAATGAAATATAATGATGTATAAGTCCATAAAAGTTGATCTTTAGAAACTGGGGGAATCATAAAAGATATGATACATATATAAGAATTTGACATATGACCAGAGTGTGATTCAATCAGGAAGGGGAAAAATGAAAGAGAAAAAAAAATTAACTCTGGGCTGGACATCTATCGTGAGTCAGGATAGTTAATTTATCTTGTGTCAAATACCAAACAAAAACAAGCAGATGGGTTAGAATGGTGTCTCTCAAACTTCCTAATGCCATGACCCTTTAATATAGTTCTTCCTGTTGTGATGACCCCAACTCAAAAATTATTTTCATTGTTACTTCACAATTGTAATTTTGCTGTTATGAATCATAATTTAAATATCTGATGTGTAGGACAGTGACCCCTGTGAAATGTGACCCCTGTGAAATGACCAAAGGTGTCATGACTCACAAGATGAGAACCACTGTGTTAAAGTGGTAACTATAAAGATACTATTGGTATTGACTGGGATGTGTGGGAAAGACCCAGACAGATGCTAATGAATAACTGTTGTGTAGCAGAATATGGAATAAATAAAGATATTAAACAAATGGCAGATCCAGAAGACATGTTTGCAATGTGGCTGACAGACTATGATTTAAAAGCTATAATTACAGGAAGAGCAAATTAACAAGAAACTGACAACCTAACAGAGAGATGGGCAACAAATATAAATAGACAATTCATAGACGAGAAAAAACAAATGGCCAGCACATACACATAAGCATTCTGTGAGTTTACTAACAGGAAATAGAAGCTGAAGCACAAAACACGGCATCACTTCAGATCCATCAGAATGTCAGGGGGGAAAACAGCAGTAATAGTAACAGTACTGGCTGGGACTTGTGAGAATTGCTGATAGAAGCATAAATTTAGAGGCCAATCTGGGAACATTTTTAATAGGAAGAAACATAAACATTCTGAGCCCATGGCCCCTCTCCTGGATACACAGGAGAACACCCAAGGGTACATGGGAGTCCAGATGTGGACTGGAGCACTAGCACCAACGATGATGCATACACACAGGGAACCCTCGAAAGACCTCTGCTGACTCGGGATTTACAGACGAGCCAGAAGACAAGACAAAGAACTATAAAATGTCATCCTCATGACTGCAGAAGGCCTCACAAGACCAGCTCTGTCCACAATCATGATGTGGGGGGACTCATGGGACCTCCTCCTTTACACCTGAACTGTTGGCTATTGATAGATTCTGGGAGGAAGGGATCACTGTCTTCAGTTACACACCCACTGCCAACCCTACAAGCTCCAATGGATAACTCTCAACCCAAGGCCACACACTGCCCTGGTTAAATTCGGTGTGTCACAAAACAAAATGAATAGATGTGAAGATGAAAGGAATATGTCTGCTGGGGGAGGTGCAGAGATAGTAGGGAGATGGGAGGGGAGGAGGAGTGAGAGTGGTCAGCATAGGTCTTGGTTGATGTTTTTATTGCTGTGTTGAAACATTATGACCAACTTGTGGAAGAAAGGATTTATTTTGCTTACTCTTCTATATTACAGTTTATCGCTGTAGGAAGTCAGGTCAGAAACTCAAACAGGACAGGATACCAGAGGCAGGAGCTGATGCAGAGGCCATGGAGGGATGTTGCTTACTGGCTTGCTCCCCATGGCTTGTCCAAGCTGCTTTCTCATACAACCCAGGGCCACCAACCCAGAGGTGTCCCCTTCGACATTAGACTGGTCCCTCCCACATCAATCATTGAAAATGTTCAACAGGCTTCCCCACAGAATGGAGGCATTTTCTCAATTCATGTTTATCATCTCAGATAACTCTAGCTTATGTCAAGTAGATGTAAAACTAGGCAGCATAGCATGTCTAGAAATAATTTAAATTGGGAAATCAAAAAAAAAGCAGTACAAAAGGAAATTATGTTTAATAGAGGCTTCACTTTGCATATACTTGCACATGTGATTATAAACATACATATGTACTGCATGTATATTGTGAGATGTGGACTGGTAACCATCTGGAAACATCCAGAAGGAAGTGTGTGCAACTATTTGTGAAAGGACTTTGCATTTAGAAAGGTGTAATGTTAGTTAAAATGATAGCAGTAAGAGAGGAGCATAGCTTCAGGGGTTAAGAGCACTGGCCGCCCTCTAGTGGACACAGGTTTGGTTCCCAGCATCCAAACGTGGCTCACATTCATATGTAACTCTAGCTCTGGGGACTCCACCACCCTCTTCTGGCCCCTGTGGACATTGCAGATGCATGTATATGGGTATCTATGCAGGCAAAAACACTCATGCACATAAAATAAAAATATTTTTTTTTTGCAAAAGAGGAAAATACAGGTAAGAGAAGAGTTAGAACAAAGGAGAAAGGAGACAGGATATCACATCCAGAGCATCAGAGAAACCCCACATATGTGTGAAAGCACAAGTCTTCATGCACCTCCTGGCCTACAAAGCAACAATAAAGATCTCCATTGCTGAGTACACACCAAGAGTTTTATGTACTCATTTTTTTCATCCCCTCCCACCATGCCATAAGGTTCAAACCTTTACCATCCTCATTTAGCAAATGATAAAACTAAGAGATGAAGTAACCTTTCTAAAATTACTGTTATTCAGATTCGGGGCTTGGATTTGAACTCAGGATAGACAAACCTGAAATCCTGGCCCATAACCACTAGACATATTGCCTCTCAGAAAATATGTGTCCAGGACATAGTGTTGCTCCAAATATACAGGTTACACCGTGATCATGTATGCTGATTCTGTTTCAGTTTTTTTTTAAGTCATGTGTACAATGTATATATTTGAGCAAAAAGGAAAATGCACACAACTTTCCATCTGCATGCTCTAATTTGGAGGGTAGAATGCATGCAAAGACAAGGATAGATGATTTTGGATGCCATTCATTTGTGTGGTTTTGGAATAGGGTTTCATGTAGTCCAGTCTGGTTTTGAATTCACTATGTAGGCAAGGATGACTGACCTTATACTTCTGATCCTTCCGGCTCTACTTCCTAAGTTCTGGGTGAAGGCATGCATCACTGTGACTATTTATGAGCCACTGGAACTTGAACCTATGGCTCTGTGCATACTGTGGGCACTCTGCCAAATGAGCCACATCCCAGCCCCTGGTGTTTTGTTTTTAATGTGTTCCTGAAACATATTTGAAAAGAATCTAGTCTTAAAACAAACAGAAATAATACCAACAAAACAGTTAGGCTTTTCCTTCTCTTGGATAAGATCTGGTGTTTAGGTAGCACTCTCGTACTGGAAATGCCAGGCACACACATTCTTTCATGTAGGAAGCGCCATTCAGTTCAGGAGGGATTTTGACAAGTTGGAGGAAGAACATGACAAATAGCTTAGAAAATGCAAGGCATCTCTGGAACATGGGCTAGGGCAAACTTTCTGCATGAGAGCAGGGATGTGCTCTAGAAGAGTGTGTGGGCCTGTACAGGCTTGAAATGCAAGGAAAAAGAACATATCAACCACATGGATGGGGCTCTTGTAATACTGAGCTTCATGTCCCAAACACTCTCAGAGTGGCCCTAACACTCACAGTGCTTTCCTTCTATTCCCATGGGTCTCACTCAACCACACAGCCTAACCAGAGAATGCCAGAGTCTCAGTGTGATGCCTAGTGGTGCCAGAGAGCTCCCAAGTGTTATAGCGAGTCTGTGCCTAGTGGAGTACTTGTCCTATTTGGTTCTCTATCCATGCTTGGCAGTGATCATGCCACTTACCTTCTTCAAGAAGCAAGTAAGGGGACCAAGAAGGAAACCTCCTGACCTATCTGGGTCCCAGAGACAAGAATATCACATGCAGTCGAATGCAGTAGTGGAAGACACAAAAACAAGCCAAACACAGTGTAAAACAAGAGGCAACATCCAAGACGGCAGCCACCAGCACGTCAGAATCGGCATGGTGCTGAGCCATCTCACTTCCATTTTTCCCCTCACCCATAAGGCTAAATGCTTTGTTATCAAACAAGCTGCTGCTTTTACATTTACAGTAGTCCATTATAGTTTCTAGTTTGTTGCTTATTAAAAGATACTCTGGTTGGTGGGTGTGAGTTGCAACAGTCTTAAGAAGACAAATCTGTGCATGGCATGGCCAGGCTTGCTAACTAGGGCATGCAGCCACTGGCCATGATTGTCTTATACTCAACCTAAATGCTCTCTTCTCTTCCCATTGTCTAACTGCTTCAACAGAGCTCCACTCAAGCTATAAAAACACTGGGGATGGCATATTTATAGCCAGGGGACAGATTTTAAAGATGATTCATTGATGGTTCACTGGACTGGCATGCTTAGCTTCCTGGATTTGGGTAATATAGTGGGCTCTGCTTTGTCAAAAGAGGTGGGCAGGGAGGTGTGTGCAGTAGCAAGCTAGCTAGTGACTAGAGAGTGCTTATGGAGTTCTAAGGAGAAATTCTTTCCTATCTGATCATAAAGCAGGAGATTTTTTAAAAGGCAAAATAAAACAAACAATCAAAAAACTACTAGCCTCAGAGAAAGTTGCTAAAGTTAAGGACAGGTTTTGGAGAAGGGATTTACAACATTGCTTCACAGTAGCAGTATCTCCTTGGAACCCCAAAGTTCCCATTTTAGGATCTCCACCTTCAGTCTCCAAATCTGTAGGTTTGACAAAGCTGTTCAATGGCAGCCATGGGGTTTGTATGCAGGCATTGTGTAATACAGCTATTTCGCTTTCCAGTTTTATTTGTTACTCAGGCACTGCATAATTCAGCTATGCCTCCTTCAATTTCTAGTAATTCTCTTCCCTTCACATGGTCCTCCCCCACTAATACAGTCACCACCAGATTCACAGCTCCTAGAAATGAAAGAAGACAGAAGTCAGTCATTGGCTCTTCACAAATCTCAGAAGCCAAAGTTCTCCCACAAATCTGAAGGCTGAAGGGACAGTGTATGAACTCTGAAGTTCTCATTTTGTTTTTTCCTCTGTATGAAAGATAAAGGTGATATAGATAAAAAAGAGAAAATTAAGAGGATATCAAATGCTCCTATGTCCTTGGGAAGGGATCCTGAACCATCTAACCCTGGATCATGTTGGGTATGGAGGGGGGCCACAGCCTCCAGGGAGGTTAGTAGGGTCAGGGTGACTGCAACTGCAACTTCCTTCAATGGATCCCAGCAAAGTATTTGGAGTCTTAAAATACCCTACTGTGCAAGGACATGCTTGATTATCAATGTCCACAAAAGCTATTCAACCAAAATGGGATCTGGGACCATGTCAGAAAACACCAGCAAGAACACAGCCACACAGTTCTCTTGTCTCATGAGAGATGCTCAGAAATTACTAAACAGACTTGAAGAGAGCTGACATGTAAGGCAAGGCAGACACAACAACATGGGAGGACTCAGTGAGTAAAGACACCACAGCAGACAACAAATTTTAAAAACTGTAAAAAACAATACTTCTTATTATCTATTATGTAACTATCACCCCCATTGAAAGCCCATGCTGTGCCTGTTTTCAAAGTGCCAGATTGCTGGAAATAAGAAAGATTGTTTTCCTGGCAATGTTGAAGAAGTGCTGGTCCCAACAGAAGATAAGAATTAGGCAGAGCAGGGTATTTACAAAATGAGGTCCTGGGATACTCCCTGAACACCACATTTGGATTAGCGATCTCCCACTCCCAGGGAGACTGAGAGTGTGTAATAGGAGATTAGCATAAAGTAGAAAGGGAACTTTCTAGAGTTCACACATCCCAAAGAGGACTATTCTTCCACAATCACACTGAGGAGCCTCTGGGTTTCTAAAGCATCGATGCTGAAAATATCCTAGGCACCTTTGTTCTGAAGCTGGCTTCTGAGGTAGTCCATGACCCCATGAGACGAGTATTATCATACACTGTGCAGCACAGCTGCTGTACAGACCACTTGAGGAAAGAGTCCCAATGCTTTTGTAGTCAGGCTATGTCCTTCATTCCTGACAAGGTTTCCAAGCTGCACAAAGTATGTACTAGTTTTTGTTCCAAACATTATTGGCAGAGCTCACAACACAGAATGTCTTTAGAGAGGCATCCCATAGCAAGGCAGACTAGAAGAAGGAGTATTGGGAGGGATATTATAACACTAAAGACATTTCAAAAGTTTATATAGGAACCTGTTACTCTAAAAGCTTCATAAAATGCATGCATATGCATATATAGAAAGAGTTTAAATGAAGTTACCCTATAACAGGGCAACAATAACCCTACTGGACATTACAAGCTAACAAAAAGCCTAGTGCCAGGCATCGGTTACCTTTTTTGAAGTTGTTAGCTAGTGAGTACCCATAGATCCCCAAATCAAAGCATTACAAAGTATTGCCAATTCTCTTGCTTACCCAGAACTTGACAGTAAGACCCTATTGCTGAAGACACCATGAATTTGAATCAAAGACCATGGAGAAACCAAGCTAGGACTGACCTGCGAGCCTCATCTCTACTAACTAGCTTTCATAGTGTTGAAAGTTACTGTGAATGATACAGGAGGAGAAAAGTAATCATAAATCTTACCATCTGTGAACCCTGTGAACTGCAATAACAACCAGTTTGGCAAGAAAGGCTCCTGCACAATTGTGGCACAAATGTCACTGGGGTAACCAACCACTTTCCAGTTGCATTTAGGGTCTGATCCACAAGTTGAAAATTGTGCTGATAACTATTACTGGGTCCATGAATCTGTGTCTAGAAAGTCCATAGACTCCAAGGGGAAATTACTACTGTCATAAATCTGCTAAATGGACGTAATGCTAAACTGAATTCCAACGACTTCTCATTATATCCATAGATTACTGCATCTATCAACCATCATCAGAGAAGTTTCTATTTGCAGAAGATCATGGTTAAGATGGAGGTAAACTGGTCAAGGTATAAAGAATGAGAGACTTTGGAGTGCTCAGTCCTGAATGGGATATCTATATGGTACTCCAAGGCTCAAGGACCATTGTAGAAGAGGGAACCAAAAGATTATAAGAGTCGGAGCTGATGGATGACTACAAGGAAACAGTCTATCTCTCTTATCTGACACTCTGACATCATGCAAGCAGGGTAACTTCTATCTGTATCATCAATTGGATAGAGTGGGTTTCCATCCAGTGTAGTAGTGTCCTCTCTCTGTCTCTTTCTCTCTCTTCCCTGTGTCCCTGTACAGGGGAGTGAGGGATATGCCAAGTGGACATGGCCCTATCAATTTATAGAAAAACTCATAGGCAGGTTTCATTTTCTATATGCAAGAAGATGAGAATGGACAATGTTGTAGGTTCAGTGAAGTTTCTCAGCTCACTTCATATTTGAATGAACATGCTAACTAATTCTCTTATTTGAAGAAAGTTCATTGAATTTCATCAATAATATGCTCCAGTTTTATTAGTTATACATTCTCAAGATTACCACCCTCTTGATCAGACAGTATTTTCTATTGCTAATGATTGGCTTCTCTCTATTAATTAACTTAAACATGCAAATGCCAGTGGTATAGGCCAAGAGTCTTCTAAGTAGATTTGTGAGATATTTTGGAAGCCAGAAGTTGCCTCACACTATTCAACAAAAGGGCAGCATAAGCAAAGAAAGTTCATGCCAATCTCTCTCATGCCTACATGTGAAAAAAAACACCCTCAGCTAATTTTTACCACCACCATATAAACAAACATAAAGATGCTTCATAGCCATCTAGAGTTAATACTAAATATTGACTTGTGAAAGATTCAAAATTCAACCTGGCCAGACTAACAAATTATAGGATATAAAATATGTCACATAGTCATAAGAATGGCATTGAGGAAAAATGAGATGTACTCTATAACAAATCTCTTAGCAAACTCAGAGCTAGACCAGGATTATTTGAATTTAATAGAGAATATTTACATAAACCTCTATCTAACATCATGTTTAATAATAAAGACTAGAGCTCTATTCCTGCTATGAACAGAACAAGGTGAGGATGTTTATTCACCATGCTCCTATTCCACACAGTACCAAAACCCCTCACCAGTGCAACAGGGTAAGTGAAAACACGACAGCTGCACTCTGGGAGAGAAGAGATAGAAATGTCACTGTGAAGTGACATGTTCTCTACCAAAAATAACTTAAATCATTTCTCAAAAGAAGCTCCTAGGAGCTAAGAAGTAGAGAAGGTCATTAGTGCCGTGTCAGCCAGTACATAAAGATCAACCCAACACATCTACGTGTTAGCAATGGACATTGGAGGTGGGGGCTCTGGAAAACCGTTTACAATAGTTTAGAAAGGTTGCATGCTTGGGCGTGAATCTAGCAAGTTAAATGTGCAGAATTTGTAGGAGGAAACCATAAAATGCAGATGACAGAAGAGCTAACTGTGTGAAGGAGAAGGCTTGACATTGTTAAGTTGCCATTTCTCCCCAGACTCTGTGTTGAGTCAACTAACTTACACGCGACAGGGTATGTATAAAATAGCATAGGCCAATTTGAAAACTTAGGTGGGGAATGGCTGCAGGGACTGCTCAGTGGTCAAAGCACATATAGCACAAGCATGAGAGAGAACAAAAGTTCAGATCCCAGAAGCCATTTAATGTCAGGTGGGCCTAGCAGCCTATCTGCAACCCCAGCCTCCTATTGATGGAGTTAGAATCCCCAGAGCAAGTTGACTAGCAAGACTAGTCATATCCACAAGCTCTAGGTTTGACTGAGGACAAGGTTTGCTTCAGTTCACAAGGTGGAAGGGCAATAGAGGAGGATTCCCAAAGTCAACCATAGTGTCCACATGCACACTCATATGTGTGCAAAACATGCATGTGCACACATGCAACACACACATAAACACATGCATCTCTCTCTTTCATATACACACACATCCACACACAAAGAGGAAAGACACAAATGAAACATATGAAATGGCAAATAACTTGAAAACTGATTTTGTATTGTAAAATACAATACTGCCCAAGTTTGACCTCAAGGACCAATGAGCTATTGGCTTATTTTATAGGTCACAGAGAGCCATTGCCTAAAGGAGCATGGATGACCCCAAAGCAGCAGCATGGCAAGTCTTCACCTAGCATGGATGATGGCTTTCCTACAGCCATGTGGATGGAGCCTCAACCTCCCCCAGCTTATATATATACTCTAGTGCTTCCTGTGAACTCACATATAGTAGAATTGCATACAAATGTCTGCGAGGAGAACTGGAATCCCAAATGAGGGTCAAGCGATACTCCCTACACCCTCATATGAGGTGATGTCCACAGTCAATAAGCCTGATAGTGACGATTACTCTCTCTCACACGAGCAGGCACTAATGAAATGGTAATTGTTTCCCTTGGAGGATAGTAATCATAACAGGAATTATAAAACAAAAATCAAATGAACAGACATGAACACTCTCAGCCTCCCTATGTAAAGAGGACCAAGAATTCAGATACTCAGCTACTTTTGCACTCTTGGCTTGGGCTGAACCCAGTTATACTGTATTGTCTTCATATATAATGGGTGGGCCACTGTGAAGGGTATATAACACAAAGTTAGTGCTAATTAGTGATCAAGTTTGAGATTCCTATTAACATGTGAGAGCAGGAGATGAATCAAATATTTCTGGGTAAACATCAGAGATGGCCATGAAGCCATTAAACAAATTGCACAATGTGCTAAGTGTCACTGCTTCTTAAATAACTTTTTACTTCAATAAGTTGGCTTCATGTCTGCATTTTTATCCCATGCAGAAGATGACATGTAGCCTCCATATCCACAACAGGAATAAGAAAAAATAAGATCATCAATGTGGAGGTTTGTGGGAAAGAAAGTGATACTATACAGAGCAGGATCATAATTTTAATGACTATGCCTACATGTCAGTGATTTTTCCCAATTGAAAACTCTAGGCACTTGGTTATTTCCTACCTGGGACATGGGGATTTAGGCAGCAGTGCAACAATTCTGGTCCTGCCCAAGTGCTTTGCATGTGTGCTTGGAACAAGTAGAGTAGACAGGATAAATTAAATCATCAAAATACATTACCCACAGAAATCTTTGGTGTTTTTGTTTGTTTGTTTGTTTGTTTGTTTTGCAAGCACTGTGGAAAGATGCCATAGGAGACATTTTTAGACCTTGAGTTTGCAAAAGGTCACTTCTGCTGCAAATATCTGTACCACCATCTACAGCAGGTTTTCTAAGATGAATAGACAGGCTATATGCAAACACTGAAAGGGGAAATTAAGTAACAAAAGTCAATGGAGTACATGGTCTTACAAGTGTCAAGGACCATAAACAAAAGGATTTTGACCCTTGCCTGGGAAACAACAGGAAACCCCTTCATTGCTTTTAACTTATGCAACCTGGTTGCCTTATTCATTCTGCTTTGTTTTGCTTGTCTTTTGAGGCAAGGTCTCACTCTGTGGTCTGAGATGTCTTGGAACTGAAGATGAGCCCCCTACCTCAGCCTCTTAAGAGCTAGAACAATAGGCTTGAACCACAACACCTGCCTGGTGCTCATTCTTTTATTGCACATTAAACTTTGCTTGACATTTTTTATGTCTTAGCTGACCAGTACTCAGACAACAGATATTTGATATTTTATCAGTTGGCACCATTGGTTGATGTTTAATTCAACTATCAGAATTCAGAAACTTAAGTAAGGTCCCTGAAGCTTATATAATTTAAACATCTTATCACACACTTACTCGTCAGACAACCAACATAATGACCTAATTTAACCTTTACAAGTGTAAGAATATGAAGCTAGAAATTGCATTTAGGCAATTGTTCCAAAACCCTACCATTTATAAATGGTGGCTCTGGAATTCTAACACATCGTTGTTTGACTCAAAATATCTGACCCTCCTTTTTTTACGCCTACTGCCCATAGTGGTAGACACTCACCCTTCTCAGTACAACAGACATTGTGAAACTCTGCCTATGGGTCTTCTGGTGTCCTGTTGCTGACTGAAAAAAATCAAAATGTGCCACAGAAACATCAAGTTATCATCTGTTACCCATAAGCCTCTCTTGATGCTGAACCGCTAAAGGGTTACACCTACTTTCTCCAGGTGAAGATATTCCCCAATTCTGTTGTTTTGTTTAGTGTGGATGAGATTGGCTCTCACTGAGCAGCCGAGACTGGCTTCTAACTCATGTTCCTGACTCCCAGGTGGAAATCTCCAGAGCCACAGTCATTGCAGCACCCTCTGCCCTGCTTTCCTTTCCTTTGCAGCCTAAGGCTCCCCGTTTTCCTCACTGACAGGGACCAGTGTGAGAACTCCATGAATGTTGCATCATTTCTTGATGGAGATCCCAGAAGTGTGTATAACAATTCCAGATGACTCTAGCCCAAAACGGCACTAAAAGAGCTGCCAGGCTGTTGCTAGGGACTATCTTCCTCTAGTTAGAATTTCTACCTGGTAATGGTATCAGTGAGAGTCACACCTAGGTTGCCTGACTGCTAAAGGGATAATTTAAGCTTAGCCATTTTTATATATGATGTTACACATGCTATAATTTAAGATCACCTAGAAACTACATGTAATTATATCAAAGCATTTCACCTTACTGATGACTCTTGCTTAGTTACAGCTTTTGCCAGTTCCTAACCCACGGATCCAATTACCACTTCTAACATGTGCACAGCTTTCCTCTTCCCTACTTGTGGTGGAGAAGGGCAGGTTCAGTTTAACAAACATCTTTGCCAAGTACACCAGAGGAGAATGCCAGCAGAATGATGCTGCCTGGAATTGTGAAGATGGTGACAGTGTTGCAGCTCTCCTCCTTTAAATGACTTTCTCTTGTCACTCTGGACTCCAAGAACTGTTTTATCCATGCATATCTCAGTTTAGTTTCATACCTCTTACACCTTAAAGATGATCAGCCCAGTGCAGGACATGGCCAGCATCTTAGCCTGTCTGTTCACCCTCAACAAAGAGAAATCCTAACATGCTAGTTTATCCAATGTCCCAGCACACAGGCTAACATCAGGACCATATATTCTGCCTGGAAAAAAGTTAAAAGTTACGCTCCGCTATGCTCCAGACTGAGCTGTTCCAGGGAGATACCCTTCCAAAGAAACAATAACTAAAAAGAAGTGTAACCAAAGTGGCAGTGAATTAAAAATTTGACTTTTAAAGAAACGCCTTACCAGAAAAGGCAATATAATGAAATTACATTATTATATAATCCTTCGGTACACACAGCTCAGTCAAGCTCATGAATAACTTTAGAGTGAATAGAGATTTATCTTCTGATTAACTCAGCAGAAGATTTCATACAACATTCAAAACTGTGTACTAACATCTAAATCTATTATGTGGTAGACACTAAGAGTGCAACTTGCCGCATTTAATATCTACACAGAGCTAAAGTTTTGATAGGCTGGGTTCTCATTCGTAAGAGCATGTCAACACACTTAGACATAAGTCTTAGTCTCAAGGTGACTTGTTGAACACTACGGATTTAAACTTTGGAAATAGAAAAGGAATGCCCAGGTGTCAGTTCCAAAGAAGTCTACTTTCTGGGGTGACACCCTCTCCTTGCCTGTTCACAGATTCTAAACATCTCTTCCCAACAGGAAGATATGACAGATAAATAAGATTCTCTCTAAACCCTGATAATATTACGTGACTCTCTATACATTCATGTTTTGATTACAGGATGAGCCACATGAAATCAAAGTCATTGAGTTTAAACTATTTGCATGCGGATTGATGAGTTATGCATTGCCTGAATAACACATAACACAATAAAGACTGTCATGATATGCCTGCTATCCAAAGCACTCCTAAATCAACCTGCAGTTTCTCCCAGCATTGCAGAATCCTGGAAGGCATTCCAGCAATGAACTTTCTGCTATAGCCACCCAAAGAGTTTAATTATAGAAAAGTCTGCAAATGGAGATCCTACATCAAACATTTGCTCAGAGATCTACTCAGTAAGTAATATGCTTGCTCATGGCAAAGATACTTACGGTAGAAGTTCCTCTTCACTCGTGGGTTCATCATTTGGGGACGTTTTCATCAGGAGTTGTCATGCTTTTGATCTTTAGCGGCGTTCTTCCTCCAAGGTTTCTTGTCCGTAATGTCCAAAACAGAGTCACTTGAACTAACAAGCCATCGTCCCATACTGTTTCTTCTTTGTGTGTGAATGTTACCCTGTAGATCAATTTCCTGTCCAAAAACACTCAAAACGAACAAATGCTGCTCTGTGCAACTGAGATGCGCTGCTCAAGTCCTCTGTTTTTGCAGTTTAGTTCAGGAAGAAAACCCTGATTAAAATGAGGAATCATACCCCAGTTGTTCCAGGGAACTTAAAAGACAGACGCTCGTTTCTTCCTTGTGAATGGGCTTATCAAAGTGGCCAGTATATTTTGCTCCTGCTAGCTTGTGTCTGCTGTACTATTTACACACAAATCATCTATGTGCCTCGTGCGGCTTGAAGTCCCACCCCATAGCCACAGTAACACAAGGACAAGCTATATTTTCAAGTCAGGCTTTGTGGGCTTTGAAGTATGTAATGCTTTCCATCCCTGAAAGGACAAAGAGATCTACATTGTCAAAGTTTATTTTTAAGCCCATGTGCTCGCTAAGTGCAGTGGCAAACAGACGTTCTGTGCCTGGTGTACTATGACTGGAACCTATTAATACAAACAGATGAATCGTTGGCCCTACTCCATATAGGCTTTTACTTCTTTATTTCTTTCACCTTATCTAAATTGCATCTGCATTGATTATCTTTTTATTTTTATTTTACATTAGGAATGTTATCGGTTTTATAGCCTGGTTTGTTTTCAGTGGGTTGGGACAGAGAAAAAAAGGGGAGAGAGGGGAATAAGAACAAAGTTTCAAGGGGTATTGGCTGAGATAAGAAAGCAATTAAAGTTAGAGTCTCCTAGACTAGAGCAGAGGGACATTCAGAGACCGTAAAAGTGACAACAAACTTTAAAAAATATTGGAAGCTAAAAGGAGACAGTGAAGGAGGGAGCAAGAGTTGCCTTGACTATCGGCAGTAATTCTTAACATATTTTCTTACTGTTGGGAAAGCAAACTGCTCTGTTTTGTATAACCCCCTACCGGTCTGCTCAAACCACCAAAATCAGCCGGCATGTCATCCAATACTGGACGGAGACTGTGGAAACACATCGTTGCTCTGTTAAAGCTGTAACAAAACACAGCTGAGCAGGGAGCGTGAGGTGTGGGGTGACCCTGAGGTAACACAATCCGTGTTGTGGAGTTTCCAGTCCAGATCTTAAACATCTGGACTCAGAACAGTACTGTGTGGCCCTATGCATTAAACGCTGGCGGGAAGTAACCTGATCTTCCCATCAGATGGGGACAATCTATGCTATTGAAATCATGCAAGAAACATAGACTCACTTTTGTTCACATATTTTGAAATGTTTGTTCTGTGCACCCGTGTATTCACACCATAACATACTCTAACATACTTATCTCAGCTGGGTTGTTCAGAGCTTAGAGCCGGTTTAATCACTCAGCTGAAAACTCTGCTTCCAGGACACCTTTTGCTAGATGACACTGATTCTTGTGGGACCTGCCTGTAGAAGGGACTGGAAATGGAAATATAAGAAACAGTCATGCTACCTAGACCAGACTAAGACCCCTGATCTTTGTTTCATTAATGAGCTCTTATGCTATAATCCGATGAAGTTGCCAGCTACTGGCACCCCAAAGAATAAACAGAGTCAGATGGTAGCTGTCTCATAAGCTTCAGGGGAAATGGCTTCTGTGTCTCCACATCAAGTAACATCACAGTTAAATACCACAGAACTCACTCAGTGATGGAGTGCAGAAGTGATATTGCTTTACATTAGCACCTAAGCATGGGCCAGTGAGTGGGAAAGCAGTACCTTAATAGCCATGTGCTCCCTTTTTATATTCACACAAGGGAAGGACAACAGAGTGATAAGGATGTTAGTGAGGGTGGGCAAAATCTTCTGGAAAAAAATAAAGTCACCCTTGGAATAGCAAATGGTTTGTAAAATATGGGACTGAGAGATAAGGATTAGTCAGGGTTTATCTAGAGGAACAGAACTGATAGAATGAAGTAGTTGAATGGATGGATGGATTGATGAAATGGAAAGATAGATGATAGACTGAAATAGATAGACAGACAGACAGATAGATAGATAGATAGATGGTAGATAATAGATAGATATTAGACTGAGATAGATATTGGTAGAGCTAGATTATAGATAGATAGATAGATAGATAGATAGATAGATAGATAGATAGATGATAGATAGATGATACATAGATAAATAGATAGATAGATGGTAGATAATAGATAGATAGATGATAGACTGAGATAGATATTGATAGAAATAGATTATAGATAGATGATAGATAGATAGATAGATAGATAGATAGATAGATAGATAGATAGATAAAGGGTATTTTTATTAGAGTGGCTTATAGGCTTGTCCAGCTAGTCCAACATTGGTTGTCTACCAACAGAAAGTTCAAGAATCCATTAGCTGCTCAGCCCATAAGGCTGGATGTATTAGCTGGTTTTTAGTTTACACTGGAATCCCAGAGAAATAGGCTCTAATGCCAGGGAAGGAATGGACTTGCCAGTAAGAATAAGAGCAAGCAGGCAAGGAACAGAAGCTTCTTTCTTCCACGTCCTTTTATACAGGCTGCCAGTGGAAAGTATGGCCCAGATTTAAGGTGAGTGTTCTCATCTCAGAAGATTGGATTAAAGGTGGTCTTCCTAGTTCAAATTATTTAATTAAGAAAAACTCCTCACAAAGGTACCCAGCTGCTCATGTTTTAAAGATATAATCAAGTTGTCAACCAGGAATAACTACCACAAGGATGAATCTAATATTGGTGGAAGGCTCTTATGGTACAGGAAGGGAAATATAGTTACAGGGTATTGTGAGGCCATCTCTCTCATCAGCTTCTATGGCATCCTAGGTGATACGCTGAGAACATAATTTTGTGTTTAAAATATAATCATGTTACCATGCACAAAAGCTCAAAAGCTGAAAGCAGTTTTCGATGGTTGGCAAACTTCAGGCTGCTGTCCAAGCTGGGTTTGGGTGAGAAGTAGAGTCTGTCATACAAGAGGTAAGTACTCCCAGAGCAGTGGGACAGGCATATGATACCCAGGCATGAGAAGGATCACATGGGGTTGTTATGGAGAAAAAGTACACTGACCACAGGAGGTAATTTGGTCCCCAGTCATTTCATTTCTTCAACCATCTAAACAGACAAAGCAAGTCCAGTCCACATCAGCACCTCAGGTATCACTAGAACCTAATGGGTTTCTGACCAACTGATGACAATGTCACCCAGCTCCCCAGCAAGGGGTGTGTGAGAACATCCTGCTCCAGCAGGATCCTGTTCTTTCTCTTGTTCAAAGTATGTCTGAACATCAAGAATACTAAACGTTTATTCAACCCCTTGGTTTCTGCTGACGTTCAGAGCCTCCCGAGTCAGGTGAGGGGCATTTGAGAAAAGCTGGCACATAATACAAACCTCAAGTGCTCTTTCCTGGTTGGAGCCAAACCCAGGCCTTTCCAGAGGCGTGAAAACACACAGCCACATTGGTTTGGCGTTCCTTCCCCAGGCTGCTCTCTCTCCCCGCTGGTGCTGGCCAGCACCACACAGAAAAGTCTTGCGACATGAGCCATCTCCATGGAATTTTAAGTTCTGCCAAAAACAAGAGAGATTGGAAATTTCGTGAGACTGGCTATTCTTAGGAGGTTTCCATCCCAGATTCCTAATGCGTGTGGCTCAGATAAGTATCTGCCCGGCGTTGCCAGCATTCTGAGGTCCAAAGCGGATGTGCCTTCTTTCCACTCACAGCTCGGCACTGAGACCTCTAAGCAGCAGTAAATGCAAGGTTTGTCGGAAATAGTTGCTGCATGCCAGTCCTAGATTCCCTCTGCCCTTGTGGAAATGGGCTTAGAGTGTCATTAGTTACACAAACATTGGGTTTGAACGTCCTCAGAACACAGTCAATTTTTAGATGGCACATTTATTTTTCTTTAAAATCAAATCAACCTATCCTAAAACAACCCTTCAATTATTTTATTTCTGTTTGCTTCCTTTTCTCCTGGTCAAATCAAAATATTAAAAAAAAAATTTTTTTGGAAAAGGGTTATGGCTCAGGAGATTAGTGCAAGTATGAGCACCTGAGTTCAGATCCCCAGCACCCATGTGAAAACAAAACAAAACCAAAAACAGGCATGGCCACATACAGCTAAAAGCCCAGTGCTGGGGGTGGTGGGGAGGACGCAGGAATAAGGAACACTGGACTCAATGGCCAGCTAATCCAGCCTAAAACTGGAGGGTTTGAGATTCAGTGAGAGACTCTGCCCCAAGGGAATGAGCCAGAGAGTTGTAGAATAGGACACCGGATATTCTCCACTGGCTTCACCTACACACAGACGGGTGAGCACACCGCACACACATGTACACACACAGGCATTCGCCACACATATACACAGGTGTATCACACCTACAAAGACATCCCAAGGCATATTAAGTGTGTAGTAACTCAAGCTCCTTCTATGCCTATCTTTCACAGGAAAAACATACATTTTAAAAATCTTTAGATTTATTGTATGTGTATGAACATTTGTCTGGAAGTGGAATTACAGATGGTTGTAAGCCACCTCTGTGCCGGGAATTGAACCTGGGTCCTCTGCAAGAGTAGTAAGTGCACCTAACTGTTGAGCCATGTCTCCAACCCTGAAATGAATGTCTTAAACACAACTACAACTCCACTAGAGGGATAACCCAATCTGTTAACTATTTTTGAGGACTGTCTGCTTTCCCTCAGTGGCCCGGACAATGGTCACAATAGTCACTTCCTTTTTTTTTTTTTTTCCCCCTCCTGAGAATATTTCTATTTAAAATTTTCTGAGAATTGCACATATGCATGTTGTATTTACACCATTTCCACCCCTCCCTTTTCCCCTTCTAACTCCTCCCATTCTGCATTCTGCACTCCTCCTTCTCAAATTCATGACCTCTTCTCTAATTGTTATTGTTTTACACACACACACACACACACACACACACACACACACACGTTACTGAGTCCATTTTGTGTTGCTCACATGTACATGTGCTTAGGGGTGACTACTTGGGATTGAAGAATCTATCCGGGAGTTCTTCCCTGGGAAACAGACTCTCTATCTTGGCAACCATTGACTGCCAGTAGCTCTTCACCTAGGTATGAGGCCCTGTGAAATTTCACAAATTCTACACTGGCATGTCAACTTGTGTGGTCATTATGTGAGTCTAGCTTCATGGCTGTGACTTCCCTGTCAGATCTAAAAGACAATATAGAGCAATGGGCACCCTGATGTGTTGCCCCTGTCAATCTTCCTTCATTGTCCCTGAGCTGCAGGAGCAGAGCATTTCTTGTTCACTATTCTGTGGGTCAGCATGACAAATGTGGTATCATTAGGGCTTGTTCAAGCATGTTGGGTAGGGGACCGATAACCTGAGCAAGAGTCTTTAATATGGCATTGATTGACTACATGCTGGTCCAAGACAGGCTCAGCTGGGACAATTAAGGCTTTCCCCTTGAGTCTCTTACATTTGCATGTCTTTCATACAGGCAAGCCCAGGCATGTCCCCAACACTATAGTGAGCCAAGACAAAAGAACAGTTTAGGCATGCTGGCCACCCAGCCTAGTATCAAACTGGCAAGCTCCAAGTTTAGTCAGGTTCAGTTAGTGAGAGGCCCCGACTCAAGAGGATACAGCAGACAGCAATGGAGCAGGACACAAGAGAGCATAACATCATCCTCTAGCCTCCACATCTGAACACACATGTATATATATACACATACTCTCACATAACACACAGTAAAGTCTGTCACATTCAAATTCCCTGGACAGGGTCTCTCTCACACAAAATGAGATCTGTCAGAGAAGAATTAGCTTTCAGCCTCCACACAGAACAAAGTCAAACCCCTGAATGGATGGGAATGTCCCAGGATGGTGCAAGCAAAACACCAAATATGGTTGGTGCCCATGTCAGAGGCTGAGTGCAGGCTGGGGCGGAGACAGAATTGAGGAACAATAAAGAGCGACAAGCAGGGTGGGAATGAAGGTTAGCAACTTCCAATGGAACAGTAAACAATAAAGCCGTTAGGTGATAGGTCTCTGGAGCAGTTTTGGTGTGGATGGTTTGGGGGCAGGCTAACAGTTACCAAATCAGGGCTTCTGAAGACTGACTAAAATGATTTGGTTACATGCTGCGGCACGTTTGGAAGAGGTAACTGGAGAGCACTGTCGAAGGTGTCCTGGTTACTCACCCCATGGCAGGGGCTCCCTTCAACAACCCCCAACCCATGGTTCTCTTTAAGAAATAAGCACCCAGCATGCTCAGGTCTGGACATCTTATTTGACATTTTCTGGTCTTTAAAATTCTTAGAAAGACTTGACAGGAGGTGAGGCAAGTGTCTGAGGCCAGGGGCTAGCTCCATCTACAAAGTATTTGCCTTGAAAGCGTGAGGACCTGAGTTTGAATGCTTGATGGCATTCACTGGTAATTCCAATGCTGAGAAGGTAAACAGAGGCTGATTCCTGGACATTGACATGCAGGCAGTCTAGCCAATACAATGAATGAACTCCAGGTTCAGTGAGAGACCCTGTCTCAAAAAGCAATGTATACACTCACACGCATGCACACAGGTGTCCCCCCCACTTGTACATGTGCATGAGCACACCCTCCCATACACACTGAAAATTATCTTCAGGAATGCTATCCCCCAAAGGTAGCCATCCTGTTACAGAGTAGGGCTTTTATTTCCACAGGGTGACATTCACCCATCATAACCAGACTCTACATTCATGGATTTGGGTCATGTATCAATGAATTAAATGCTCTGAAATAGAATATAATTCATTAGCATTGGGTTATTCAGAAATAAACACAATTAGGGGGCTCTTGAAAGGATTTTTATTAGCCAAAGCTGTTTATTCATGACAAGAACTATGTTGCCCAGGCTGACCTCAAACTCCCTATTAATCCTCAGCCACCTGTGGGCTCTGACTGCAGGCTTGAGTTTCTCCTTCCCAGTAGTAATTTCATAATAGTATTCTTGTGGGCCCTTCAAAAGTTCTACCTCATCCCTCCATATCCAGCTTTGGACATTTTATTATTTAACTATTCATCTATATTGACCTGATCTATGTATTTGTTCATTTATTTGATGTTAGTTTGTCATTCAGTTAATTGTTTAGTTATTGATGCAGGACCTACTATATGGTCCAGGCTAGCCTCAAACCCATGAATGTCACAAATATAGACACAAGGCACTGTGCCTGGCTTTGTCTGATAATTTAAGTATGATCCCTTATATAGCTAATTTCTAGAATTGTATAGGAAATATATTTATAATTCAGCATTTGATCTTGTTCCTCCAAGACTTCTGCCTACACTGATCTATTAGAAAAATGGTTTTATAAGACAGGACCTTGCAGATAAGACTTTTAGCTTCAGCACTTTACTTCTTCAAAACCTGTGAGGCCTAAAATCAAAGTTCTGCTTGGGGGGGGTGCTTCTAGCAGGGGTGTGTTAATGAAGATGTACTTTCAAATATAGGTTCCTGTGTTTTAGCCAGTGCCCACAGCCAGTGCCCAAAATTTCTACTCATGTTATCGGGCAGATGACAAACTGATCATCTATTACCTTCTAGCAAAATAATATGAACCCTTTCAATGATTTAGGTTTTATACTTATTTCCCAGTTCTTAACGAATAAAGGATAAGTATATACACATGCAACTGAATACATATACATTCGCTCCAAAAATGGGAGGAGTATTAATTTATGGGATAACGGTTCAGTAATTTTAAATTGAGATCAGTATTATTTATATAATTTTCATCACATAGCCATTTCCTGCCTGTGAATAAAGAACAGCAAATACACTCCCTGTTTGTGTGGTAGTCAACACTCATGGAAACAGCAAGGAATGGTAGTGACCCACACTTGAGATGAATCATGTATGTAATCATGTATGTATATATATATATATATATATATATTATAATATAACTGTCCAGCATGGGGCCTGGGAAAGCTACAAAGGTATGCATATTTTGTTGCTGGTTTTGAGATATGATTGCAGCTGGCACTGGTAGTGTGCACCTTTAGTCCCAGCATTTAGAAGGCAGAAGCAGGCAGATCTCCTAGTTTGAGGCCAGTCTGGTATACAGAGAGTCCCAGGACAGCCAGGGCTACAAAGAGAAATGCTGTCTTAAAAACACAAACAAAGGCAGGAGGGGGAGCTATGGTTGCTGTATGCAGCCCCAGCCTGCACTAACTTCAGCTTCCTGTTTTGGCCTTCTGAATACTAAGGTTATTAGCATGTGTTAATAGACATGGTCAAGGCTGATCTTTTTGACTGTGCCTTTTTTTCTGAATTCTTGTTTCTATACTGCACAGCTATTGGTGAAAACTCCCAGACACCTGTGCTACAAGGGCACAAGGCCTGGACCTTGGGCACTAGGCCATTGAGAAGCATCTGTGATATGCTTGGAGCTTGTCCTTCCAGCCTGGACTGTTGAGAGCTTCCTTCCAGCCTGGGCTGTTGAGTGTGTCCTTCCATCCTGGGCTGTTGAGAGTATCCTTCCAGCCTGGGCTGTTGAGAGTGTCCTTCCAGCCTGGGCTGTTGAGAGTGTCCTTCCAGCCTGGGCTGTTGAGTGTGTCCTTCCATCCTGGGCTGTTGAGAGTATCCTTCCAGCCTGGGCTGTTGAGAGTGTCCTTCCATCCTGGGCTGTTGAGTGTGTCCTTCCAGCCTGGGCTGTTGAGTGTGTCCTTCCAGCCTGGGCTGTTGAGAGTGTTCTTCCAGCCTGGGCTGTTGAGAGTGTCCTTCCAGCCTGGGCTGTTGAGTGTGTTCTTCCAGCCTGGGCTGTTGAGAGTGTTCTTCCAGCCTGGGCTGTTGAGAGTGTCCTTCCAGCCTGGGCTGTTGAGAGCTTCCTTCCAGCCTGGGCTGTTGAGTGTGTCCTTCCAGCCTGGGCTGTTGAAGCCAAGCATGACCCTGTCTTCCAGATCTGGCTGATAGAAGCCCAAGAATGGAATGGTGACTGGGGCTGGGGGGCATCAGCGGGTGTTCCTGTACCTAACAAGGCTGGCACACGATGGACATCCCATGGGGCTGGAGATAATGGAAGCACTTCCTTTCTGGGTCAGCACAGCATGAATGGTCTCTTGCAGATGGCATTGTAGTGTATGTGGCTCATGTGTTACCTCATTCTGAATACCATTGCCTCTTTCTCTGCATTGGGACCCAAGGAATCTTTGTTCCCAGAGGACTTCAAGGATGTAAGGAAGAAGAGTCAGCCATATGCATTCTGGAGTACTCACCAAGTCATGTGGTGAGGAGACTGGGAGCCATACATACACTGGGTCTATCGAAACACATGGATCTTACCACTCACTTTCCATCTTTTGGCTTATGCCCAAAGCAGATGCTAAGACACAGGGGACTTGGATGAAGGTAGCCAGTCAGAGGCAGACTCCAAAGAGCAGGAGAGAGACAATGAGGATGAAGAGCGAGGGAACAGCTGCTTGCTGTAAGCAGCAAGGTCTTGACAATTTTATGAAAAGCATCCTAATGCTTCTTAGAACTGCCTGAATGGACATGGACTGTGCTTCACTGAACCCTGTACCCAACATTTCATATCAAGGGTATAAGAGACCAAAGAATACACACACACACACACACACACACTTGTTTTAGGTCAGTGCATCCTAACCTGTGGGCCTCCACCTCTTTGAGGGCCTTGGAGCAGATACCCTGCATATCAGATATTTAAATCACAATTCACAACAGTATCAAATTATAGTTACAAAGTTGCAAAGAAATAATTTTATGGGTAGTGATCACATGATGACACATATTAAAGGGTTGCAATGTTAGGAAGGCTGAGAACTGCTGGTTTAGACAAACTTAATAGCTTAGCAACTTAAAGGGTCTTTGGACAAGCACCTCCCACTTGGTGGCACCTCACTCACTCCCCATCTTATTGCTAAACATGTCGCTTTCCAGGCACACATGAGCCATCTTCTGAGAAGCCTTCCATCTATTCTTCAGCCTTGGAAACTTGGCTTTTCCTAACAACATTCAATTTCAACCTATGAGAAGATATATAAACCACCGCATCATTTCTCTCCCTGCCCAGCAACAAGAGCATAGGGGTTTGGTGTTTTGTTTTTCCAGTAAGACCTTTTAAAACTATTTTTGAGTAAAAGGAATGTGGTTATAAACCACTTTTCTACACTATTCTTTCCGTGAAATATAATACTACAGTGAAGTATTCGATTCCCTCTTTAAATGTAAGGCTCATAGTAATCTCCCTCTTAACTTCTTATATTTATAAATTTTCTTTTAATTTAATGGTTTGGGCTTGACATGTGCCTTTCCCCACCAGACTGCAAACTCTGGAGTGCAGCAAGGCAATCAGAGTTAGCCATCTGATAAAACCCTCTCTTAATGTAAATAAATGATCCACTCCCAATTATGTTCAGTGAATGAATGGATATCTAAAATCTAATTAACTTCCTCTTACATATATGGATGAAAAGAATCAAAAGGGGGATGAAAAGGACAAACATGTAAAGGCCCAGAAAAGTGTCATGCCTTGCCCAGTCCCGTGGCTGGTTCATAGCAGAGGTCTTTAATAGGTTTTTCTGTGTATGTCTTGGCCCTCTTTGAGCTTGTGTGTTAGACTGTAATTCACAGAGCCAGAGTATGCATTAATTCAGGGTTTTCTCCCACAGACATGTGCTTAACTGAAGAAATCTCAAAGGCAATTGCTCCTAGGATTTCTTGACATTTATGCTCCTGAAGAGAGATCAAATGGGTTTACACCTTCTACGGACAGCCAGCACCCTGGACCTTCACTGCTCTTTGGAAATGGCTGCTCTAAATTGTCTCTGTTTCCAATGGGGCATTTGGTGACTTATGGCAGGATTGTTCATACATGATGAATAATTAATGAGGGTTAATTTTCTGGTTCTCAAGAACACAGCAGATAAAACTGTAGTAATGGGTAGGCACTCCTGGTCCTGTATATGTGATGACTTGGAGGGTCTATCTCTTTGTGGACTTCACAGGAGCTCAGAAGTTCATGTACACATCAAAGAGAAACACTATGGTCTGAACGTGAACTGTCCTGGCAGGTTTCTGTTCTGAATCTTTGATTCCCAGCTGGTGGTCTTATTTTGGAATGTTCTAGAAACATTAAAGAGCAGACCCTTGCTGGAAGAAGCAGGCCACACTGCAAAGTCTTCACCCAGTGTGGGTGATGCCTGTGCTGCAGCAGCAAAGACAAAGGTCCTATCAGTAAATCCCCCAACCTCGATCCCCTAGCACTCCTCAGGCCAGAAGCATATGCAGTTAGGACAGAACCTGCACCCAGATGGCGAGCAGAGGCAGCCGTAATCTCAGGTGAAGGTCCAACAACCCAACAAACCCAACAGCCCTCCTCAGCACCTTAGTCTATGAGGGAACATCGATCATCAACAAAGCTAACTTTGAGGGTCTTGTACAAATACTCACAGTTCTGATAAAGATTATGGCTATTGTCCAAGGACAGCATTTTACAACATGAACAATATAATGTCATGTGTGCCTGGCCACTGGGATCAGCAGACCCTTGGCGAGCACTGCATTGCATAGGCCTGGACCAGCAGGCACCTGGCTACCTTACTAGGGAATTAGCTGTTGGGCATTCCACGCTACAAGAGCTCCTTCTTCCACGGCAAGTGGGATAACAGGATCATCAAAGGCCTAAAGCTCCACCCCCTTTCAAAAGGTCCCCACTCAATAAACTATTTTCCCAATCCTCTAGTTAACACTATCCAGTTTGCCTACTGAGTATGTCTCATGCACTGCTTCTGTCATAGATACCTGGTCCCTGTCACTCAGTCTTCAGTTGCCTGTCTCACCACTCACATCAGATCATCACATCAATGCCTTTGCTACCCCCAAACTCAGCTCTGGTTTTGCTGTATCCTGGTACCTACTCCAAGTGCTGCAATGATTCAATGATTCATCCCCAAGGAGGCATCTACCCCTTCCTCATAAGGACAAACCAAAGTATGACTTCACCAAAGCTCAGCCTTGGGAAGCAATGAGTTCATTGCACTTACTGAGCACAGCTAAGGGGTTGCCTATGGGAGCATTGGTGACATGGAGTAATCAGCATGGGAAGAGTCACCCAGCAGGAATCATGGCTGCCCCCACATCCTTCCCAATTAACCTCCACAGCCTGTAGATTATAGTACCTCCTCAGGCTCCAGCATGGCCACCTGCAATTGAGGGGAAATTGCATGGGTGGGAATAGCATCTGTAATGAACTTCTCACCCTCCTAAGATGTCAACAGCCCACAAGCCCCATCATGATGGGCTCTTGCATGTGGGTACAGTTGATCTGATGAAGATGGTGACTGTTTGTTCAAAGGACACTGTCCTACATGGTTTCTTTGCAGAGGGTCTGGAATTGAACCCATATCACCACCCAAGCATTTTGCAGTCTGTTTTAAAATATGAGCTTCAGTTAGGAAAGCCTCCTCACCCTTAGCTTTCAAAGGATGCCAAAACTTGTAAAGTGCAGTAGAACTTTACTATTCCCTAGAAAGTTCTGGAGAGAAGGCACTGGTACAGGGCACAGAGGTCACATCGGTTACCATGTCAACACTCTGAGAAATGTCCTTACACATATATACATTCTGAATGGTGAATCTTCAGTGGAAGCTCAACATAGAGTGTCACACAGATTCCAACTGAGTGGGCTAAGTTCAGTGCCCTTTGCAAAGAGTAGACTTTCAAGCAATCACCACTGTGCTCTCTAGCAAGTGAACTACCACTGGAAGCAAAGCTGACCAGGCTGGTTATATTCCCAGAAAGATGCCATGCATATATTCTCACTGAAGAAGAGGGTCCACCATATAACTTTTTTTCCCCAGAAAAACAGAACAAACTCGGCTATAGAAAACATAGGGTAATTTCTTGCCTTAATTTTCATTTCTTTTAATACCTTACTCTGGGTCCTGAAGCCGATGGTGCCATTAAAAAAAATGTTCCAGCCTTGTAACTCATTCCATATGCTCAGCATGCTTCATAAAGTAATTCCACATTAATTTCTCCAGCCTTGTGTTTAGATCATGACATCTGTGGGCTTTGTTTTTCCTGTGTTTTCATGATTTATTTTGGTGTCCACGTGAACTTGTTCTATAAAAGTAAAAGGAATTTGCTTAGATTCCTTTTTCCTGGACCATCTCCTTGTGTCTTACAGACCATCAAGCTTCCTACCCACTGATGATCCAAAGAAGCTCTGTGGAGCCCAGCGCTGACACTGGTTGGGGTAGGAAATCGCTGTGCAGGTTGTCTGCTCTTCCAGACCTCAGTTCCTACAAATGTACAGAGGAACTGATAGCTATCCCCAGGGTGGGGAAGGCTTCAAATAATGCCCATATATATATAGGTACCATGATCAGAGGCAGACTACAGCAAGTCTTGGTTCCCCTGCCTTACCCTCCTTTACCTGCCTTCAACCATCTTTTCATTCAGGTAGACTTTCCACAAATAGCCCTCAAGTATTAGGAAATATACCTAGTACTAAGTTGAGCTGCACTGTAAACTGAGCTAAAAGGATTCAGCAGTGCAGGTCTTATCATCACCTAAACATCTGGTGTGCTGTTCATAGATCTGACTTGTTCAGATTTGTTAAATTATTCCATTAAAAATACATTAAGAATCTTGGTGGCTGGTTCTTTGGGCTTCCTTAGCTTCTTCCTATAAACCCAAATTAAATTTTGTGCAAAGTGAAATGATTTGCTTCCTTCATCCCATTCTGACCTTAGAAATTTGTGAGCAAAACAGACCTAGTCCAACCCTTGAGTCATTAAGAGTTCAGTGGAAGAGGATGAGTATTGACAAAATTACTACAAAAAGATCTAAATTCTCTCTTAAAAGCACAAGGGTGTTATATTTTCCTTTAAGCCTGTAGGTGAATATAATACATGGGCTTTGATAGTAAAAGCCCAGGATTTTACTTATTTGTAAAATACACATTAAGAATTGTTTTGTATAGGCCAAGCACTACTTCTGATACGAGAGGGGAATAGGGTATGAATCACTTATATTTTCATGGCTTTTTCTTTGGATGTTGAAAGGAGATGATAAAGAACACCGAATGGACCACAAGTAACATAACACTGGGATGCAGAGAGAGAGAAGGTAAGAGTTCCAAGATTACCTACATAACCACTGGATTGTGACTTTCAAGAAGTGACATGGGAAGAAAGCAATGTAGACACTGAGAGAAGATTGAGTCCAGACAAAAGGAGCATGCAATGGACCCCAGGTGGATATGTGCCCAGGGTACTTAAGAAAGTAGTGTGGCAAGAACAGTGTGCTCAGGAATTAAGGTGGAAATGGTAACAGATCAGGAAGGACTGGGGAATGGAAATGAGGGTTTCACACCAGCTCACAGGGAGCTCACAGGAAGGATCTGAGTGGGATGGAGAGCCCTGATCAGTGCCATGGTGGTCATCCTCCATGAACCAGAAAAGAAGCAAGACCAGCACAGCTGCTGCATGTCTCTTGGGCCACATATTTTGATGAGTTGGAACGAGGTAGCAATGAAGATGGTTACATTCAGAGGGTCAATAGGATTTGCTGTTGGTTCAGGTGTGGCTCCAGAGGGAAAAGTCAGCCAAAGGCACCTCAATGTTTGGAGCCTGTGCAGTGAAAGAATGAAGTCACGCTGAATGAGGCCATGAAGGATGTAGTCTGAGAGGGAATATATAGGGGCTCAGAACTGGTTGGAACATTGGTTCCAAGAATCTAATAAGCACCAAATGTTTATAGCAAACCAGAGTCCATGTTTGAACTCTAGAATTCACTGCCGCCATTGGGTTAAGACAGAAAACATATCATCAACAGATAAAAATCATACCGTAATGGGTAGAGAAACCTTGGGAACAAAGGATTCTAAAACATAGAAGACACAACCAAAGGAGACCAAAGGGATCCAAGAGGGGCTGGTAGAGTGCAATGAGCTTCAGCTCACGCTGAGGGGTCAAGAACACTGGGGAGTGGGTATTACTCCACAGAGAACCCTGAGAGTGACCTTGGGAAGAGCAACTTAGCAGAGTGGTAGTAGGAACACCTGATCCTGTGTCCAAAAGAAAAACAGAGAGGCTTTTCAGAGAATTATTTTGAGTTATGCTATAAAAAGAAGGTGAAAATGGGACAGTGACTAGAAGGGAAAGGGAACTCAAGGAAGAAAAAAAAACCTTTGCTTCATGTTTAAAGATGGGGGCAAATGTTGCCTTGTTTGTACAGAAGACAGTAGTTAGAAGCAAGTATGATGTAGTGGATAGCAGATCTGAGATGATGATGATGATGAAGGTGGTAGTGGTGATTATGGTAGTGGTAATGATGATGGTGTGTGTGTGCATGTGTGTGTGTGTGTGTGTGTGTGTGTGTGTGTGTGTGTGTGTGTGTGTGGTGTAAAGAAAGAGAAATGCCCAAAGGTCAAGAGGAAACACTCTACACCTCCCCCAAGTGAGATCTTCTAGAAACACAAATGAGAACCTGACTTTCTCCTCTAGAACCTGAGAATCTGCATTCCTAACACTTGTCCACATGATACTGAAGGTCTTCAGAAGCCACATCTGTAGGGCAAATCATGCTGCGGGATCAAAGTACCTTAGAACATTCTAAGTCTGTGGCTTTTAACAAGCTACAGTCAACTAAATCCTTGTCCACATAAAGTTCATTTTAGTTTTTATCAATTTAAACAGCATCTAACAATTCCTCACTAGAGGTTGGAGAGATAGCTCAGTGGTTAAGAGGACCTCAGCACCCATGTAGTAGCTCAAAACTGTCTGTAGTTCCAATCCCAGGGACTCTAAGATCTTCTTCTGCCCTCTATGGGTACAAAACATGCACATGGTATACAGACATATATGTAGGTAGGGCACCCATATACATAAACTAATTGTGGCAGCTTGAAAGAATATTGTCCCCAAAGGGTAATGCACTATTAGAGATGTGACCTTATTGGAGGAAGTTTGTCACTGTGGCAGGCTTTGAGGTCTCCTATGCTCAAGCTATGGCCAGTGAAACAGACTACTTCCTCTTGCCTGCAAGTCAAGAGGTAGGACACTCAGCTACTTCTTCAGTACCATGTCTGCTTGCATGCCACTGTATCATAGCATGGCAATAATAGACTAAACCTCTAAAACATAAGCCACTCTAATTAAATGTTTTTCCTTTATAATAGTTGCTGTGGTCATGGTGTCTCATCACAGCAATAGAAACCTTAACTAAGGCAGTAATAAAACAAAATTTTTAAAGTCACCACTAAACTATTTCAATGTACATTTCCCTGTTTCTTTGTACAATACAGAAAGGGTTTTATTTCAAATAGTGGAAATTTAAATGTGTGCTATTTCATATTGAGAGAAGAATATGCTTTCTTAATTATATTACTAGCATTTTCTGTCTCTCAATTGTTTTTGTTCATTCCTTTTCATCCATTCCATTTTTTATCTGGATCCTATTTATTTATTTACTCACTCATTTTTTAATTCTTTATGTGTGTGTATGCAGCTTTGTGAGTGTGGTGTATGATCAAATGTGTGTAGTTCATATGACTGTGTATAAGCATGTGTGCAGTCCAGAGATGTTGGGGTGCCCTGCACTGTCACTCTCCACTGAATTCATCTGAGACAAGGACTCACTGACACCAGAGCCAGGGTGGGAACCAGCAACCCCCAGTGATCCTCCAACCACTGTCACTCATGGTACTAGAGTTACAGGTATGCACACAGTCATGCACAGTGTTTAACATGAAAGCAGGATTCAAACTCAAGTCTCCACGTGTGTGCAGCAAACACTATCCCACGCTGAGCCATCTCTCCAGCCCTTACATTTTTCATTTTAACAGATATTGAATATGTATCTACTAAATATTAAACATTGTTCTAGAACTTGAGGCACATCCATACACAGGGTTTTCTGTATCTTAGAAAGCTGTACTCCAGTTTAAAAAGAAAAAGACAACAAGCAAATAAATGAATTCATACAGTAAGGCAGATGTGATCGACTTTTGGATGATAGTGATAAAGGGAGAGAAGGGAGATGAAAATAGGATGGGGATTCAGGGAAAATCTCCCTCAGAAAAGAAAGGAGAGGGGAAAGATACAACCATAGGAAGACAGTTCCAGACAGGAAATAAAAAGGCTCAGGGTCTAAGGCATGCCTGGCCAGCATACAGGAAGGAAACCCCCTATACGCTGGAGGGTGCTGGACAAGGAGAGTAGGGAGCACAGACACGAGGACAATGTGGGTGTGGGATAATGCAGGCTCGTTGGCCGCTGAGGTGCTGTGTACTCTTCTCTGTGAATTAGGAGCCTGTTTTACAGAGAATTTTGCACAAAAGATTAGCAGGTGTACTGCAGTTACTCCAAGCTCCTTAGCTTGGTTTAGACCCACTTTCCCTGAGTCTTCGTTAATTGCACTGACTCTTCTTCCAGTTTCTAGGGGCAGGGTGTGTGTGTGTGTGTGTGTGTGTGTGTGTGTGTACATATGTGTGTGTGCATGTGTGTATGTACCTCTGTGTGTGTGCATGTGTGTATATGCATGTGTGTGTTGTGCATGTATGTATGTGCCTCTGTGTGTGTGCATGTATATGTGCATGTGTGTATGTGCCTCTGTATGTGTGCATTTGTGTGTGCATGTGTGTATGTGCCTCTGTATATGTGCATTTGTGTGTGCATGTGTGTATTGCCTGTGTGTGTGTGCATTTGTGTGCACATGTGTGCATGCATGTGTGTATGTGCTTCTGTGTGTGTATGCATGTGTGTATTGCCTCTGTATGTGTGCATGTGTGTATTGCCTTTGTATGTGTGTGCATGTGTGTATTGCCTCTGTGTATGTGTGCATGTGTGTGCACATGTGTATGTGCCTGTGTGTATGTGCATGTGTGTATTGCTTCTGTGTATGTATGTGTGTATGTGCATGTGTGTGTACATGTGGCTTTGTGTCTGAGTGTGTGTGTTGTGCATGTGTTATGTTGCCTCTCTGTGTGTGCATGTGTGTGTGTGCATGTGTGTGTGTGTGTGTGTGTGTGTGTGTGTGTGTGTGTGTGTGTGTGTGTGTGTGTGCGCGCGCACCATTTTGTTGGTTTGTTTTTTTCTGGAAAACATTCTCAAAAAAAAATGTAAACTTCCTTCATCCTTAATCTGTGTCTGAGTGACACTTGATTTCCAGTTCATTATAGACAAACTTTCTTTTAAATACAATTTAAATTTAATTACAAGTGGCTCCCAGTAAGATGCTTGAAGGGCTCGAATTTCTTTTGGCTTTTGTTTTCTCTTCCTCTCTGGGTCTTTTCTCTCACTTGACTCATCAGTGCTGACCTGAACAGTGGCCCTGTGCCATTCTGTGTGACCATCACTCATCACCCCAATTAAAAAGCATGACATTGTCCTGTGAGTTCTGAGCAGTCAGCTTCTATTACAGCTTTGATAATTCTTTTCCTTTTCTGTGTTCCACTCCTCTCAGGAATTTCCATAGGATGAACATTGAAAGCTCAACACTTACCTCTTGCATTTATGTCTTCTCCTTTTACTATGTCCCTTCCCCCACAACTTCTTACCTCCTCATCTAACCTTTCTGGGTGAGTTTTATGTTTTTATGCAAACAGGGCTGGTGTGGTAATTCTGGGTAGATTTTCCTTAATAAAAGATGCACTACTTTAAATAATTTATGCAAATTTTGCCTAATAATTATTGTCTGACACATTCATTTCTCTGTGAAGATTTCATGTTTGTATTTGGCAGACTCCTTGGGAGAAAGCGTGAGTCTAAACGTGTTTAACGTGGCTTCCAGACACCACCATGAACTCCACATTCCATCACATCAACAGGATATTCTTCAGAAAATTTTACACCATGCTAAAAGATGGCAAGCAATAGACTCTCACCTTGAAAGAGAAGGGAAAACACATAAAATGTGTACTAAATAGGTAGCTGCCAAGAATACACTTTAACAAATTCTAATTATACCCTATATCTTGGCACCCATTTCTCCTTGAGATAACTTAGGAAAATTCCATCTCCAGAAATGCGTGCATCTGCAAAGAGAATCTGACATGGCCACACATTGTTCAAACTCTCTCCTCAAGCACTTATGGGAATTTCAAAGGTACAAACGAGAAACACCAAATATATGTGTCTGTACACAGACAAGTGCCCACACATGTGCACACATTCATGCTTATGTGTGACCAGCCAAATGCCATACACATGCACCTAGACAGCAGCATTGTGTTGCTAAATGTATAGCTCAGCAGTTTCCCAAGGTCTGCAAAGTTCTCTACATGAATATGTGTGTGTGTGTGTGTGTGTGTTGACAATATCCATATGATCAGGTATCAATCCTTAAAACCTTCCACCATTTGTTTGATTCAGGCTATGTAATTGGACTGGAACTTTGAGGAATGGAGTAGCTGGCCTGTAAGCCAGGGACTTCCTGCCTCCCCCTCCCTTCTCAATACTGGGGTTACAGGTATGTTACTATAGCCAAATTTTGACATAGGTTAGGACATAGGATCTGGACTCAGTCCTCTTGGTTTTAAGGTAAGCACTTCACTGACTAAGCTATCTCCCCAGCCCATTTTTGTAAATATTTGTAGCTTGCTTGTAGCATCAACAGGATGTTTGCATTAGAGGACATTTAACATTCAAATATAGAACTGTTCTTTTACTCGGGGACACAGCCTGTCTTCTGTAGTTGTCTTTAAGTTCCTTATTTAGGAATCCTTCGACCTGAGGAAGGATAGCCTCAGTCTTCAGGGTGTACCACAGCTTGTCACCAGCCTCCCAGTGTCCCAACACTACTGTCAATACCATGCCCCTGATAGCTTACTTTGCAACTCCTTTGTTTTCCATCAGCTGTAGCCCTAATTAGCCAGAGTAAGAATTCTATCCGCTCCTCTCTATAAATGTGTGGAAGAGGATTGAAAGCAGGGCCCCCTGGGCCTGCCATTTTGATTATTTATAGTGAGGCCACCGGGATCAGCAGCTACAGGAGGAAAGAACACAATCCATTCTCTAATCAGGGAAGCTTCTATGTGACATTCCTGCTCAGCACTAAAAGCTTCAGTGTGGGGACAAACTGAGTTGGTCTGTGCTTTCTGACAATGGTATTGGAAAGGGAGAATTAGTCCCCACTTATCTATTTGCAGAGCTGACAGCCTGTGTCATGTGGGTTACCTGAAATTATCTCTACTACAGCAATGAAGAGAATAATATTTCAGGGCGTAGAGGTGCCTTACATATTAAAGAGGTTAACATCGTTATTTATCTAAAACAAACAAACAGAAAAAACTTCTCTCCTTCCTTTGTCCCAACTTCTATTGGCTTGGATTGTACTGCCTGATGATAACACAAAAAGACAAAAACATGAAAATTTGGATGAAGATATTTCAAAATTTATTAGGAAAAAATAATTCCCAGGGAAGAGGAAGTCGTTGCTTCCATTTCAATCAGAGAGATGCTAAGGAACTGAGTTTTTGTGTGGAAGAGGAGGGTAGGAAAACTTCAGGGGGGTTGCACATATACACTCACAGAGATAGTGACAGTGTCCACGTGACCTGCACAAGCCCAAGGCATGGAAACCTCATTGTGGAGTGGGCTAGGTAGACATGAAGTCCACACCTACACATTTGACTGCTGTTTGGAGAAGGAAAGTAGTTCTTCTTCAGTGGAGTGACACCTGGTATACAGATCACACTCTATGGCAGGCAGGGCCCCATGCCCAGAAGTAGTTGGCCAACACAAGCCAGACTCTATGTTGGGTTTTTGCTGTTGTTGTTGTTTAGTTTGTTTGTTTGTTTGTTTGTTTGTTTGTTTGTTTTTAGAGAAAGAGAAAGAACATGAAATTGCTTAGGTAGGGAAGGAGGATCTGGAAGGGGGAAAATGAATAACTTCAAAATAAATGGTGCAAAATTCTCAAAGAATTTCTAAATAAAATTTTTTTCAAAGAATTGACATTAATCACTGTGAATATACTGCTGATTTCCCCTGTGATAAAGCTACCAAAGTGTCTATGGAGGGAAAGTGTGCAGGAAAAGGAATGGTCTTCTGACAGGAATGTGTGTTTGATATAAGATGTAAGAGGAGAGACATGGGTCAGAAGGTATGCTCAGGGCTCTGAATCATATTATCCTGGACTCAAATCTTACTTTGATCATGCATTCTCAACTTGAATTTCATTTTGCTCATGCAGTGGCCTTAATTCAAATCTCATTTTGATCCCCAGATCAACAAATATGGATGTATGACCCAGGCTAATTTAATGCATGTTATAAGACTCGGTTTCCCTATCCATAAACAGTGATATCAAGATGGACTTCACAGGCCCTATGTAGGCATGATAATGATACAGTCTACAGACAGAGATGAAGCATAAAGAAGCATGTGTGGTACAATATGAATGATCAGAAACTGATAGGAATCATTGATTTGATTGGAAAGAACATGCATGGAGTATGAAGAAAGTATTCTTGCATACACACACACACACACACACACACAAAAAAAACACTACACACACACACACACACACACACACACACACACATATATATATATATATATATATATATATTTGGAGTTCACCCTTTGCTATTGAGTGGATAACCATGGCTAAGAGAGAGATTTAAAAAAAAGCCCCATTGGAAAAACAAATGAAGGATGGACTGTTAGATTCTTGTACTCCCTTCCCCTCTCCTCTCATCAGCTGCATCCAATGCTTGAATTACTCAGGTTGATTCTGTATGTGCACATGACAAGTCCTGGACACATGTTCTGTACCAGCTGCAGGTCGAGAGGGGACTCTTTTTTCTTTGTACTTCTCTTGCCTAGCAGTGCTGAGTGGAGAGAGAAAGGGAGTCTTAAGCATTTTGAGGTGATCTAGCCAGGTTAATGTTAGGTCATGGCATTGAATTGTTATTGAATTTCCAAGGCTATTAGTAAGCAGGGTTCTTGTCTCTCTCTCCTCCCAGAAAATGCCACTCAACACTCAATGCTCAGATCTTGTCTCAGCATTTCTTTGTGGCCAAATAAACTCCACTGACTGATTCAACCTGTCAGGTCCGACTGCTGCTGGCTTCTCTTCTGTTCATTTCCAATCAATTCAGACTCAAAATCAATTGTAGGGCTGTATGAAGAGCAGCTTCAGAACAAAGCTGCTATTTTGCATTGGAAGTAGAAATAGATCAATACTTGTAGTTCTTTCATTTAGACAGAATTTACATGTGTTTTTGTTGGGACCCCACCTGAGTTGTTACTGGAGATAAAATAAAGCAGAATTTGCAGACTCAGAAATAATATGTCTGGCTGCACAGCATTCACGGCATCCCTTGGGTGAAGGATGCTGCTCATTCCAGAGGAGCCAAGTCAGAAAGGCAGGGACTTTGTCCATCAGGGCGAGATGGTGAGACTTGGATGTAAGACTGTATTCACCCTTATCACCCGTTCATAACTGAACAGTGGGGTGAATACCTGCAACAGAATGGAAACAGGGAGGAAGGAATGACTTTGGGGGAAAGTGAATGGTCTGCAGATAGAACAAACTGCTAAGAATTATTGAAAGAAGAATACAGGAATATGGCTGGTAGTTCTAATAGTCACACTGACACTTAGAAGGATGTGGAAGCCATGTCACTGCACCAAATTGGTTACAGGAGGAAGAGTCAAATGGATTCTCCCAGGGACTTTCTGACATCTTGAGTCACAGGAAAGACATATAAGCATGTAATGAAGGAAGGTGCCACTGACATTTTAATCCCTGGTCCTTTCTGTACCTAATGTGGCCTCTTATTCTGAGCATCTTTGTGGTGTGGTTAATTGATTAAACATCTCCCAAGAGAGGACATCTGAGTGGATGGCTCCGTGGGTAAAGTTATCACCATCACCATTTAAGTATGAAAACCTGAGTTCTGACTAGCATCCATATTAAAAAAAAAAAAATGGAGCCAGCATTTCAGAGTTCACCTCCAATCTCACAATGGGGAAGCAGAGACAAGAAGATCCCAGCTGCTCACTGGCCAACCAGTCCAGCAGGATTGGTAAACTTTGGCTTTAGTGGAAGATCCTGTCTCAAAAATAAGGTGGAGAAGAGTTGAAAAAGACAACCAAGCAACATCTCCAGCCTTCACATGCACACACATGTCTACAAATGCCTGCACACATACATGTCTACGAATGCCTGTACATATACATGTCTATGAATGCCTACACACCTACATATCTACAAATGCCTGTACACATACATGTCTACAAATGCCTTCATACATACATGTCTATGAATGTCTGTATACATACATGTCTACAAATGCCTGCACACATACATGTCTACAAATGCCTGCACACATACATGTCTATGAATGCCTTACATATCCATGTCTATGAATGCCTGCACAATACAAGTCTATAAATGCCTGCATATGTACATGTCTAAACAGGAAGGGGATCTTGAGGGCATGGAGCATGGTGCATACATCTGTGAGTATCATGTGGCTAGCTCAAGACAGGACACAAACTGAATATTCTGCAAATACTGTGACATAAAAGGCTAACTAAATAGGTGTTATTTCTTCTTAGCCAGCCATACTTTAAGTCATTTCCTAGGCATTTTTCAGACAGGCTGTTTATTCACTAGCTTCTTCTGAAGCAAAGACACACTTCTGACACCCAAGAAATATCCCAGAAATGGAAACAAAGCCAAGGGCAGGACTGGGTCCCCACAAGGGTTTCTCTGACTAGCAAAGTATTTCATGTGCATGATGAGAGAGTTAAAAACACAGTCTGGCACGGAGGCAATGATAATTGACAGGCTATAAAACTATGCTTTGGCTAGTAGATAAAAGAGGGCTGGGAGTTTGTCACACACTCCCAGCTTTAAGACTTTTCCTGACAGCTGTCTGTCTGCCAGGCTAAGCAAGGAGACAAGCTGAGGACGCCTACATGTGGATATGGAAAGGCCTTGCTTTCACTGCCAAATGGTTTCATCCCCTGGGCATAGAAACTGGAATGTTTTCATGATCTCAGGTTGTTAGAAAAGTAGGTTTCTGGGACTTCAAGTCACTTGTAAAAATGGGACTTGACTGCCCCTGTTCTAGTGCCTAGGGACAAGATGACAAAGGGTACAGATTTAGATCTGAGAGACATCTTTAGGCATATAAACATGAGTAAATGGGCTGTGTTTCTGTTCAATCAGAAATGCCTATGACACCTGATTCACCAAATTGCTGAGGCTGTAAATACAGTTCCTAGAGATAACAGACTAGAAGCTACATGGAGCTATGTCCTAAATGGAAGAGTCTTGTTCCCTGTTCCCTCTGTGGGTATTTCACAATGACTTTAGGCATTTTGAGTTGGAGCAAGAACTACCATCACCTGGTAGGAGAGTTCAGACTGGTGCTCAGCACCCTCCAGCTCCCCTCTGTAGTGGCAAGTGTTGTCAACAGGGCAGAATCTAGAGCTACCTGGGAGAAGACAGGCCTCTGGGCATGCCTGTGGGGAGTATTGTGATCTTTAACTGAGGTGGGAAATGACTGTGGGTGCTTCCACTCCATAGCTTGGATCTTGGACAGTGAAAGTTGACAAAGGGAACTGAACACCAGCCTGCATTTATTGCTCTCTGCCTCTTGATGGTGGTGTGATGTGATTAGCACCATCACGCTTCAGATGCCTTCACTCCCTCACCACAGTGGACTATATCTTTGAACTGGGGGCCAGAACAAATGCTTTCTCCTTCAAGTTGTTTTTACCAGAGTGTTTTATCACAGAAATTGGAAAATCAACTAAAACAATAGCATACCCCTGACCCATGAAGCGTTATCTAGCTCTAGCTGTCAACCATAGCAGGCTGAGAAGTCCTACTGGAGAGAGCCTGAGTGCTCATGCCTGATGTGGACCTGGTACAGACACAGGGTGACTTTCCAGAAAGCTGGTTGTCTTCATTTTGCTGAAATATAGAAATCTACCAAATGACTGGAATTCCACTTTGAAAATATAGGCTTAAATTTATTAACATTACCTCAAACAAAAATCTAATTTTACATGTTTAGCAACCATATTTTAGTGATTAAGGGAACCATCTCCCTCTGCCTCTGCCTTACTTTCCTCCAGCCTCAAAAGTCCCTAGGACACCTTCCTCCTATTATTCCTCATTCTCAGATACTCTCTGGGGTGACATGTGGTTCTCTGGTACCATGAATCTGTTCTCTGGTTCCTGGCTCGTTCTGGCAAATCTCACTCACCATTCTCTGTCTAGAAGCTGTTATAGACTGAATTGTACCCCTTACCCTTCCAGATACATGTACTGGAGTCCTAACTTCAGGACCTCTAGACTGGAAAGAGTCTTGTTAAAAAGCTTAGTGTGCTGGGTAGTTTTGTTTTGTTTTTTGTCAACTTGACATACTAGCATTGTTAAAGAAGTAGGAGCTTCGATTGACTGTCAATTGACTTCTATTAGACTGTCCTGTAGAAAAGTCTGAGCCATTTTCTTGAGTAATGATTGACAAGGGATGGCCCAGCCCATTGTAGGTGGAGCCACCCCAAGGCTGGCAGTTTTAAGAAGGCTGAGCAAGCCATGAGAGCAAGCCAGTAAACAGCACTCCTCCACGGTCTCTGCACCAGCACCTACTCCCTGCTGCATGCCCTGCTTGAGTTCTTGTCCTGACTTCCTCTAATTATGATCAGTGATGTGTAAATGAGGCCAAGTAAATCCTTGTCTCTACAATTTGCTTTTGGTCATGGTGATTCAGCAACAGTAACCCTAACTAAGACATTCTCCAAGTTTCTCTGGGACATTGTCTTCTTCCTAGCAATAGGAAACAAACTAGAACAGCAAGGCTGACCTAGAAGTTGTGATCATCCTGCCTCAGTCTCTCGACTACTGGGATTCAGGCTGTACCACCCTGCCTGGAAAAGGCAGGAGTACTTACATTAAAATGAACTTGTATGGATAGATCCTTACCCATGGTTGCTATCCTTTCAAGAGATTAAAACTGACACACCTGGAAGGAAGACCTTGCCAAAACAAAAAGGCAATGACCTGGAAACCAAAATGCAAAGTTCAGGCAGAGCCATCCATGCTGACATCCTGGCTCTGCCTCTTGGGGCCTGCTATTTAAGCCACTGAGACAATGGCTTCCCATTTAATGCCTGGTCCTCTCATTGGAGCTGGACATGATGTCTAATTTAACCTAGCACTGGGTGAATATGTGTGTGTGTGAGGGGGTGCATATGTGTGTTTGAATGTGTTATGTGTTATAAGGATAGCTCCTGGGAGTCAGCTCTCTTCTCCCACCATGGGATCTGGGAATTGAACTCTAAGCCATCTTTCCAGCCCCTCCCTGGATTATGACAATCCTTTCAGCAAACATTTTAATAACAGTCCTTAAGGTCTCTAAGTGTGGACCCCAGACCACCAGCATCAGCTTCACCAAGGAACTTGGTAGAAATGCAAGTTCTTGGGCCCTGCTCAGACCCTCCTAATCAGGACCCCTGGCCCTAAGGCTCTGATTAAAACCTCCTTGAGAAGATTTTGTTGTTTGTTTCTTTCTTTTTGAGGGAAGGTCCCTCTATGTAACCCAGGTTGTTCTAGAACTTGATACTTAGAACAGGCTGGCCTTGAACTCACCTACCTCTGCCTTCCCTGGATTAAAGGTGTGTACCACTATGCCTGGCTTGTAAGGAGACCTCTTGAGAACTTGATTGCTGGTGATTCACAGCCTCAGTTGCTTGCCATGGTGTCTTTCTTTGGCATTTAACAGACACGACCGACGTCTGCTGCTGATCTGCTCTGCTACAGGGGTTAGAAGCCAACGTCAGCTGTCTATCCTATGAATATTCAGACATTTGGAGTGGGTAATCTTTTCCACTCAGCTACATGATGACAGAAACAGATTATTTCATTATTCACAATGTCCCCAGGGCCCAGGACAGTAACTGGCATGTAGCAGTACTTGCTATATTTATTTTCTGAATTAATAGACACATAGAGAGTAAAATAAAAGGGGACCTACAATAAGAAAGCAATTTATTGTAAAGAAAAATTTAATTCCAAAGCTAGCTCGGGTGTGGCTTGGGTGGTGGAATACTTGTCCATCATGTACAATGTGCCCTGGGTTTGGTCCCCAGCTCCATATAACCTGAGCACACAGGGCATGCCTATAATTCCAGTACTCCGAAACCCAGGGGCAAAAGAATTAGGAGTTCAAAGTCATCTTGATTACATAATAAGTTCCAAGCCATTCTGAGCCCCACTTCAAAAAGGAAAGATAAAATGTAAAAGAAGAAATACTCATGCCAGACTAGTGTATGAGGAGTGCTGAGCGCCATCTGAAGCCTGCTGCTGTTCCCATTACTTTCTGGCATATCGATAACATGCCTTACCCTGTGGTTCTAGCAGAGTTTAGCTCAAATTCCAAGAGTGTGATGATTGTAAAGCAGATAAACAAGTGTTCTGTTTCACTGAGATCTACATAATACGTGGAGGATGCATTATAATGCTTTGCTTTACAGTAGACAATAAACCATAGGAACTAGCCATTCAGGGAAAACAGCTTTGCATCCCAGCATCCATCTGGGAGGCAAGAATCCATAGACATGAGAAGGGAGGAAAATCCCGGAAGCCTGAGTGAGGAATGGCTGACCCACATAGGCCAAGAAGAGAGTGAGCAGAGACACAGATCAGTGCTAGCCAGAAATATTCCATGAAAGTCTAGAAGCAATAGGGACCTTAGGCTCTCCAGGTAGCCTTGGGTCCTGCTGAGGTCTAGTGTGATAAGACTCCAGACTCCTCCCAATAAGTGAAAAGGTTGTTTAGCACAGGTGAGGTCCTCCCCGGAGCTGCGTGAACTAACTGTCAGGTATCTAAGGTGGGAGCAGAAAGCCAAACCACACATGGTAGGCAAGCAAAGGCACATAATCATCATGATTTCTGTTCATTTCTATTGTGGTCTCTTTTGCTCTGTGGCCTGGGGACATTCTGACTGTCCCAACACTCGCCCTGACTACTCTATAGTCCTTAATCCTGAAAAAACAGGAGACGTGTTCATTTTGAAAATCCCAACTCTTGGCAAGACATTCTCTTGTTAAATAAATACATGAAGATTAAATGGTGGCATTAGAGATTCGGAAAGGCAGTTTTAGTCCATGGCATTATTGATATTGAATTTTTCACTGTTTTCTTCTCCTGGAAATATTCCAGTAATAGTATATTCATTCTGACAAATCATGATACTTTAACCACGTCCCCCAAAAGTCTTCAGCCAGTCAGTCTTCTTCAAAGTCTGCTGCCTCAAAGAATGGCCCTGAAGAATTCAGGGTCAAGAAAGCCTGCCAAAACCCACATAAACAGAGTCCCCTAGACACCACAAAACAAAGCAGAGAGGGAACAGATGAAACAGGAAAACAATCTGACCCTGCAGGGGCCCACTTGTCTTCCCTTACACTGTGAGGCACACCTAAAGCAACAAGCGCCCATTGGACCCTGGGTTGCCAGGAAACAGACTCCAGGCCCTGCACACTACAGCCCTCACCACTCTGAGAAAGCGGCTGGTCGGGCTCGGAGGGAAGGCAACGCTTTTGTTGTCATGTATTGGATTTTATTAATTAACAAAAATGTATTTATCATGTTCAATGGGATGTTTTGGTCTATAGACACTCCCTTTGAGGGCTGTACTGAGCTCCAGATGCAGCATCATATGTAGACTGTGAGAACGTAGGAAAGGAGAGCCTTTAGCTCCTGCTGGTGGGAAACAAAATTGGGGTAGCCATAATGGGAAACAGTGTGGAGGTCTTTTAAATAATAAAAAGCAGAACTATGCTATTATCCAGATAATCCATTACTAGATACTCTCTCATTCTCCCCCCCCCCTCTCTCTCTCTCTCTCACACACACACACACACACACACACACACACACACAAACAAGCACATATGATGGGAAATGTCATTCTGTAAATATGTTTCTCTTATTGGTTAATGAATAAAGCACTGTTGGCAAATAGGAAGGCAAGGTAGGGAGGACTAGGAGACAAGGAGGATTCTGGGAGGTGTAGTTGAGAGGAGTCAAAATGTAGGACCAAGAGGAGTAAGAGGTCTAGACCCTCTCTCCGGTAAGATAAGAACACATGGAAACACTTAGATTGATAGAAATGATTTAATAGCTAAGGCATAGGTAGCCAATAAAAAGGTCTAGCCATTGGCCAACAGCTTTGTAAACTACTAGAGTCTCTGTGTTTTATTTCTGGGCAGATGAGGCTCTGGGACCAGGCTGGCAGGAATATGCACATACAAAATGGCACCCAATGTGAGTTATGAACCCTAGTTAATGTTCACAACCAATCTCTTTTAAAGGAAAAAAAAGGGGACCAGGCTTGTGGGAAACTGCTCATAACACACACATAGAAATGCATGGGAGTGCATGTTTAATGAACTGGGCAAAGAGATACCTACAGTTGTGTTCATTATGTTTACACATAATAGACAGATTACAGAATCAACTAACCTGACCACTAAAATTCAAAGAAAAAAATGTGATCTATGTATACAGTGAAATACTATTCAAGTCACAAAAGTAGAAAAGATGACTTTTAGTGACCCTTCAATTCTAGAGGATGTAAGAACAGTGCTGTACCCCTGACATTCTTAAATAGTGGGCATCCTAGGATCAAAGTGCAGTGCCAGGGGAAGGGAGTCATGTCCATCACTTGTCTCTCTGAGAAAACATGGAATTTAAGGAAGGAAAGGCTTATTCTGGCACATTGTTGGAGGACAGTGTCCATCATGGCAGAGGAGCCATGGTGACAGATGCTGAAATCAGCTGGTCATGGGGCATCCACAGTCAGGAATCAAAGAGTGATGCATGTTTGTGCCCAGCTCACTCTCTTCTTAATTCCTTCACAGATCCCAAGCCAGTGGTATTCCCCACATAAAATGTGTGTCTTCCTATCCTACCCCAATTACCCTAATCAAGAGAATCCCTCATAGACATGGTCAGAGATTTGTTTCCATGGTGATTTTAAATCTCAACAAAGGTGATAATCAAGACTGATATCAAAACTTCTCCCCTTGTTAACTTGACATCCAAATACATCACTAACGCATTCAGTCTGATATCAGAAGGCCTCCCCATAATCTTTAATATTCCAATACAGTCCAAAGGTGGTGCAGACTCTCCTCTGAGAGCCAAGTGATTTCTATTCTGTGCACCAAGTTTTGTTTTGTTTTTTAAGTTACATACTTCCAGCATACATGGCTCAGATAAGCATGCATAAAGAGAAGAATGGTATATGGCGACAGCACACATGGTCTCTTTCTTAGGCATCTCTACTTCATGCCTGTAGCTTTCCTCAGCAAATATCCCATGGCTCTGACACCTACAATCTCCATGTCTGAAACTTTAAGATTTCTCACACATCATTAACCCTTACTGAATTTTAAATTTTTCTTAATCCCCCCCCCTTTCTACCTTGCCCCTGCCTCTCACACACATGAGCATGGCAAATGTATGTATCCTGGATCTTTAAAATCTGCCCACTTCCTCCGCCTTTTCCCCCACTGTTTCTCTGAAGGGTAGGCAGAACCTTTCAGGTCCCCTCCCCTTTCTCCTCCTCTGTCCTCTCTCTGTGTCTCTTTCCCCTATTTTCTTACCTCCCCCTCCCTCAATAAAACTTTCAACACACACACACACACACACACACACACACACACACACACACACACACGGTGGGGGGGCACCTCTAAGTCCAGCAGAGGTAAAGCAATAGTTGTGAAGTAACTGGGCTAAAGGGAGTTTTGGAAGCTAGAAGTGGTGGCACACACCTTTAATCCCAGCACTTGGGAAGCAGAGGCAGGCAGATCTCTGTGAGTCTGAGGCCAGCCTGGTCTCTGGAGATGGATCTTGAGTAGCAGATGAATGTCCCAACTTTTCCAGAGATTTGGCCACACCTACAACTCTATCTTTGCAGAAATCCCATTTCAACATGCCCATCAGTGTTTTCTCTGTCTTGGTCCTTTCTTCTGAACCACAGACAAAAACTATATCCATTCATATTTGTATACATTACTTTAAAGAATTTAATAAGCAAATGTTAACTGAAAATGGATCCATGTGTATGCTGCCACAGATTGAATGTGGAAAGTAGAGTTCCATATGCACCATGTTTCAGGGATTAGGAATTCTTTGTTTACTTAATTTTTGACAGGGCCTTGCTAAGTAGCTCTGGCTACCCTCAAATGCACAATCCTTCAGCATCAGTCTCCTAAGTGTTTGGATGGTAGGTACACACCTCTGTGCCCTGATGGTATCTTATATGTAGGTGGTAGAGAGGTATCATAGTTTCTCTGCAGGAGTAAAGGTCAATCTCATACATAACACCTAAGGTGAGCAATTGACAGACTGGGCAAGGAAGCAAGAGCCAACGTCTGTGTTGATATTCTGGGCCACAGATGATTATGGTATGAATTAAACTCACAGTGATGGGAGTACAGAAGTCAGAGGAAGAGGTTTGGAGATAGGATTTGGCTTCTGCTTCAAAGTGGACTTGAGAGGGGGTGTCCAGAGAGACCTATCAACATGAACTGAGCATCTGAACAGTCTCCCGAGGACTCTAGGGAGACTCAACACACAGAGATGATTGGCAGTCCTGACACATGGGCCCAACCCTCTAGCACCCCTGTCATTGCCAAATCTTCTTTCTTTGAAATTGCTAGCACCATTCCCTGAGATCAATTTGGCCCAGGTATTTCACAAACTGCCACTGTACTTGTTAATTTTATATCTTACATAATTATTCCCTTTTGTGCCTTAACTGTCAGAGCTCTTGAAGTGACATTGGAGTGGCAAATCAAGTGACTTCTGCTAAACTTGGGAAATGCTGCAAATCCTTAGAATCTCACCCCTGAGGATGCCTCTAGTGGGGCGTACTTACTTCTTAAGCTGGAAGATGTCCTACTGTCCTTACTGTCACCACCATGCCACATGTGGGGGTGAGTCAGAAACTGTCCTCTAAGACGGAGATTCCTGGGGTTCTAAACAAAGGGATACAAATATTTAAGATGGAAGGGTTAGGAAGGAGATGTTGTCAGCCTGATTCTTTTCTTCATTCCTACATGTCTAGAAAAGGAGTGTGAGTTGAGGGCTGAGGAGGGGGAAGGAAGTTGCCATTAAGGAGGGGCAGGAGAGGCTGTGCTCAGACTCACAATTCCTCAGCCTCAGCCCCCATGAGGCCCCAAAAGCACTTCCATCCTTGGAAGTGTCCAGATCTGAAGTGCAAAGTCCACAGCATCGATTTCAGGTGAAGTGGTTTGGCACGCAGTTCCTGTTGCCATGGAAAGTGGCCACCTTGTGGGACAAAGTGAGGGGGCCGGGAAGAGCCTGGGAAGTTTCTCCAGCCAGGGGCCAGGGGAAGTCACTGAAAGGATGCTGGAGTCCCCCATCCTGGGCACAGCGGCCAGCTGGAAGACAGTGCCAGTGGGCTGCAGGGGATTTCAGCAGGAGTGCTGATGCAGCCGCCAAGAGCCTGTTCAGCAGGGGTTCAGCCGAACATGCTGTTCAAATGCTAGATGCCATTAGGGTAGAGACAAGCCTGGGGGTCAAATGAATGGACCTCAGCAGGCCATCAAGACAAGCCCACATCATGTCTCCCTACCATGTGCATGGTCTCCCAAGTAAAGCTTTGATGACGGAGGGGCGTGGGGAAGAATGCAACAGAATGAACTTTGTCCTGACTGACAACAAGCTGACACATGACTGAACATCCCGGGCGATGCCTAAACTCCAGTGTTTGCACTGAAAACAAATGAGCCAAGACAGGAATTATTTTTACTGAAATAATGAAGAAGCTCACGCATTGGCCTACGAGTAAGTAACCATAAATTTATACAGAAACTTTATAAACTTGAGGACAAGGGGTAGCATATGGCAGATCTACAGCTGAGGCCAGCTCTGTAATATTTTTTTAAACAATAAAGTTAATGAAAAGATTCTGCTCTCTTTCCTAACCCTTTGCAAGCCAGAGCCATGGCATCTTTCCTTTTAACTTTGGCTGGACAGCTGAGCCAAGCCACATCCCTAAAAATCAGTCTGTCAGGATAACTGCCAGGACATCCTCCTGGACAGGGTAGACTTCTAATTTAGTTGATGGCACTCTGATTCTGAGCATAGGCTCCAGTCAGGCTCTGGTGGGAGAAGATGATGAAATCAAAGTGGTGATGGATTAGATGGCGCTTGCGAAACATTTGGTGTTGAGAACTTGAGATGTCAAAGCTGGGAATAGAAGCCTGTGTGCACAGTGAGTTCCCATGAGATAAAATAATGAGGGCAGGAGACACTTATTCTAGCTGGGAACATTAACAGGATCAGAAGGTACAAGCCAAAGAAGTGTGGAGACCCAAGCCTTCAGAGAAACATGCAGGAGCCAATGTGCAGTCCTCACCTGCATGTCTCCCATCAACCTGGTGGGCCCAGCAACAGGAAAGTCCCCAGCACAAAGGGGATCAGCCCTTTATTCACACCTGCTCTTTACTGATTTCTCTGGGTGCAAAACATTGCTGAAGCCCAAAGTCCCATCCCTTCCCCCCAGAGAGAATCAGTGTTCTTTGTTTGCTATCTTTCACTGATCTGTTTGCTATCTTTCACTAATATATATTTCTCTATTCTTTAGCTCCATGAAGCTTATACTCCACAATGATACACAGTTTTGCTTTATAAACTTCACAAATATATATATATACGTATACATATACATACATACATACATGCATACATACATATATATATATATATATATATATATATTCCATTAATTTACTTTTTGTCATCCCAAAGGGATTTGGGATAGTGAGACCAGGAACTATAAAAATGGCAAAACATACATTTGAGTTTAAAACCTTAGTGGCATCGTGAATAAAACTAGAAAAACAAGACTCGGGGGAAGATAGAGAAACAAGGGTGCCTGTGAGTATACAAAGTGCTAAATGCATCAGATGATTGTGCTTTGAGTTTGAACCATGGGAGTTTACTGGAGTACATCTAATGGGGATGGCCCTGCTTCCCTATGGACTAACCCTTCCCTCTTGCATCTTTCTTACTAGCCCTCCAGTGGCCTCTGTCTATAGAGGGCAATGTGAAGCCCCATAGCCAGCTGTAGACATAGTCCCAGTCACATCTGAGCCATTTGCAGCACCAGAATCATTGCCAAGACTGATGAGACCTGTGTATAGAGATGATGATATGCTGTACTCTTCCGGCACCATCTTTGAAATCAACAGAAGCCAAGAGAGGCCTGTTGCTGGAGTTTCTTTCCTGCCAGGTCCTACCACTTCAGCCCCAAATGAACACACAGAGATGCTGTATTAATTATAAAACTGTTGGCCAATGGCTAGGGTTTCTTATTGGCTAGCTCTGTCTTAATTATTAACCCATTTCTATTAATCTAGGTATTTCCATGTGGTTTTATATTACCAGAGAAGGATCAGGACCTGTTACTGCTTCCTCTGTTACATGGTGTCTCTTTTTCATGCCTCTCTACCTACCTTTCCCAGAATTCTCCTTGCCTCCTACTCCCCCCATCTTCCTGCCTCTATTGGCCAAACGGCATTTTATTTATCAACCAATGAGAAACACATATACAGAAGTGCATCCCCCATCAGAGGTCAGAGATTTGCCTAAAGTCAGCACTAAGTGTCACCTGAGTCACAGTTTTACTGGTGGTACTCAGCTGCCTGAGGTCCTACTATGTGCTCATTATACCACTATGCCACCCTGTCTGGAATCCTGAATTCTCTGTACCATTGCAGGCCTGGTCTTGTGATTTGATCCCTAGAATAATCAGGCCAAGGTTTTGTCTGTGTCTGTGTCTGTGTGTGTGTGTGTGTGTGTGTGTGTGTGTGTGTGTGTGTGTACATATGTATGAGTATATGAGTGCAGGTGTGTGCATGTGTTCAGGTACATGTATATGTTGTAAGTGTACATGTGTGCATGTATGTGCATGCATTCATATGTGCACATGTATACTCACACATGCATGTATATATATACACAAATTAAACCCAGGCCCTCTGTACACTGCACACCCACTCTAAGCTGCACACTCCCACTGACCTGTACCCTAGCCCCAAAGAATACCCGTGAAACCCTTTGAACCCTTTGTTCCTCTCAGTGTCTTTTAAATCAGACATGTGTGTGTGTCATATGTGCATAGGTGTGCATGTGTGTCCATGTATTCGTATGTGTATGCATATGTACACTGCACACTCATTCTCCCACTCAGCTGCATGCACCTGCATGCACCCTAGCCACAAAGTGTACCTGTGAAATCCTTTGAATTCTTTGTTCCTCTCAGTTGCTTTTAAGTCAGAGATTGTTAAGAGTTTACCCATCTTACTGGAAAATATTTAACATTGAAAGAACCTCAAGAGGCCCATCTGGAAAACCCAGAAATAGACATTTCACATTTCATATTCTGCCTATTTTCCTATACTTAATTGATTCCATTATTCATGCCTCCACACCCCAAACGGGGTTTTTTCCCTTACTGCTCATGCATAGTTATTAATCAAGGGTCTGTGTTCTCTATTAGCCATTTTTACTCACAGTAAGATGTTTCAGACTCCCTCATAAGCAGCTCCTTCAGCTTCCTCATTATGTTCATCGCTCACATCCAAGCTCTCTCCAAATTATTTGAGGTGTGTAAAACTCCCATCGTTAGCAAAGTGTGACAGCACAGGCCTGTCACCCCAGCACGTGGAAGGTAGAGGCAGAAGGATCCAGAGTTCAAGGGCTGCCTCAGCTACTTAGCAAATTCAAGGACTATCCTGGGATTCATGAGACCTTCTTTAAAAACACGAGAGGCTTGTTAAAAATTTCCACAGAAATGGTACCTTATTTCCAAAACCACCCATTACTATTGTCTAACTAAGTTACTTGGATTCTGTTTTGCTTTCTATTCGCTTGCCAAGTTCAACTGTCTGCCTTTCAAGATGGCAGCTCTTCTGTTTGGCTTCTGACCAAAGAATCTCCTTCTGATTATTCACTTTCCGAATTGAGGTGAAATTATAATTAACTTGGTACTTAAGAGCTGAAAAAAAAAGAAGAGGTCAATTACACTTACTCAAAGAGCCATGTCCAAGTGCAGAGCACAGTGACTCTAGAACTTCTGGGCCTTAGCTCCTTGAAACAAAGACATAAACAAGTCATAGGTGGTTTTAAGGCTGTATCAACTCAGGCACCCTTATTCAGCCATGCCTTTTGTCTCCAGTCACTCCCAAGACACTGGGAGCAAACAGGTTTGATAGCATCTGAGGGGTGGAAGTGAACATATTTTTATGAGAAAGGCTAAAATAATATCCTTGGCAAAATTTGGCTCATTGTGCCAAAATGCCCAGTGATCAGGCTACCCCAGAGTAGGTTATGCTCTGAGAAATGAGCCATAATGCAAATCTGTCATTGTGCAAATACAGCATGGATTTATACAAGCCTATTTGATATAGATCAATCACTTGGTGTGTTTGTTGTTGATTTCATGGGTTGCTGTCAGAGAAAAATTGCATACCATTCACATTAAATCTGTTTCATAGATATTTTTTAATGGAATTCATGCTAAAAGTAAATGTCAAGGGGCTGATGAGATGGCTCAGTCAGGAAGTACTTATTGCATAAGCATGCGACCTGAGTTTAGCTCACCAGCATCCTTGTGGGAAACTGGACAAGGAGGTACATATACCTGTCATCCCAGGCCTGGGGAGATGGAGACAGGAAGAGCTCTGGGGCTTGATGTTCATCAACCAAGCTGAACTGGTCTCAAAATATAGGGTGGAGAATGATACAGAAAGACATCTGTCATGAACCTCTGGCCCCTCCATACTAACACAAGTGTTTGTGTACCTACATGAACAGGTACACACAGACACACACACAAACAGAAATTATAGAATAGTTAACGTATAGTCTACTGACACAGGCATTCATTAGTATACCTAGCATTATGTATTAATGCTAAAGAACTTATCTGCATGTGTGTTAGACTATCGTGTAACTTTTGCTGTTGGGCTGAGGGTCCCAGCACTCAAGGCCTGTGTGACAGCTGTAAGAAAACAAGGTCTTGCTGCCGCCTCCTCCTCCTTCCTCTCCTCCCCCTCCTCTTCCCTGTCCTCCTTCTATGGCTGCTGACTCTAAGCACAACTGCTGGAAGTTGAGATTATAATGGCAGTCAAACTTAGGGCTGCTAGTGTTACAGTTTTCAGTAAAACATCTCCAACTCAAATGCCTAGGTCCATATGTCTGTGACCTCTAAAATCTGGAGCCATTGGTCCCCGGCTTACAAAGCTTAAAGCTGTAAGCCTCTGGGGCCACCAGGTTAGCCCTTGGACCTTGGGTGCTCAGGGACTCACAGTTGCCAGCACTTATCATCTATGATTTGCACTCATGTAGAGCAAAACAGACCAGTCAGTGGATTGATGATACAATTGCTACTAAATACACTAAACCTTAAGGAAACTGGACTCTTACCCATAAATTTGCCAACCTGGTAGATACCATCATAGACTCACCCCAACCCTGGCTTACAAGGTTAAGACTTGAGATGATAATTTATGAACAAATTGAATATCTACTGAGTCAAAAATTGTGATATACCAATACATTGGGGATCATGCAGATAGAATTTTGTTGTTAACAATCATCTCTCTCTTCCTCATCTTCCGTTTGCAATCTTTTGATTGTCAAAGTCAGAATCTTCTGGGTTATCCATACATGAGATATAATGATGGAGATAAGCCTTTAATATCTATAGTCAAGAAGTGAGCAGAATCAATAGAAATATACTCACTCCTAACCAGTGCAGGAACATATATGAGTTGGCGTCGTTTCCATCTGAATCCATACAGGAGCTCTGAACCTCCCTTCTCATTTCCCTGACATCACAGACATTTCATAATCTCTTCCCTCATCTTGTTCTGCAAAAGTCTAAGATGAAGAAAAAAGCCCAATTAGCAGGTCTCATTAGCTTCTTAATGGACAGCCCTGCTGAATTTTTCAGTGTGTCATTGCGCACCATTTTCTTAGGCAGGATGTATTCAGAAAATAGATGGCAAAAATCGTTCCTAAAGATGACTACATGGAATTGTTTCTCAACATGGCTAGAAGGAAGGTCCCATTCCCAAGAGCCCGTGGCTTGCCTGGGGATTCTGAATTACCAGTCCCACATTGCTTTGAAACAATCCCAAAGAGTAGAAAGCATCTCCACTTGTCAGATGGTAAGTCTAAGGCTTGGCAGCTACAAGCTTACAATGCTTATGAGCAGTGGGTGAGAAATCAGATCCACATGCCCAATCCCAAAGCCTGGATGCTGCTTGCTACACTAAGTTATCTCTGTGGGGATGTCATCATTTGAATACAAAATGCTGGGCTCGCAGGTCTGAACACTCAGTCCCCTCTGGTGGTGCTACTTCAGGAGGCTATAGAATCTTCAAGAACTGGGGTCTAAGGCTGGAAGAATGAGATCACCAAGAGGCACACCATGAGGTTTTGTGGCTCATCTCACCCCATCTTTCTGCTTCCTGTTCTGTGAATTAAGGAATCCCAGCTATGTGCTCCAGCTATTGTGGAGACACCAACTACAAAGTTTTTCTCTGTCATGACAACCCGTAGCCCCTCGAACCTCAAGCCAAAATCAAACCTTCCTCCCTCGAGTTGCTTCTCATTGGGTGTTTGGTCATGGCAATGAGAAAGGTAACTAACACAGATCATCAGTGTAACCTGAGGAGCCGGGAGGGGGGGGGAGGGGGGAGCTCACACACACAGCTCTACAAGATCAGTCTCAGATTTCCTTAAAGTTTCTAAGGCACAATTAAACTTCACATCCTGCAGGGAAGCAGGGCTGCTGATCAGGGGAGCCTGGCTGCAAGGAAGAAATGACAGCTGTTCAGGAAAGGAAGAGCAGGTGGGCAGTTAGCAGAAGATCACTAAGAAAGCACCTCTTCCCAGAAGGAGCCAGGCCCTGATAGCTAGGTGCTTAGAGTTATCTGGAGCAAAACAACACGTCCTCAACCTCAATATCTGTGGTGGTTTAAATGAGGAACATCTCCTGTCAGCTCATTCATTTCAACACTCGGTCTACAGTTTGTGCAGGTTATGGACCCTTGAAGAGGATTGCTGGAGGAAGTACCACTGGGGGGGGGGGTTGAGGTTTACAGTCTGGCCTCACTTCCTGTCTCTCCTGCTTCCTGACTGTGAAAGAAAATATGACCAGCCAATTTCTTGCTCCTGCCACCATGTCAATCTTTTGGCCACAGCCTCAGAAAGGCAACTGATGAACCCTCCAAGAGTGCTGACACAGGCACTCCAGAGAAGCCCTCTTGCCCACAAGCCAAAGAAGGGGCTTGAACCAGGGCACTTCCCACAAGGCAAGTTGACGACTCTGCAAATGGCTAGTGCCATTTTGTAGCCCCTCCCGCAATGTACTAACTAGGTACTGGAAGGTTTGGCCCACATTGAGTTAATCAAGGCACTTCTTGATGTCCTGTACTACTTTGGCTTCAGTCCCTAACAAGGCAATTCTGACAAGACATTGTCAAGACACTCAGGAGGCAGAGGCAAGTGGATCTCTGTAAGTCTTGACAAAGCTGCCTCAGAATACTGGGAGACACCACACGCCCACACACACACACACACCTACCTACCTCACTCATTCCCACTCCTCTCTGCCCCTACTCCCGCCCCCACCACATCTGGCAGAAGGAGCAAGGAGCCAGCCCTTATCAAGCAAAGGTTTCTAGCCAGCACCAAATAAAAATAGGCAAGTTGAATAGTTCTGTTCACAGAGCAAAAGCAGAAACAAATTCCCTCTTCAAGATGCTCAGCCTCCAAAGCCTTATGACTTCTCAAAGAAAGGCAGGTCTCCCAGGATGCCAGCAGCTCCCCACTGTGAACCTGCTTTCCCAAGACTCCCAAGCTATAACTGCCACTTAATCTTTTAGGTACATGCGGTGTCTCCCAGTCACTAATGGAGGAGTGACTTGCTCCTGTGTGCACTTGGGAGACTCACAATAAAAGATGGAGTCTACTTTCAGGTGTGTCATGTCTCCTCCCTTATGGGTCAATCCAGATGGGCCAGGTAGAAGGGCTGGCTCAGGACCACCCTTAGGAAGGAGGATCTGCTTAAGACAATGCAAGTTACCTTCCCAGAATTCCTTGTCCCTAGTGAAGTCCCTACAAACTGCCATGAAGTTCAACCCCCCCTTTCAGGACTTAGCAAGGCCTAATTATTCCATTTTCTTCTCTACTGTCTTTCTCCTTCTGATGCAGGGCAGAGTCTTCACACATGGGCCTCCTCACTCATTCTAAGTCTGCCCTCCCCACAAGGTGGCTACCTGTGCCATGGAACTAACCCCTGGCCCAGCCTTTCTTCTCCGTTCTCCTCCTTTGAGAAGCTGAGGTTTTTACATCCTGTCCTGGCATTTTTCTTTTGAATTCTAATAAATTTTCCTGGAGTTTCCATTTGAGCCCATTATTGGTATTTTATTAACGAGACTTTTTACACTCTGAGCCTTCCTTCTCTTTATCTTGATTGTGCCTTTAAAAAAATAATTAAAAATTTAAAAATATTCTTCTTCCTCTCTCTTCTCCCTGATGGGGATTTAGAACAAAAGGTTTTAGCTTGTGTTCTAATCATGTGGCAATGTCAATAGTAAGAATATATGAACTGTGACATAAACAAATCCAGCATTTCTCTTTCACCACATAAAACAGTTGATCTACAGATCACCTTGAATTATTTCAGAATAAGCAAATAATTGCATTTTATAAGGAAATGGAGTTACCATAGTTCAAAACTTTAAGGGCTGCTCACCTTGTGATATCTAGGAAACAGACAGCTAGAAAGGGCAGGTGTCACTTCCTAAGAGGCCCTCAGTGACATCCCCTGAGAAGGGCCCCCATCCCCAAATGCCATCCCATTAGACTCTCTTGAGGAATTAGTCCCCACTGAGGAGGTCAGAGCCTTCAGGATCTAACCATTTCCTCAAGGCCTGTCAGCTGACGATGAAGGCATCCATGTGTAAGCCTGTTGAAGGGCCTTTCTGTCCACACTGTAACAGGAACCCAAGGTCCTGTGCTCAAGTCTTTGAATGACAGTGTTGAGCCATATTCACACTATAGAAATTATACATCTACTAAAGTAGCAAAAATCCTAAACATCAGAACCACCAAACAGAACTTGGTTTTTGTTCTATGCTTTCTTTGAAAGGATGGTCATGATATAAGCAGCTTTAGAAGACAGGACCTGTCTCCCTCTAAAGAAGAAGAAAGATTTATCTCCTCCTAATCCTTACCATAAAAATATTACCTCCCTCCAGGGCAAAGGCTGGGCATGAGTGCTGACAAACCATCTTTAAAGATGGAAGTTTCTAGCCAGGCAATGGTGGTGCATGCCTTTAATCCCAGCACTGAGGAGGCAGAGGCAGGTGGATCTCTGTGAGTTCAGATCAGCCTGGTCTACAGAGCTAGTTCCAGCACAGGCTCCCCTGTCTCAAAAAAAAAAAAAAAAAAAAAAAAAAAAAAAGGAAGTTTCTTGACAATGGGAAGATGGCTCAGTAAATATGTTCTTACAACCCTGAGCTTGATTCCCTAAACCCATTTTATTTTTTAAGTCAGAAATGGTGGTATATAAATGTGATTCTGGAGCTGGGGAGACAGAGACTAGTGAAGTTCACTGGCCAGCCAGCCTGGCCAAATCAAGGCACTCTAGGCCAGTGAGAGATCATGCCCTGGTTGTCAACTAGACATTTGCATACCAAGAAGTTGTGGGAGACATGAGTCATCTATATTTGTAGGAATGGGGGGAATCATAAGAAATAAGGAAGAAATATTAAAGGAGGTATCAGGGAGAAGAATGGAACTCTTATAATATGAGCAGAGGGGAAGACTCTTTGGGAGGATAAAGGAAGGTAGTAGAAGAGGTCTTGGATAAGAGTGGGATAACAACTGTGTAGGAAAATGGCATCACAAAACCCATTTCTTTGTATGATAGTGTGAAAATGTTTTAAAAAAATAGAAATGATTGCACCCAGTGCAAAAAATAAGACATGTCACTCCTCAGTGTAAAACACTTAGGCCACCTATGAGTCAGGTCAGAGACCCTTTCTTCAGTGCATGGTAATCAGTATGCAGAAGTTAGCCATGCCTCATGGCAACAGCCCAGAGGATTGAAGCTCAGGGAAGGAACATGAAAAGGCTAATGTTGTGTCTACAGCTCCAAGAAGCCTCATTAGATCTCCCACATGCTCTACAAACTCTGCTCATTGGCAGGCACCATGAAACTTCAAGCTCTCTCTCTCTGTCTGTCTCTCTCTCTCTCTCTCTCTCTCTCTCTCTCTCTCTCTCTCTCTCTGTGTGTGTGTGTGTGTGTGTGTGTGTGTGTGTGTGTGTGTGCTGTTGAGTTCCTCGTATATTCTGAACACTAACCCTCTTCAGAGGGAGTTTGTGAGCACCTCCACTCTGAAGATCCCTTCTCTTTCACTGCACAAGCTATTAGCTTTGGTGTAGTCTCACTTGCCAAGCTTTTTTTTCCTTATATGTGCTTCATAAAAATGCACAAATATGATATGTCAGCCAAAATCAAAGCTATACCATGCTAACCCCAGTTCTTTACAGTCCCTCATTCAAAGGCCACAGTATATTACTAGGAAGATTACACAGTTCCACACTGCAATTTTGTTGGGCATAGAAGCCTATATAACTCTTGAGATAGGAGCACAAACTGAGGAAATAAAACATTTCCTTAATTATGCCCCCATATTGACACGGAACACAAGAAACATAAATGCTAAAAATAATCACAGTTTTCAAGGATCCTGGACAAATCTTTGTCAAGATGTACCATGTAACCAAGGGAAATCCCATGCACTTCAGAATGGGCTCTCCCTCTCTCTACACACAAGCAACTGATAGCCTTGGCATTTAAATTTATCACTCAGCAAGCTAAGACAAAGCCCATGCCATACAGAGTACAAGAAGATGACAAGAGATGACATTTTAATGACAGTAAAATAATCTCTTAGCCAAAGTCTTCTTTAAACCAGCCACCAGGATATCTTCCAGAAGACTTAACTATTGAGACAACCATGAAAACATTTCAAGATTAATTTGCTGTGTCTGTGTGTGTGTGTGTGTGTGTGTGTGTGTGTGTGTGTGTGTGTTCATGTGTGCAAGGGTGCACATTGTGGGGGGATATGTGTGCACATGTATGAGTCTACATGTGGAGGGCAAAGACCTTGACTGCCATTCCTCAGAAGCCAGCCACCTTGCTTTTTGAGAAAGTGTCTCTAACTAGCCTGAAATTCATCCAGTAGTTTAGGTCAGGTGGTTGGCGTCCCTTGGGAATCGAGCTATTTCTGATTCTCTAGCACTTGGTTGACAGTCACATATCACCACATTTGCCTTTTTGCATGAGTTCTGGAGAACAATCTAAGGTCATGTGTTTGCAACTGAGCTGTCTCCCCAGCCCTGACTTTGTTCTCACATAAAACCTTTTAGTATGGAGGTCACCAAAAGACATCAATCTACAACAATCTTGGTTTTTCTCGTGATAAAAGCTCTGGCAAACTCAAGGAATGTGGCAAAGGCGAATGCATTAGATCTTAAAAAATATGACCCATTTCCCATTCTCGGGGTTTGGTTTCTTCTCCATAGCTGGTAACCTCACAGAGCCAGTATAGAGCTAGTCAATACTCAGAACACTGTAGTAAAACCATGGTACCTGTCTCCAGACAGCCCTCAGAGGCTCACCTCCTGCAAGAACAAACACAAGACCATACGTAAAGTTTGAAAAACATGTGGAATCCCAGGATCTTAAAATGCAGGTGACTTGAGAGGCTTTTCCTCCTGTTCCTCATCCTCAGTGGGTGGAAGGTTTGTCAGTGGGTGAAACTTCCTCATCCTCAGTGGGTGGAGCTTCCTCATTGTCAGTGGGTGGGTCCACAGCCCACAGCACATCCCAGCTCTGCTTCCTCTTAGAGATTTTCAGCCAGGGTTATCAGTTCCAAGCAGAGAAAATTGCCTTTCAGCCCTACTGTGATATTCCCTGGTGTTGGCTTGAGATTCTAATACACTGGGAAAATCTGGCTAATTAAAGCCTCAAGCTGAAGATCAGTACACACAAAGGAATGATTTATTATTGTTTTGCTGAGGAGACCAACAAATCTATAAGAGGGCAAAGGACTTCATTGTGGAAAGTAGGGCTAGCCTGGCCCCAGTGCTCTACAGCTTATGGTACTTATGGGACTTTCCAAACTCAACCCAAAGTCATGTCAACTATGACACCCAATCCTCCTTCACTCTGCTTTGGATTCGTCTAATGCATGTTTCCTTGCAGCTTGTGTCCTTTGATGCTACATTGTAGTTTAACTGTAAACTTAATGTCTTAACAATCAGAGAAACATGAGGGAGAAGGTGGCTCAGTGGTAAGGTGTTTGTATAGGAGGCACAAGGCTCTGGGTTCAATCCCCAGCTCCACAAAAGAGAAAAGGAATATCATATTTTAACTCTTTACTGTTGGCAATTAACAGTTTCTTAACAAAGATTTTTGTTTTCCAGCGAGTGAATTAATGCATCAAATATGACAACCGGATTGATACATTAGAAGCCAAGTAACAAGTGGGAAGATTCTTAAGAGAAGGCCACAGGCCACCATTGAGACTCCAAACTTCGGCATTAAAGCAATGTTGCAGGAAGCAAAGTAAATTGGGTTTGCATTTTTAAACTGTAATTAACATTCTCTTCTCTCCTCCAAGAGAGAGAGTTTGCTCCCAAGGCTATTTAAGGAATCGGAGAACAAAAAGTCAGAGGCTTCACCATCCTCCTTCCATCTCTAATTACCAGAATTATAAAATGCTGAAGAGTCCCCAAAGGAGTAAGGCAGGTTCCCACAGAGCAAATCTTCTGGGACAGACAGCAAGTGGGTGGGGGGGGGTTCTCCTCCCAGAATTCCAAGCAGCATCAGGGCATGGGGCAGCTCCATGATGGATGGGCTTCCCCCAAGAGACTAATTAATTCTTCTGGGAGCCACCAGATGCCCTGTGGGTCCATCAGGAAGAGCCTGCATCTGAACTGAGGACTGGATGCTCCTCATCCACACACTGCCCCCATCTTCTCAGTCCTCTGGGTTCCTAGCCTGGCCTGGAGACTCTTACTACTAAAGCTTTTTGTCTTTTCATAATTGATGCTCAGCATTTTCAATTAGCCTAACTTCTCTCCCATCAACTTACCTAGTTCTTAATCAATCTAAAAAAATACACTGCTGTCTAAGACAGTAATTCCCAGCTTCATGGCATGAGTACTTGTACTCATAGCTGGTATTCTGCATAGTTCATATTTCTGCCAATCTACCAGTCTGGTCTGAATGATTATGCAAACTAAAATCTCATATAATTGGGAGGTGGGATCTTTGGGAGAGGACTAAGTTATCAGACCACAACCCTTAGGAATGGGATCAATGTTATCTGTTAGGTTTCTATTGCTGTGGTAAAACACTATGACCAAAAGCAATGGGGAGAAATGGTGTGTTTCATCTTATAGCTCATAAGCCCATGGCTGAAGGATGCCTGGATAAGGACTTTGAGGCAGGAACTGGGACAGAGGCCATGGAAGAGTGCTGCCTACTGGCTTGCTCCTCATGATTTGCTCAGCCTGCTTTCTTACACAACTCAGGACTCCCTGAACTGGGCCTTCCGTATCAATCATCAATTAAGAAAATGCACCACATGCTTGCTCAGAAGCCAATCTGAGCATTTCTCAATTAAGATTCCTTCTTCCCTAATAAGTCTAGCCTGTGTCAAGCTAACATAAAAGTAGGTGCTTTTTATGCAAGAGTCTAAAAGAAAGACACCCCACCCCCAACCTATCTTATCTCTGTGTGAGGCTAGAGAGGATGACTCTCTGTGAGAAGTGGCCTTCAGCCAATACCAAGCACCCAGTTCCTGTATCTTAGATATCTCTGTCTCTAGAACTTTTAGAAATAAATTTATATTTTCTATAAACTGTTAGTCTAAAGTATTTTGTAGTTGTATCCTGAATGGGCTAAGCAGCCCCCATACCAGCAATGACACTATTATAACTTTAATATAAAAACAGGCAGAAGCCAGGCAGTGGTGGCACACACCTTTAATCTCACCACTCAGGAGACAGAGGCAGATGGATCTCTATGAATTCAAGGCTACTCTGGGCTACAAAAGATTGAATCAGTCTAAAAGAGAAACCGAGCTCACACCTTCAATCCCAGCACTTGGGATCACACTCAAATCCCAGCACTAGAGAGGTTGAGATGGGGGATTTGGCTGAGTAGAGAGATTAATATAAGTCGGGAGGTGATAGGAGCTCATTGCATTCAGCCTGAGGATCCATAGAGACAGGATAGCCCCTTTGGTCTGAGGATTCAGAAGAGGTAAGAGGCCTCTCGTGTGACTGACTCCTCTGCTTCTCTGATCTCTCAGCTTTCACCCCCTAATATCTGATTCTGGGGTTTTATTTAATAAGATGAATTAGACTTGCTGTACACAGTGCACTCAAAACTAGCCTGGGGTACATAAAGAAACTACCCTGCCTCAACAGGTAAGTGAATAAATAAGGAAGGACTCCAATGAATTGAGGATTCTCCCCAAATCCCTCTTTACAAAGGAATGGCTGGCACACAGACAGTGTCACAGTTAAGGAAGACTGAGTCAAGGCCAGGGCTCCTTCCAACGGTCAAGAGACCCTCAATCAGTACACACAGAACAGTGGGGAAACACACTCACACAGTGAGAACACACAATGATCTTCCTCATCAATTGGCTCAGAGAGACATGAGGAAAGAACCCAGACCAGGAGAGAGACCAAGCATTCAAGTGGACGGGGGAAACCATGTTTCTGCTACAAATAAGAGTTTGGGCACCTGAGCCAGGGAAGGGGTGTTGTCTGTGGGAAAGGCCAGGAGTGAGCAGACTCACTCTTTCTACCCAGGACACTTTGCTGTCTGAACACAAATTAAATTCAGCATGCAAGCAAGGATAGAGAAGGCCCAACAGTGGGAATCAGTGCACTCAGAGTCTCAGACAAGCATCATCCCCACAAGCCTCATGGTTGGAGAAACACAGGATAAACAACTTGCCAAAAGATGCCTCCCTGGACCAGGAGTGGGGACAGATGCCCAAAAAAAAGCATCCGTGTTGCCAAGGGCTAACGGTCTGTCCAGTTCCCCTTGACTCACCCTTTCCACTTCCTTTTACTCCATTGTTTGTTCTTTGATGGGACCTCATATAGCTGAGACTGGCTTCAAACTTGCTGTGGATCTTAGCTGGCTCCTCCCATCCCCTGGGTGCTGGGATTGCAGGCAGTAATTCTACTTCTGAGGGCAGAAGCCCCGGATTTAATTATCCCCCAAAGCTCCAACTCTTACCACCATCTTAGATTCCAACACAGGAATCTAGGGGAGACCCATCCTTAGAAACTGTGACACCATGCATTTGCTAATTGCATCTCCCTGCGCAGAACCAGTCTCTGTGTGGCCTCCCCCTTGCTGCCCTGTACTGCTCCTCAAGCACTGAGCCTTTTCCTCTGGACTGTTCTTTCCCCTCCTCAGCCCACAGCATTCAGTGACATGCAGATCAGATTGCACCTTATTTTGCTGTTATAAAATACCAGACAAAAGTAACTTCGGCTGCAGGAGCTTAGGGAGGCTGGTCACATTGCACCTGCAGCCAGGAGGCAGGAGCAATGGGCAGTGGTACACAGCTGGCTTTTGTCTGTGATGCCTACATATGGAACAGCATGTCCCAAAGTTAGAAAGGGACTCAATTAGTCTACTCTAGAAAATTCCTCACAAGCTTGCCCAATCTTAGATCCTGCCAAGTTGAAAACCAACATTAACATTACACAGACCCACCCCAAGATACCACAGAGCATGCCCCCTCATTCAATTGATGCAGCCCTCCCCACCCCCACCCTGTGCCTCTGTGAGCTCCTCTTTATAACTTACAGAACTTTAGAGGGCAGGCATGCAGAATGTTCCCACAGTTCCTAACAAGGCAAAAGAAAATGCTGCTCTTCAACACCCCAATAACCAGTGAGTCCTGACAACAGATAAATCCCTTCTAGATGTAAGCAGGTGAAGACTAGTAACTTTAAAATGGTCACCCAACTGCAGACCTCCATCCCATTCATAGGGATGGTATCATTCCTGTAAGTCTATAGATTGTTCCAGGCCAATGATACACCCTCATCCCACTCCCCATTGGTGCATCTCCAACGCTTACGCTCTCTCTTATAGACACTCAACAATGAATTCATGCACTCCATTGTTTCACTCACTTTCACAATGTTAAATCTGGAGAAACACTTCATAACTAATTAAAACCTGGGGTGTAACATCATCAATAACTCATCCACGCTAGGATGGTGAGTGAGTCTTATCCCTGCATAACCTTTCTTCTGCACCCATCTTCTCTCCCACTACTGAATAATTAAGCCCATGCCTCAAGATGCTCTGTAGCTGTGCTGAACTCTTGAGCACTGGGTGCAGGATCCTTAGGCTCAGACCTCTGCATACTCCCGCTTCACCCTGTGTGATTCGTTTATAGTGTTTTGTTTTTTGTTTTTCATTTCCATTCACAGCTCCTTCTTGGTAGTCTCTTCAGAATCATCACCACATTCCTGTGTGCTTGGCAAAAGCTTAGTTAAATTTTAATTATTAATAAGGTAATAAAAAGACAACATGGCTCCTAAAGAAAGATGTCACAGTTTGTAGGACTGGAAGTCACATAAATAACATCTTTTGTTATAAATAAACATATTTATTCTGTTGAGCCTAAAAATAACATCTGCTAAAAATGGAGGCAAATAAATGTAACTAATTTTTTTTATTTCCATGCATCTGTCAAGAACATGTCTGTTGCTTACTGACAGATTATATGCACAACCCAAACCATAGTAAATGGAAATAATTTCTACCATTTTGCTGTCATTATGATTATCAACATTAAAACTATAAGGGTGGGGTTTCTCCTTTTTGGTGAGGAAAACTTTCTTTGAATGACATTTAAAAATCTATGTACAGTGAAAATGTTTCCATCCCTGGAGCACAGACCTAATGCCTCTGTATTTCTCGGCACTGTTTTGCAGAGTGTGAACAATTGGTAATGGATGGGCACAACAAAGCAATTGTCACTCCTCTCCCAAACTAGAGCGAGTTCCAAGCTTGTAACCTGAGTAGTCTGTGCCCTGCTCAGTTCAACAGGAGACAAAGACTTACCAAAGGACTTAGCAGCATGGTGCAGAGACTGGAGTTGATTCTCTACTGAGTGCCGTACAGCAAAAAAGGTCTTGCCCTTGGCGCTGATGACTAGATATTCTTGATAGGGCTCTTCATAGTTTTTTTTTTTTTTTTTTTTTGCTCCTTTAAAAACATGTGTCCATTAATCATAAACAAATTGAGTCATTGCTATATAAAACCATAGTTAAACAGTATTGCCCAATTTATTTTACTTACTATCAGTGCTGGAGATTGAACTGGGGTCCTCGCACATGCTATGTACACTCTCTACCACTGAACTATTCCCCACCCCTTGACCAACTCAATAAGACAGATGAAGGAGATAAAGGGGACACAAGTAGGAAAGGAGAAGTCCAGATGATATTATTCTATACATAAAAGACCCTCAATGTTCCACCAGAAAACTCCTACAGCTGATAATACACTTAGCAAACTATCAGGACACAAAATTAACGTAAAAAAAAAAAAAAAAAAAAAAAAAAAAAAACAATAGCCTTCTTATACCCAGAACCAACAAGTATGTAAAGAAAGAAATCAAGAAAGCAATATCATTTAAGATAACCCCAAAAATAAAATATCATCAAGTAAATGTATCCAATGAAGTGAAAGACTTGTACAATAAAAATCTTAAGACACTGGGAAAGAAATTGAAGAGCCTATCAGAAGATGAAAAGACCTCCCATGTTAATGTATCCTTAGGGTTAATATTGGTGAAAATGGCCACCTTACAAAAATCAGCCAGCAGGTTCGAAGAAATCCCTATTAAATTCCAATGAAATTCTGCACTGCACAACAAATGGAAAAATAATCTTAAGTTTCATATGGAAACACAAAAGACCAGGAATGATAAAAACACTGCTAAAGTATCACCATCCCAGATTTCAAGTCATTCTACAGAGCTAGAATAATGAAAACCCATGGTAATGGCACACACACACACACACACACACACACACACAAGAAAAGAAACAAACAAACAAAAAAAACAGACACATTGATCAATGGATCAGAATTTGGGACTTATATATAATAATAAGCCCACCTGATTTTTGACAAAGAGGCTAACAATGCCCACTGGCAAGAAGATAGCATCTTTAACAAATGGTGCTTATCAAACTAGATAGCATTTTAACTTCCCAGCCAAGAGGATTTAAGTTTTCTGTATCTAAAACACTATTTTTTGACATATGGGAAAAACAGCCAGAAACTATATCTTGGTCATATAAAGAGGGAAGGAAGATTAAAAGGCAGAGTGACATAGAAACCCTACTTGTATATCTCCCATGCCTGTGGCAAGAACCTGCCATCAAATTGTAGCAACACAAGTCAACCATTTCTTTTTTCAGTTTAAATGACTCTGAGTTATTCCTATTTGAAACACAGGGTTCTGAAGGAGGAAATAACACAAAGTTGTAATATACCAATATGATTGAAATATCATAAACAATCCAATACTGAACACTAACTATATGTATTTCTACTCTGAAGCATTTTCAGGACAATTTTGATTTTTATTCTCTTTCTGAGCCACTAGCTTCATAGAGAATGCAACCTATGGTCAACTGGGTGAGCACTGCCCCTCAGGGCAGGTTGTGCTTCTCCCGTTCCACACTAGGTTCCCCTTCTTGTTCTTAGTTAAGACTCTCCCAAGCCAAATAGTTTTAATTAGTTAATAAACTGACTCCAGCTGCTCCTCTTGCTGTGAAAAATTCAATAGAAAGAACAAAATCAATTAGCACACACCTGACTATATTTAGAAATGATTTTGAAGCGGCTTTTTTCTAGAAAGATCAGAGCAGCCAATGCTGAAAATCAAACAATAAATGTTAAGAATATAATGAGATTGGAAAAGACAGACCTTCATTCCCACCTGGGGTAATGACATTGACTTGGCTAAGCAATCAGAGTGATGAGTAACTGCCGGGGAAAGTCAGTCAGCCTTCTATGACTGGGACAAAGTAGTTGATGTTGTGATTAAAGTATGAGCTGTCCCCAAAGGCTCCAGTTTTGACTGCTAACACCAGTGGCTAATCTATCTGGAGAGGTTGCAAAAACACCAAGAAGGAGATCCTTGTTGAATCAAGTAGGTCGTCAGTGGTAGGTCCTTGGGGTGGGTTCCTACCCTTGGCTCTTTATAACCATGCTTCATTTGCTTCAAGTCTATCAAGAAGTGAACAGCTGGGCATGCCACACTACTGTAATGTTCTGCCCAAGTGCAAGGAGCAAAGCAACTGTAGACCCTCTACAATCATGTGGGTGTCACAGTAGCCAAAGCAAGGGGGTGTCCTAGTAGGATTTCTGTTGCTATAGTGAAACACCATGACCAAAAGGTAAGTTGGGGAGGAAAAGGTTTATTTGGCTTACATTTTCATATCCCTGTTCATCACTGAAGGAAGTCAGGACAGAAATCCAAACAGGACAGGAACATGGAGGCAGGAGCTGAGGCAGAGACCATGGAGAAGGATGCTTACTAGCTTCCTCTCCATGGCTTGCTCAGCCTGCTTTCTTATAGAACCCAGGACCACCTGCCAGAATGGGACTGGCCCCTCCCCCATCAATAATAAAAATAATATCCTATAGGCTTGCCTATAGACTAATCTTATGGAAGCATTTTTCTCAGTTGAGGCTCCATCCCCTCCAGTGACGATAGCTTGTGTCTAGTCAATGCAGGGCAGTAAGGAGAACTGGTCTGATGTCTCAACGTGCATCCCCATCAAGGCCATGGACCCTATGATGCAATTGCATCCCACAGGACCCCACCACTTAAAATTCCACCATCTCTCAAGAGTGCCATAGACAGATGGCCAAAGCTTTAACATATGGTCCCTTAGGATGAGAGGTCACCGGCCCTCGTTGTCCTGGTTCCGTTTGCTTTGAGCTCCTGTGGCCTGGCCATCAACTCACCATGTTCCTGGCGCGCCTGACTTCACAGCTGGTCAGGGCTGGTCCCTGGGCAGGTTTCAGTCGTTCCTGGCTTGGCGCTGGGGTGATCGGCAGTCATGCTTCCCGACCCCTTTACTGTTTGCAGCCTGCAAGCCTAAGTCGGGCGGCCTCCCTTCCTGGTAAGGGGACCCAGCTGGAGCTTGACGAGTTCCTGGTTCCCAGGAAGATGTACATCAGTCCTCTAGAGAGCTGGCTGACTGCTCGATACCTATTGCCCAGACTGAATGTTGGGGTCCCAACGACTGTGGTTCCCTCCCAGTTCTACGAGTGTCCACCCAGCCAGGAGAAGGAAGCCAAACAGGAAGTCAGGGATGCCTGGGATGCCACTGTGGTGCAGTGCAAAAATGTGCTAAAGATCCAAAGAAGGAAGATGAACCACCACAAATACCACAAACTGATTGAGAGGACACAATTTCAGCAGCGTAAAGTCCGGGAAGGACATCTGAAAAGGAAGCAGATAAGTTTGAGAACGATCTGAAACGCATCTGGCTGAAGGCAGGCCTGAAGGAAGTTCCTGAGAGCTGGCAGACCCCAAAGATCTACTTGAGGAACAAATGAGTCTGAGGTCCCATCCCTCTGGCCCTCTTGCTGCTGACCCATTATAAAAAACATTGGAAGGACTCAGTTATTCTGGGCTGCCCCCCCCCCAAAAAAATATATGGTCCCTTATGAGGACATTTGTTTAACTCTTTGCAGAAAGGTTCCTAACTAAATTAGGTTGCCAAATTGAACAGGGTTGAGAACAATCTCTAAAGACCAATGGTAAGAATGGCTTCTTGCTACACAAATTTGAGGACAGAGATTATCTGGTGTTTTCTTTTTGTTTTAATACTCTTAAGAGGAGCTCTACTACAGGTGTATTTTTGAAGGGTCAATCAATTCTCAGCTTGCTTCCTGACTGATCACTACTGCTTCATGCCATTCCCAATGTTTTCCCTCCATTTCAAAAAGGTACAGTTATCCCCATCCAAACACCCATACTTCCAAGAGACACAAGTCAGGAACTCACCACCCCTGTCAAAGGAAAACTAGGTAACTAACATGTACTTAGGTCCAAGCATTGCTGTGATTGCTACCCCCGGCCCCAGGAACTCACTTCAGTTCTAGGGTTACCCCATGGGTAACTCTGCTTAGCCAGCATCTTGCAGATATTATCATCCTCATGTTGTGGGTAAAAGAACAGAGGCACAGAAATGTGTGCACTCCCAGAGACTGAGCAGGGGCAATGTGGGTCATTCTGCATATACTAACTTTCTCACCTCTAAGATGTTTTTCTCCACAAGACATGCACTTTCAGGAGAAAAGTTAGCAAAAAAAAAAAATACATATAAATTTATGAGAACACCCACACACAACTCAGTGGGAAAAATCTTCCAATGACCCAGACTTCCCAATTCTGAGTCCCTGATCCCTGCTCAGAACTTCTCCATGCTTCTAGACCTCTCATAAGAATTGTCTCCAAGTCCTTTGCTTATAACTGTGTGTATATTTATTGGCCCAACAAAACTACAGCTTCTTGAGATTTTGGGCATTTCAAAAGTTTTATTTAAAACACTTGATATAGAATTTCTTTTTCATTTTGGCATGGTACATGTGTTTAATAATCACATGTCAGCTGAATTAGTGTGTTAAGCCAAAACTGATTTTTGCCTGAAGCATGGGGGACAAAGCAGTTGACTCACTTGAAGCTTTTTTGAGAAAGACAAGGAGATAATGATGGAGATGACAAATTGGAGTAAGTAAACAGACAGGGAAGCTGAGAAGCAACCAGTGGTACTATGACCTTGATAATTCACTCCATATTCTAGCACATAAATACCACCCGTGTCTCTTTACATCACCTCAATAGTCCTGTTCACACAATGAAAACAAATTGGCTTCTTCCAATCTCATGGTAAGAAAATTGATAACACAAAAAGTTGAAACTTTCAAAGTGTCTCTAGCTTGGTGGAAATGCAAGACACCTTCATGGTATTCTTTGGAAATTAATTTATTAATATTCTGTATATGTGCAAAATGTAGGAGGATTATGAGCATGGAATAGCACATTGCAGATTTCAGAGGATGACTTCATGGAGTTATTCCTCTGCTTTCACTTTCATGTGGATTCTGATTGACAGGCTTCTCTGTCAGCTACTGAGCTGTCTTGCTAGCCTGGATTCCTATGACTTTTATTGCATAGTTAGTATAGTAATGGTAAGAGATGGTGTAAAGAAGATGATTTCCATAAGTAAGTCCATCATCCCGATTGTCTGCCCATCATGCTTGTTGGCATTTCCTTTCTGGGAGATGGCACAGTGGTGGGAAGCATGGACCGTGAGTTTAGACTCTGAAACTGAATCCAGAGCCGCTTGATGAACAGCCTCAAAAGAAGCCTGTGTGTGCTATTTCCATCCCGAGACAGGCTAATGACAGTCTCAATGTCATAAAATGGAAAAGTGGTGCAGATGGCATGCTAAGTACTCCAAACAGCAAATTGTATATAAAAACCCTCATTGCATCTGGGAAGCTATTTTCAAGGTGTCTTACTCCTGGGAGTCTTCACTCCCTAACATTATCCATTCATTGGGAAAACCCATCTACGTCCTAATTGGAATAGAATTTGCTAGCATGAGAAAAGATGTTGTCTGTTTGGTAATACTACCAAAAATGATCTCTTAGCTCTGTGTGCCCTGTGAGCAAAGGAAATGGTGACAGACATTATTTATTGGTTAACATAATTATTCTGTTATGAACTCTTATTTGTGCATGCTGTCATTTGGTCACATTAAGTCTTTTGTCGATAAGAACATCCTATTAAATCTCCATCTACTAGCAGCCTGATGTCAGGCTTGTGAGATGGGCCTGACTACTGATTTCCATCAACCACAGCAGGAAGATACTACAAGGAATTTGGGGGGTAGGGAGAATCATGTGGCTTTTTAAAACATCTGTAATGGGAAACTGTATTTCTTTTTTAATTTCTGAAAGGCTATGTTTTTGTTTTGTTTTGTTTTGATTTTTATTTAATTCGGTTTTTCCAAATACTCTGTGGTACAATGTGCACATTAGCTATAACCCTTTAAAGAATTAATTGGCTAACTTCTAATAAATTCCATGAGTTTTCTGATGACTAGTCCTAAATGATTGGGGTGAAAGCCAACACAGGAGTGAGTGAATGGGAGCCCCCACAAGAAAGTTTCTAAGCAAACTCTTGCATGATTTTTCGATATTAGCTCACACTTTTAATGCGAGCCGTATTTAGTAGCAGATTCCTGAAGCCTGGGATATTTAGTGCTCTCAGATAACAAGGAACATCTCAGAGGCTGCCAGGGCTTCACAGAAGGTCTGGATCGGGCTGTTAGATGACTCCAAACTTGACCTCAGTTGTCATCTGGTGAAACATAGATATGTAATTTGGATCTTGGCCAAACTCAAGGCTCCCTTCCAACTCTGGAAAAGCCTACTAATGTTGCTCCTTCCTGGGTTTTCAGGCGTCCTGAAAACCCACATTTTCCTTCTTTAAATCCACAATGTTTCTCTCTCTGTTTCATTGTGGATTCATTCACTCAGCTTCCCCTATCATCTTGAGGGTCTGCATTTCCTCATCCGACTGTGACAAGTGTGTGTCCGATCTCCTTGCTCGTCTCAAGTTAATGGGTATATATTTAAATGGGGAGTCACCCTAATGTCACTTAGTAGGTACCACTTATTTTCCTTCCTATTAATAAGAAAAAAATGAATGCAATTGTCTTTGCTGTAATTACTAGTGTGTCATATTTCCAAGCTTTTTGACAAATGAGTCTATAAAGCCCAAATCAATTTTGCCGTGATGACTAACACGAACACTTGATCAAAATAATCACATGTGTGTTTCCAGCACTTCTGAGTTCCTTCCATATAAAATAAAAAGCAAATGAAAGTTGAATAAAATGGCATTTTACCTGATGACAATCATTTCCCGAATCTGGAATCACTGAGTGCACAGGTTTTTTGCTCCCTAACACCTGCAAAAATAGCTATCCTCGTGGTCTTCTTCCAGAGAATTTTTCTCCAGTACAGCACTCTTCAGTGTCTAACACATCAACATCACGTCAAGTCCTCCAACCTCCTGATCTTCCTCGTCCTAGAAGTAGGTGGAATACTGAGTGGCATTTTCACAATTCTTTCCTAAATCGGAGATGCTCAGATCTGAAGTGCCACCGCTCCATAACAGTTTTCTCTTTCCCACCCTTGTCTCCACTACAAAGATAAAATCCCACCTGTGCAGGCAAAGCTAAGCCCTGGAAGAGCCCGGCCTGTGGTCCCCAGTGGATGAGTCCCACTCCTTTGGACGGCCCACACCCACAGGCAGCACGAACTGGTTTCAGTTACTTATTTATTTTAAAAAGGGGGACAAGATAAAGTTGAGAGGAAGTGTGGGGAGAGGTGGATCTGGGAGGATCTTGGAAAGAAGCACGGGATGAATATGATCAAAATAAATAAAAATGCTGTATTAATTTTTAAGCCTGCATATGTAGAGCTAAGAGCTTAATCCAAAATCAAAGCTAGGGTAGGAAGTATGAAAGTTTGAGGCCAGCCTTGGCTTCACAGTGACTTTAAGACCAGCAAGGGCTATAAGAAACCCTGTCTCAAAATGATGATGACAACAATGAAAAATGTCCATAATTCTTTAACCTATTAAATGAGATTTACCTGAAATTACAGCATCTAGCTTCCAGAATAACCTCAGACTCCTGTGAAAACTAAAATAAGGGCAATGGCTCAGAGGATAAGAGCACTGGCTGCTCTTCCAGAGGGCCCAGGTTCAATTCCCAGCAACCACATGGTGGCTCACAACTTGAACTCCATTCCCAGGGGATCCAATGCCCTCTTTTGAACTTCAAGGGTACCAGTATATTTGTCACACAAGTATATACAGGGAATATGTTCATAAACATAATAATCAATGTAAAAATTCGAACAATAGGTGGTAGGTGCCTCCAAGACTCTCAATAAACAGCAGTGGCTTCCATTTGTTTCACAGACAAAACTTGCTGGTTCCTATAAGGACATTTAAATTGGCCTGCTTGGAAGAAAGAAGGAGCTGAGATGACAAAACACAATACCCAGGTTTCACACTGTACAGGAGGAGAGTGGAGCATGACCAGTGACTTGCTGAGTGGCCCCTCCTGAATCCTTTGCACACACCAGAAGATCTCAGTGGAACCAATCCACTCACTATTTTCTCCTCTTTCCTGCATTTTCCCACCTTGTGTGGGTGTTTATAGAAATGTTGGTTAGCACTGCAGGGAATATTTCCTGATGTCATGTCATTTATTTTGAGTTCAGACAATTTGAAATCAAAGTAAAAGATAGTTTGCAAGTAACACTGAGAGCCACACTGATGCTGTTTCTCTCAAACTTAATGTTCATGTCTTCTAACACAGATTCTTACACTAGCTTTATATTAATATTATTTTGTAATCTTACATAGGTTTTAATGTGTGTGTACATGTATGGTGTATGTGTGTGTGCATGTGCGTGTGCATGTATGCGTGTGTGTGTACATCAGCATCTTCTGTTGCTCCCCAGTTTGTTTCTAAAAACAAGATCTCTTGCTCACCTGGAGCTCACTAACTTGGCTAGGCTGCCTGGACAACGGCACCTGGGATCCTCCTGTAACCACATCCCCCAGGGACTCCAGAAATCCACCAACATCATACCCATCCTTGTTACCTGAATTCTGGGGGTTCAGATTCTGTCTTCATGCTTACACAGCAACATATTACCACTCAAGGCACCCTCTTCTGTGGTTTGAATTTGAACAAAGTCCTCCTATTTTCTCTACTTGAGTATTGGGCTCCGGGGCCTATCCCAGAGAGACAGACTCCTTGGCACAATGACAATTTTACAGTAAAGGAATTTGAGAAAAGGCACTTTCCCTTCTGTTTTCCTATGGAAGTACTTGACACATGTTAGGAAGGATTTTCTGAAATTCCCAGAAGCTAGTCACAAAAGCACCATGTAAGAAGGGCCTCCTGGAACCCAAAGATACAAGGATGCAGGAAGGTAGCTCGATGAGCCAGCCTGCCTGACTTCCCACTAATTATTACTGTCACATTAAACTCTTTTATCTCTATCTTATTTATTCTCAACTCTCCATCTTCCACCAAGCCTGCTATAGAAAACACCCCAGTTTATCTGTGTCTTCCAGTCTTAGCTTCCCTAATGGGTCACATAGATGAAGAAGCACCCTTTCTACCCATCCCCCATACTATAGTTGCAGAGGATCAACTAGTTAATCTAAGATGGAAACGTGCAAAGATTGCATAACATACAGTGTTATGTACCTTAAAGACACTGCTTCGTTTTTCTGAAAAGTCATATGGACCCACCAGAAATATATGTTGTTTCTTTACAATAAAGCTGATAAGAAAAAATTAAATTGATTTTTGTCTGAATTAAAGAAGCAATTAATGTTGCTATCAACACTAAACCCTGAAGAATACAAATTCCCAGGTGACAATGCCTGTACTGCCCAAGGATAAACACCATGCAGATACCAGATTAGGAAATCACTATTCCATAACACATTATAAAGCTTACATGCTACATGCAATGAGATATAGTCTCACATCAACCAGCTTTAGTATTTGGAAGCAATTTCAGGTTGAAACTACACATTGTTATGGTGGGGACTTCAGACCTGCTGGTCTGCCTCGGGTATTGGTGAGGTAAGGGTGTGACAGCTAATGGCAACTGCAAGGGCATGCAGCAGTATACTCAGGTACTGTGAGCATCTGCTGTAGAATGAGGACCAAGGGTACAGAGATGAGTATCACTTACTGATGCTAGATCCTTTCTAGGAAGCTAGGGAGCCATCTAGCCCTGTCCCAGCCATGCCAGGCTCCTGTTTTGCTCATGATAAGGCTGCTGTCTCCAGACATTGCCTTTGAAGATCTGTGTTCTTCCACGAATTAAACTAAACCACCAACAGTTAAGGGAAAGAGCCTCCTCAGACTTCAAAGCTACCTCCCAACCGTGATCCTTTGGTGTCATACAAAACAAATCTCCTTGCACAGATGCTTTGGGGCCCAGGATGAGATTACTCACCAATAAACCCATTGTAAATTGAAAGTATCACATCAAAAATGGCTTAATATTCAGAACTTCCTAAACATTGTACCTTAGTCTTGCCTACCTCAAATGCTCCCAGGACATTCTATTGCATGACAATTGGGGGGGGGTCATTGTCCAACATAAAACCTATTTATAACAAAGTACTGGCTACTTTGTAATCTACATTAGTTCCATTTCTCACCGTTGTGGCTGAATACCTGACTAAAACAATGTAAGCAAAGAGTTTATTTTGGTTGCCAGTTCCGAGACACACAATCTATCATGGCAGCAGGGACATGAGACACCTGCTGGTCACACTACACCAGGGTCAGGAAGCAGAGAGAGATGAATGTTTGTGCTCAGATTGCTTTCCTGTTTCTATGCATCCTAGAATCCTAGCCAACAGAAGAAACCACCCACCTTTAAAATGGGCATCCCATACATCAAGTAACCTAATCTCGACACTCACTCCCACATAACATGCTCAGAGATATAACCCATATCTCCTGGCTTATTTTAGATTCTGCTATTTGATAACCAATGTTAACCTTTGGTGCTTGAGAGTTTGCTCTTGCAGAGAACGAGGGTTTGATTCCCAGCACCCACCTAATGTCTCACAACCCTCCTCTCTCCAGTACCACAGGATTTGTCACCCTCCTCTGACCTCCGTGATTCCAGATATGCATGTATCACACATATATACATGCACACAAACCCTCATACATGTAAAGATTAAGCAAATTTCATTTTTAAAGAAAATATTAAACCCACACAATTGAAATTGCTCTGAGAGTCAAACAGAACAGTTGTGTAAGTAACAGTTATATAAGTACACTTTGCACCATCAGAAGGACAAAGGAATTGTTACCTCTGTAATTTGCTCTTTATTCCCTCCTCATAATTCTGCAAACATCTTTTAATTAAATATGGTACCACCTACCACACCAACCTGGAGGCTTGACCTGTTTCTTGTGACCCAAACTAAAGAGAACTCTTGGGCTTAATTTACCTAGGTTTGCCAGAACATTTAATCCGCATGCGCGTGTGTGCGTGCGTGCGTGCGTGCGCGCACGCGTGTGTGTGTGTGTGTGTGTGTGTGTGTGTTTAACATGTTCCAAGGCCCACTCACCCTTATGGAGTCTATTTCTCTTGTTCCATGGCATCTCAGATGGCATACAGATGACAATGACCTTCTCATATAAAACTGGGTGGTTCAGGCCTGTTACCCTAACTACAGGAGGCTGAGGCAAGAAGACTGCTGAAGGTAACAGAGTAACTTGGAGGCTATCCTAGGCAGCTTAGCTTGACATCACCTCAAAATACAAAACATTTTTCAAAGGGATTGGGTTTGATGAGGTACATGTGAGGTCCCAGATTCAGTTTCCATAGCTGGCATTGGGGAGGTTGAATCAAAGGTCGTAGCTTCTAGTTAAGGTGCTTAGCTCTCCACTACTTCCCAAACTTATTGTGTAATTTACACCACCATGGATAAAAACTCATAGTGTTGCTTTATAACACCACACTCATTCAAATATTGTTAGTATACAACATATGCTGTTTAGCACCTTTTAAAATCATTATGAATTTATTAGGGCTGTTTCTCTTCATTCATTTATTAATCTTATCATTTCAGTGACTGGAAGCCACTTGCTCAATGGCTGATTTAAGTCTAGAATTAGAAACACAAAACGGGGCAATGAAAACAAAAATATCTAAGGATAAATGTTTGGGTATATTTATGACAGAGGAAGACGCTAATCTCTTGAAAGCTATGAAAATCTGTGTACATTGATAGGAATATTAGTAAGGTCCCAACAGAAAGAGACTGGGGACAACTAAAGGAGTAAAATCAAAGAGGAAGACGTGTAGAAATTAAAGTGCCAGTGAACTACACAAGCATGGGAACTAAGTGGGTAGTAGACAGAGATGTAAAGCAGAGATCAAATGCAAAGACTCAGCTACAGGTAGAGATATGAGAGCCAGTAGGGCACAGACAGCACTGAGAAGATAAATTAGACCATAGATGGAGAAAGCATGCAAAGACAGAAGAGGACCACAGTAAATGAATATATAAATACAGCACAGATAGCAAAGAGTGAGAAGACAAGAGGGAAAGGGGAGTGTGTTGTCCTAGGAGACATGAAAGAGGGCTCAAGGGCCCCAGCTTTTTGCACAATACATGGCAAGATGAGAATGGAGAAGTATCAATTGATGGTTATACCTATTTTTCTACTGGCTAAGTGGTATTACCCTTATCTTCATACTGATTACACTGTGAATAATCAGAGGCAGAAATAATGTGTAATTCTAGCTCACATTGTGTTGCTGCTCACAGAGGATGCATTCAATAACTATACCATGATGTACACCATTGATAGGAGACTTGAAAGTTACCTGGAAAATCTCCTCAACCCTATAAATCACAAACCCCTCATGAAAAAGTGGTTAAGCAACTTCCCAGAGTTGCTGCTTTGATGGAGACCTAGCCCAACATCTATGATATAGAGGCAGGGAAATCGCAAGTTCAAGGCCAATCTACAGAAAAAAAAATCTATTGAGACTTGCACTTGATCCCCCCCCCAGATAATACCTATCATTTGTGTCACATCAACTCCTAGTCCAGTATACCCTTTTAATTAAAGTGAGGGTGTTGTTTAATTTCACAATAAGTCAGATTCATCCTCCTATAGACAAGACAATGTGTTGGGTCAAAATTAGATGGGCTATGAACAGAAATAAAATGTTGAAAGCAGCTGTCATTGTGTTGAACACAGATAAACACGTTTCTACATAAAATATAGATGCCTCAATGGTGAAGACCAGAGGAAGAGAGGTAGCACTTCGAAGTGAAACACCCTTCACCAAGTGCCTCTCACTCTTATTCTAAACCATCAAAGTTGAAGTCTTCAGCAAGAGAACTGAGCTGATGAAGCAGTTAGCACAAGGAGTGACCTCTTTCTTACCTTCCCCAAGTTCACACACCCCTGCTGCTCCTCACTAGGCATGCTGGAGATGTTGATAAGTTACCTCAAGACTCCTGTGAACCGTGCACTTAGTTGTTAGTGATACCAGCTTTACACACTTGGTGTTTTGTTGTATTTTGAACACTGGTCTAAATTACTAACCAATTAAAAACATAGTATTTCTAACCTTAATTTTTTCAGGCACCTGTGCCCAACCCTAAACCCAGTACTGTTTCCATTTCCTGTACAGTAAGTCAGATGGATGTTTGCTCTGATTAAAAAAGAAAAGTATCCTCCTGACCAAAAGCAACTTGGAAGATGTAAGGATTTGATTGGCTAACAATCCCAGGCTGCAGCTCATCATGTCAGGGAAATCAAGGTAGAAACTCAATCACTAGTCACATCACATCCACAGTCAAGAGCAGAGAACAATGCATGTACCCTGGCTGCCTGCTCGCTGCTCTTACACTCAGTGAGCTTTCTTCACTTTTTTTTTTTCAGTACATATCCCAGCCCATGAAATGCTGCTGCCCACATCCATGGTGGATCTTCCCACATACATTAACAATCAAGACGGTTCCCACACAGACATGCCCACAGGCCAACCTTATTTAGACAGTTCCTCAATTGAAACCCTTTCCAGCTAATTCTAGGTTGTGTCAAGTTGACAGTTAACATTGATCAGTACAGTGATTCACTGTGAATATTAAATAAATCTGTAGGAAAACTGCATATGTTCCAGGACCGTCTCCACAAGAGGCTAATGGTGCTGATTCTTTCAACCTGGGAGTGCACATTCTTGAGAGATTATTGATACATGTATCATAATTACATGGGGTGTTTCTAGGATTTTGAAGGACACTATAATGTCTATATTCAGTCTGAAGATTTCCTACTACTTAGAATTAAATGCTGAAGCATGTCCTTACCAATTCTCGACACAGAGAGGGGCAGATGACCAGAGTCCTTAGTGTAATATTTCTGGTTTAGACAGATTTTTTTACTTATGTAAACAAAACCAAGCAGAGAGATTAATCAAAATGAAATTAACAATATTCAAATGAAGAAGACCATGGGGGTGTTTTAAAGAAATCTGCATTTTCACTTCCAGTTAAATTTGATTTCACTTGTACCACAGGGAAAGAGATTGTGATCATCCTTCCATCCATCATTTCTTGAAAGAGAGGCATGGCTGACTCCTAGTTTTGGAAGCTTCTCCAGTCAGTACCGTTACCTCCAGAGAGCTCAATACACTTGGCAGAATTACATGGCATTTGCCTTTTATACACAAAAGAAATTATCAAAATCATGTCTCAAAGAAAGGACATAATTTAGGAAAAACTCTGGGGCACAATTTGCCCAGGGAGTACTGATTGAACCCAACCAATTCTAGTCCTTGAAGAGAACCTGTCCATGGGAGTTGGCGCTTTCAACTCCTCGTCCCCCTACGTGGGACTAGGCTCCACCAGGTTTTGGCATCCTCAGTGATTAGGGGTGAATTCTCCCTTTGTTTTCTGCCTGCCTCATGGGAAACTGAACTAAAAATGTTTATTTAAATAGTCTAGAATAACTGGCTATAGCTTGACTATCATCAATCCTCTCTGGGAGGAATGTTCCACACACCTCTCTCTACCACACTGACTCTTGATACAGGGCACAGTATTTATAGGATCTGAGACTTGAGATGCCAATGTACTAGACTAGTTCCATCAACTGCAGCAAATATGATAAAACCAACGCCTGTGTCTGTCTCCTTCTCCTTGGTCCCATAAAGCTTTACCTCATCTGTATAATATGTAATGTTATATAATGATATATGTATATGATTATATAATATAATCATTGTATAATATAGTAAATAGAGAAGGTAATGCCTCCTTTGTAACTATTTCCCACAAAATACATAGAAAATCCTCCAAGAAAGAACAAATTTCATTGCACAGATGGTGAAGCCCTGATCTGATAAGCAAGGTAGTTTCACAGCAATTTCTACAAAGCTATTATCAGCAAAACCTTGACTTTATGTGAGGTAAAATATTTAGAATAAACTCAGGAATATTGTGATTCAAATCTCTGAACAATATCCCCAAGAGGCCTTTCCTGGAACTGAGAGCTAATTAAACTTCTCCTCATTGGGCAGTTGACCCATCACACCAACTGAGAAGTTAGAGTCCCTGAAGGAGCTCAAGGTCTACTCCTTGAGCTATATATTATGGGATGTTAAGCCTGTTCTCAATCTCCCAGGACATGTTCCCTCAGTGCAAAAAAAAAAAAAAAAAAAAAAAAAAAAAAAAAAAAAAAAAAAAACTTCCTTTTTTAAATCCCTAGAAGAATTAAACAAACGGATAACAATAAATAAAACAATACAGTGCTTAATAAATAATAAACATTCAAAGACATTATGGGTAGAGATGGAAGGTAGTAGAGGAGGATACTCCTGGTTTGGGTCCTCTTCTTTGACCTGGGGGGGGGAGAGGGTTCTGATTTTTTTCTTTAATTTGAGATTAAGTTTTATTTCATGTGCATGGGTGTTTTGTCTGCATATATGCGTAGTGTACACTACATGTATGCAATGCTCACAGGAAGCAGAAGAGGGTGTCATCTCCTGGAACTAGAGTTACAGACACTTGTGATCTATCATGTGGGCGCTGGGAATCAAACCTGGGTCCTCTGGAAGAACAGCCAGTGCTCCTAACCACTGAGCCATCTCCCTAGCCCCTCCTTTGAGTGGTTTAAAGTAAAAACTCAGAAATCAGGTCACCAACAGGAACTCCCTCAGGGTGGAGCACATCAGGCAGGAGAGGAGAGTTGAGGTAGAATTCCACTCTCAGAGCTAGGTGTTAGTTATCACATGACCTCAGTTCATAAAAGTACACTGCTTCTTTATGCTCGTAAAATGTGGGGCTTAAAGTTAAAAAGCAAAAAGGACACTTGGTCTTGAACTTTAAAAAGTTAACCACCTCTAAACCTATGTGTACTTTCCAGTTATAAATGGAAACATCTAGAAACCCTGTAGCAGTGACAGCACTTCCAGTTCATGACAATCAACAATGGAAGGCAGTTGGAGTACAGGTAACAGCAAAAGGGCTCCCAGAATGGAATAGAGTAGGCTCACATCGCCATAGTCTGGGTGTTGAATGAGCTCTTAAGGGATTGTGTATTAAAGGCTGGTGCCCAGACCATGGTGAAATTAAGAACAAGTGGAAGCTCCCTGAGGGCATGGCCTACCAGGAGGAATTTAGATAATTGCACACATGTCCATGAAGGAGATACAGGGACCCTGACCCCTTCCTGTCTCTTTCTTTGCTTCCCACGCACCATGATATGCACAGGTCTCCTCTGTCATGTGCTCCTGCCATGATGTATTACATTGTCACAGGCCCAACGTGACAGAGCCAAGTAATCACAGACAGGAATTACAAATATTTCTTCCTAAGTTGTTTATCTCAGGTGTTCTGTTACAATAACAGATAGCTGACTAATACATGCACAAATCTTTTAAGTTCATATTGTATCATTAAAACTATTCCAAATGTTGATGGGGCAAAGGAAAGCCTACCCCTCCACCCCTTCTCTAGCTTCCCTTGAATGAACTGGAAAAATCAGATTATTTGGATAAAGAACTCACAAACCTATTATGTGCATGGAGCCAACTAGGTGATGTCATTACCTACCAGCCCAGCATGATTCAGAGCCTTACTCAGAGGAAAATGGGAAAATAGATCATTTTGACATTTGGGGGGATCATAAATGGTCCAAGCCACAAAACTCAGCTTGTAGAAAGAGTACTGCTGGAGTTTGAATGAACCCAAGGGATGGCTGCTGTCCCACGGAAGGCCATCCAGGTGTAGTTTCTCCCACACTCTCCTTCGGAGAGAGATAACAGCATTGGAGGGTACAGACAGAGAATTATGCTCTCACTTTCAAATGACTGTCAGAATGAAGCCTCCCGCGTCTGATGACCATTCTGGGCCTTGTTTAAATCATCGGTCTACCATGGCACCATATGTTGGGGGTAAGATTCCCCAGGCTTCTTAATTGACAATGTAAGGGATGAACTTGGGAGGGAAAATGAAAGTGGCTTGGTTTCATGAAGAGAATGACAGAAACATAAAGCAATTATTTTATTTAATTTTAAATAACAAAGTCCAATTAAATGAAAACAAACATTTATAGACAATATTTGGGAATTTGGGCGTTGTTCTTTCCAAACTACTTCCTGCTGGTAAGGGGCACTGTCATGGAGGATTCTAAGAAGATGCAGAAATCCTGGCTGTAGTCTGTAGGGCTGCTTTGTCCAGCTGTTTTGAATGTAGGATCACCTGGTACTCTGTTTCCGGCAGTCTGGCTTGATCAAACCACATTAGTCTGGAAGGAATCCACATCTTTTCATTTTCTGTGGAAACAAAAATAGAAATCCGTTTCCCCAGTAACTTGTCCTTCAACTTAAATTTTGGAGTCAAAGCATTTTTTTTAATTTATTATTTTACATGTCGATCCCAGTTCCCTCTCCCTCCCTCCCTCCCTCCTTCCCTCCCTTTTACCCTCTCTGCCCTCTCACATGCACTCTAAACACCCTACCATCCCATCCCCCCACCCCAATTCCATATGTAGGGGAATGCCATCCAGTTAGGGTCATGTAGATCTGACAGGTCCTGTGAAGTAGGGACTAGGGCTTCTCTCCTGTCTCTAGGTTAAGGCAGTTATCCCTCCATGGGGGATATGTTTGCAAAGTCCTTTTGTGCACCAGGGATACATCCTGGCTCCACTGTCTGAGGCCTCTTAGACTGCTCAGTCCTTCTGGCTGAGACCCATATTCAGGGGGGCCCAAGTCAGTCCCATGCTGGCTTCCAAGCTATCAGTCTAGTGGCCCTTAGCTCCTCCTTGTTCAGGTAAGCTGTCTCTATGTGCTTCTGCCGCATGGTCTTGTCCTCTCCATCTGCTTCTGGGTTCTAGTTCGACTCGGTGTTTATGTATGGGTGTTTGCTCCTATTTTCAACAGGCATTAGTTGAGGGCTCCATGGAGAAGTTAGTTGTTGATCTCACTCTCCGGGAAGGGCATTTATGATAGCCTTTCCACGGAAGCTGAGATTGTTAGTTGGGAGCAGTCTTGTAGTTCTCTCGACCTTTCTTTGTGTTCAACTTTATCTTCAAACCAATATTGGCTCCCTCTTTTATGTTCTCTCTCTCTGTCTCTGTCTCTTTCTTACTCTCTTTCCTATCTTCCATTCCTAACCAGGCTCAATCCTCCTGGCCGCACATGCCTTCCTCTCCTCCCCCTCATTTTCTCCTACTTCTCTCTCCATTCGCTGTCTTCCCCCACTTCACCTGAGCTCTGGGGGACTTGTCCCTTCCCAGTTCTGTGAGGGATTTTATAAGAATCTCTTAGAATACAGTTTGTATCCTAGTTCGTCTGGTGATGTGAATTATAGGCTGGTGATCATTTGATCTAGGTCTAAAATCCATATATGAGTGAGTACATACTGTGTTTCTCATTTTGTGACTGGGTTACCTCATTCAGGATGGTTTCTTCAAGTGCCATCCACTTGCCTGCGAATTTCAAGATACCATTATTTTTTTCTGCAGAGTAGTATTCCATTGTGTAGATGTGCCACATCTTCATTAACCATTCTTCAATTGAGGGGCATCTAGGTTGCTTCCAGGTTCTTGCTATTACAAATAGTGCTGCTATGAACATAGTTGAACAGATGTCTTTGTTGCATGGATGTGAATCCTTTGGGTATATGCCTAAGAGGGGGATTGCTGGGTCCTGTGGTAAACTAATTCCCATTTTCCTGAGGAACCGCCATACTGATCTCCAAAATGGCTGTATGAGTTTGCACTCCCACCAGCAGTGGAGGAGTTTTCCACTTTCTCCACATCCTCTCCAACATAAGTCATCACTGGTGTTTCTAATTTTAGCCATTCTGGCAGGGGTAAGATGGTATGTCAAAGTTGTTTTGATTTGCATTTCCCTGATAGCTAAGGATGTGGAGCATTTTCTTAAGTGTCTTTCAGCCTTTTTGATTTCCTCTATTGAGAATTCTTTCTTCAGTTCTGTACCCCATTTTTTAATAGGGTTATTTGGTGTTTTGTTGACTAATTTCCCGAGTTCTTTGTGTATTTTGGAGATCAGCCCTTTGTCGGATATAGGATTGGTGAAAATCTTTTCCCAGTCTGTGGGCTGCCATTTGGCCTTGTCAACTGTGTCCTTTGCCTTACAGAAGGTTCTAAGTTTGAAGAGGTCCCATTTATTAATTGTTTCTTTCAGTGTCTGTGCCCCTGGAGTTATGTTCAAGAAGCAGTCTCCTATTTTTATGCCAATACCAGGCTGGTTTCAGAACTATAGCTCTGTAGTAGAGCTTAAAATCAAGAATGGTGATGCCTCCTGAAGTTCTTTTATTGTATAGGGTTGTTTTGGCTATCCTGGGTCTTTTGTTTTTCCATATAAAGTTGATTATTATCCTTTCAAGGTCGGTGAAGAATTGTGGTGGGATTTTAATGGGGATTGCATTGAATCTGTAGATTGCTTTTGGTAAGATTGCCATTTTTACTATGTTAATCCTACCTAACCAAGAGCATGGGAGATCTTTCCATTTTCTGGTATCTTCTTTAATTTATTTCTTTACAGTCACAAAGTTCTTATTATATAGGTCTTTTACTTGTTTGGTAAGCGTTACACCAAGGTACTTTATGTTGCTTGTGGCTATTGTAAAGGGTGATGTTTCTCTGATTTCTTTCTCTGCCTCTATGTCTTCTGAAAAAAATAGAGCTACTGATTTTTTTGAGTTTATCTTGTATCCTGCTAGTTTGCTGAAGATGTTTATCAGCTGTAGGAGTTCCCTGGTAGAGTTTATTGGGTCGCTTATGTAAACTATCATATCATCTGCAAATAGAGACAGTTTGACTTCTTCCTTTCCAATTTGGATCCTCTTGATCTCCTTTTGTTGTCTTATAGCATTAGCTAGAACTTCTAGTACGATATTGAAGAGATATGGAGAGAGAGGACAGCCTTGTCTTGTTCCTGATTTTAGAGGAATTGGCTTAAGTTTCTCTCCATTCAGTTTGATGTTGGCAGTTGGTTTGCTGTATATTTGCTTATTATATTTAGGTATGTTCCTGTTATCCCTGATCTCTCCAATACCTTTATCATGAAAGAGTGTTGAATTTTGTCGAAGGCTTTTTCCGCATCTAGGGAGATAATCATATGGTTTTTCTTTTTCTGTTTGTTTATATGGTGGATCACGTTGATAGATTTTCGTATGTTAAACCATCCCTGCATTCCAGGTATGAAGCCTACTTGGTCATGGTGGATGATTTCTCTGATGTATTTTTGAATTCGGTTTGCCAGTATTTTATTGAGTATTTTTGCATCGATGTTCATCAGGGATATTGGTCTGTAGTTTTCTTTCTTAGTTGTGTCTTTGTGAGTTTTGGGTACCAAAGTTATTGTGGCCTCATAAAAAGAGTTTGGCAATGAACCTTCTGTTTCTATCTTGTGGAACAATTTCAGGAGTAGTGGTATTAGTACTTCCTTGAATGTCTGGTAGAATTCTGCACTGAATCCATCTGGCCCTGGACTTTTTTCGTTGGAAGGCTTTTGATGACTGCTTCTATTTCATTGCGGGTTATAGGTCTATTTAAGTTGTTTGTCTGTTCTTGATTTAATTTTGGTAAGTGATAGTTATCCAGAAACTTGTCCATTTCCTTTGAATTTTCAGTTTTTGTGGAATACAGATTTTCAAAGTATGACCTGAAAATTGTCTGGATTTCCTCTGTGTCTGTTGTTATGTTCCCCATTTCGTTTCTGATTTTGTTAATTTGCATGTTCTCTCTCTGCTTTTTCATTAATTTGGATAAAGGTTTGTCTATCTTGTTGATTTTCTCAAAAAACCAACTCTTTGTTGCATTGATTTTTTTGTATTGTTTTCTTGGTTTCTATTTTGTTGATTTCAGCCCTCAAGTTGATTATTTCCTGGCGTCTACTCCTGCGGGGTGAATTCGATTCTCTCTGTTCTAAAGTTTTCAGTTGGGCTGTTAATTCTCTTATGTGACTATCCTCTGTTTTCTTCATATGGGCACTTAGTGCAATGAACTTCCCTCCTAGCACTACTTTCAAGGTGTCCCATAAGTTCGGGTATGTTGTATCCTCATTCTCGTTGAATATTAGGAAGTCTTTAATTTCTTTCTTTATTTCTTCTTTGACCTGGGAGTGGTGCAATTGCACATTGTTCAGTTTCCATGAGTTTGCAGGTTTTCTGCTATTTGTGTTGTTGTTGAATTCCAATTTTAAAGCATGGTGGTCCGATAAGATACAGGGGACTATTCCTATTCTCTTGTATCTGTTGAGGTTTGTAATGCCACCTAGTATGTGATCGATTTTAGAGAATGTTCCATGTGGAGCAGAGAAGAAGGTATATTCTTCTGTCTTTGGATGGAATATTCTATAGATGTCTGTTAACCCCAGTTGAGACATAACTTCTGTTAATTCTTTTGTTTCTTTGTTGAGTTTCTGATTTGTGGTCCTGTCTAGTGTTGAGAGTGGTGTATTGAAGTCTCCCACTATAAGTGTGTGAGGTTTTATATGAGCTTTGAGTTTTAGTAGTGTTTCTTTTACGAATGTGGGTGACTTTGTATTAGGGGCATAGATGTTCAGAATTGAGACTTTGTGTTGATGGATTTCTCCTGAGATGAATATGAAATAACCGTCTTCATCTCTTTTGACTAATTTTAGTTTGAAGTCTAACTTGTTAGATATTAGGATAGCTATGCCTGCTTGCTTCTTATTTCCATTTGATTGGAAAATCTTCTCCCAACCCTTTACCCTGAGGTAATGTCTATCTTTGAAGCTAAGATGTGTTTCTTGTATGCAGCAGAAGGATGGATTCTGTCTTTGTATCCATTCTGTTAGCCTGTGTCTTTTTATAGGTGAGTTAAGACCATTAATGTTGAGGGTAAGGACCATTGATTGTTGATGTTTGTTTGATTTAGGTTTGTTGTTGGCAGTGGTATTGTGAATATATTTGTTCTGCTTCACCCTAGGTTTCTGGTGTAGTTGGATTATCTGTTGCCTACCTTTTTGTGGGCGTAGTAACCTTCCTTGGGTTGGAGTTTTCCTTCTAATATTTTCTGTAGGGCTGGATTTGTAGATACATATTGGGAAAATCTGGTTTTGTCATTAAATATCTTGTTCTCTCCGTCTATATTGATTGAGAGTTTTGCTGGATATAGTAGCCTAGGCTGGCATCCGTGTTCTCTTAATACTTTTAGAATATCTATCCAGGACCTTCTCGCCTTGAGGGTTTCCATGGAGAAGTCAGGTGTAATTTTGATAGGTCTGCCTTTATATGTTACCTGTCCTTCTTCCTTCGCTGCTCTTAATATTTTTTCTTTATTCTGTATGCTAGGTGTTTTGATTATTATATGTCGAGGGGTCTTTTTTCTTTGGTCCAGCCTATTTGGGGTTTGGTATGCTTCTTGTACTTTCATGGGCATGTCCTTCTTCAGATTTGGAAAGTTTTCCTTGATGATTTTGTTGAATATGTTTTCGGCACCTTTGAGCTGGGCTTCCTCTCCTTCGTCTATGCCTATTATTCTTAGGTTTGGTCTTTTCATGGTGTCCCACATTTCCTGGATGTTTTGTTGGATTTATGATTTTCTTTGGTCAATGAATCTATTTCTTCTAGTTTATCTTCTGCTCCTGAGATTCTCTCTTCCATCTCTTGAATTCTATTGGTTATGCTTGTGTCTGTCGTTGCCGATTTTTTGCCCAGCTTTTCAATTTCCAGCATTCCTTTCGTTTGTTTTGCCTTTACTTTCTCAATTTCAGTTTTCAAGTCTTGAACCGTTTCCTTCACCTGGTCAATTGTTTTTTTCTTGGCTTTCTGTACTTTCCTTAAGGAATTTGTTCATTTCTTCCACTTTTTTGTTTGTTTTTTCCTCCATTTCTTTAAGGGATTTTCTCACATCTTCTTTGAGGGCCTCTATCATTTTTATGATGGTAATTTTTTAAGTCGTACCCTTCTGCTTCCTCTGCTTTGTTGTTGTGTTCCATTCTAGTTGGTGTAGATTCCCTAGATTCTGGTGGTTTCATGTTTGTCTTTCTGTTGTTAGGTGTTCTCTTGTATTGCCTTCTTCCCATAGTTTCTTCCAGTAGGTGTCGGTGGTGTCTCTTCCCTCTCTCTATGGTACTTCCCCGATGGGCTTATGTGGGTCTGAGATTCAATATCTGTAGCTCTGTGTGGTCCAAGCTCTCTAGGAGGTTTCTCCGCAAACAGGGATCCAGGGATGGGGTCAAGGATGAGGATCCAGAAGAAGATGCCAGCAGGTACTCACAGTGGTCCTCTGGCCAATAGCTCTGGCCAATAGCTCTGGCCTATAGGCGGCAGAAGAGGATGAGGGCTGAGCTTGAACTTGAGAAGGTTTTGCAGGGTAGTGGGATCTCACTGGAAACTGGCACTCTCCAGCTGAGACCTCGTTCTTTGGCAGGGGCCAGGATTTGGGGGTCAAGAATCTTGCCTGCATGAACTCCAAGTGGACGTGCAGAGATAGGTGGATCTCTGGGAGGGGCCCGGGACTCCAGCAGAGGACTGGAGGCGGGGTCAGAGACCAAGCAGGTGGAAATTATAGGTGGATAGTCAGGTCTCCTTTGTTCGGAGTTGCTCTGAGAAGTCTCTGAAGTAGGGTGGACCGTGGCCCACCCTCTGCCCAGTGCTCAACAGAGTGCAGGACCGTGGGTGGGGAGAGCACAGGGTAGGGGGGGGGGGGGGGGGGGGTGGGGATGGGTGGGGGGTACAGAGCCCAAGGGGCCCCATGGGGACAGGAGGCGGAGCACAAGATGGGGCCAACAGGGAGCAGGGGGGAGAGGGAAAAGAGGTGAGGGGACAGGCACCGATTGGGCCCAGACACCCGGCCAAAGCAGGCGAGAGACGAAGCGGGCTGGAACGAGAAGGTTTGCAGGGAGTGGGACCACTGGAAACTGGCACCCAGCGAGACCCACTTGCAGAGGCCAGGATTGGGGCAGGATGGGGGTCCCCCAGGACCCGAGTGGCCCGCAGAGCAGGCAGACTCTGGGAGGGCCTGGGCCCTCAGAGGACGGGGCGGGGTCAGAGACCAAGCAGGTGGAAATTACAGGTGGCCCGTGAATGCAGGTCTCCTTTGTTCGGAGTTGCTCCGAGAAGTCTCTGAAGTAGGGTGGACTGTTGGCTCCACCCTCTGTCCCAGTGCTCAACCAGAGTGGCAGGACCGTGGGTGGGGTAGGGCACAGGGTAGGGGGGTAGGCTGGCGGTGGGGATGGGTGGGGATGGGATGGGGACCGGAGACAGGAGCAGCAGCCATAAAGCAATTTTTAAACACATCCACTGGTTTATAATATTGTTTAGGTGGTATTCACATATGCGCATAGCATATCTTTTAAAAGAAAGTAGTTTTTTGAATAGGGCAATGTGCTAACTAACTCTGACCATACTTGGTAAAAAATGATAACTAACATCTCTGAAAGATTACTCTTCAGTGGTTTTCAAAATCTCATTTACATACAGTCCTCAAGTAGCCAAGTATGACTGCCAGGTTCCTAGCAGCAGACCAACAGCCAAATAGAACACTGGCTTTTCATTTGTGTCTTCCATGGCATAGGCATGTTCTCCCAGTCTCTGAGAAGACTAGATCATGTACACCCTGCCCCTGAGGTTCTTCTAAGCACCATAGGTGAGAATCCTACTGAGAAGCTATTTTTATTAAGAAATTTTGTCAACATGGGTTTTTTAAGTACACATAAAACACATTTGAAATTTTTCATATGCAATTATGCCTACTTATGAGAGTAGTATGGGAAACACCTTTGGCATTAACGGTTACCATTAGATACAGTGGTTGGTGCTGTTAAAGGCGTGTAAGGGACCTTCAAGTGAGAGACAAACTGACATGGGCCACCTCAGTGTGTTAACATGGTTCATTACACCTAGGAGAATGGAGCTGTATATATGTATATATATATATATATATATATATATATATATATATATATATATATATGAAAGCTACCCTTCCCATCCCAACCCTATAATAATCATCTATAAACATCTTTGAGTGGAAGCAAAATCATCCACAGCAGAAGGGAGAAAAGATGGCTGGCCACTGAGAAATGGAACAAATGCCTCTCTTCTGCTGGCTCAGATGTGAGGTACTGGCTAGCGAGTCCACAACAGCCAAGGGCTTGTCATCTGACTCTCAGAGAAGCTTCCTGTGTGCAGATTTGGGCTACACTAAACATTCAGTGAAGAAAATTACAAAGGCAAATCTAGAAACAAGAATTATTCTCTTCTAATTTTCTGCCTATTTGAAGTATATTTCAAACTTAGATTTACTCTTTATTTGTATTGTTAATTTGAGACCCCCCCACAAGCTAAGAGTCTTTATCTTCTCCTCCTCCAAAAATGCTTTGCATATTGACAGCAGTGTTTCAATGCCTATGTCTACCTAACAAGGGGATGCTACACACATGTGTTGAGACAACCAGAAGTTGAACAGGCAACATTTTAAAGGAAAGGCAATTAGGAGATTATGTGGCTGCTTGACTATTTTCACATGTAATATGCATCAGAACCTTGGAATAAATAAACCAAAGGGTTTTATTGAGGGCAGCACAAAACTCTTATCATACTTGTCCTGGTTGAATGCATTCCTCTGTGTTGATCTGTTTGTTCTTTTAGAATGTTGAGAGAGCAGGGGAAATTCAAGCTGATTAATCATGTTTTTCTCTGAGTTTGTTTTTCAAGTCCCAGGGTTCAGTATTTACATAGAGGAAGCCCTGCTGCTGTTAAATCACTCATCCGTGTTTGTCTAGAAGTGGTTTCATATAAAGCTAAACCCATGTTTTGCAAAGGTTGATCACCCTCCCGAACATCTACCCGAACTCACCCCTTCCATCATCGGTTTGTAGTTTAGACCTGATCTTTTGTAATGTTCCCTCATAAAGGACAATCAGAAATGAACGGATAGAATATGTCTTGCACAGAATAGTTGGGTTCTGTTTCTTCTTTCTCTTGAAGCCTCATGAACGTCTAAGGAGGGCAAACCTTGACAACTTAACTGTAAGAATGAAAAGGAAATGGCCCTTAGTATTTTTATCACTAAGTTGCACCCAGTATTTCTATCTTTTTCTTCAAATGGCAAAAATTCTAAAAATGTTTTGTTTTCTTTTTCTTAGTTTTGAGAACTATGAAGCACTCACTTAAAAAGTTATTTTACCATGTTCATGCATTTGGAAGACTGAAGCCCAAAGTACTGAATCCATTTGTGAAGAAACTCACAGTATGACCTTTCCAATCTTGCCAAAGCAGAGAGGTCAGAACTTACTCATATGCAATATAGTAAATTATAGTGACTTATTCAGGTCACCAAGAAAACCATCTCCCCAATCAAAACCCAAGGGAGCTGACCTACCAAGATGTAGGGAAAGCCTTGGGTTTGCGAAGTGGAGAGGCTACCATCTAACACCAGCACACTCTTCATCCTTACTGCTGTCCATGGCCGGGAGCATCAAGACCAATGGTCTACATGGTCTGAGCTCTTTTCTAACCCCTCAATTCACAACCCTTCCAGCTATTTGATTTCAAAACAAGCTGTGTTTTGATTCAGCTCCTTCCCATCCCAAGTTTGGATGATGGGAACAGGCCTCTATTTTGCTGGGTGGTGCTCCCCGCACACCCTGACTATTCACCACGCTTCCTCTCAGAAGAGATAAACATGTCCTCGTCTTCCACAGCTGTTCCTCCAGATGGTCCTGAACCAGGACCAAAATCAGCTTCTCTGTGCTCTCACTGTGGTCTTCTTGGGAACTCTTGTGAGAACCATTGCTTTCCCTGTGTGAGATCCTACACTACCCTGGGAGCTTAACAGAATGGAGTCTGATTCCTTCTTCAGGACCTCTGCCTTCCAAAAGCAGGCTGGGACTCCCAGCCTCCTTGGAAAGGGAGAAGCAGCCTAAGATCAAACTAAAACAATTGCTACCAGCAGAAATACCCCATCAAGGAGATGCCTGTGGAGGAAATCTGAGAGCTGGCTTGCTGTTGAATTCAGAATCCTTTACTGTGAGGTGACTTGTGGTCTGTATGAACTGTATAGTTCAGTTTTATCTCATCTTATTCTGTGATCTTAAAATTATTTATGTGTAGAAAAGAAAGTCATAGGAAATGAGGATCCTTTGGTTTGAAACTGCCAGACAGACACCCAAAGTAGTTTATATAATAAAGTATGAATATGACAGAGTATTGGCTCCCATAAAAATCTGCAGGGCTACATTCAACTCTACTACTCTACCATGGGGTAAATGTTTACCAGATATTTCTATTATATCATCGCATTTCTGCTCTCCACTCCCCTGTGTTGTCTTTATTCTCAGATAGCCTCTTTCTGTGTATATCAAAGACAACCTCCAGAGCCCAGCTGACATCATCTCCACAGCTAGAGATCCCAGCAGGAGGAAGGAAGCCTGGGGATTAGTGTGGTTTGAATCAAAACCTGAACCAATAGCTTGAAGGGGATGTTCTGGCCAAGCCAGGTCATTGCCCACAGGTGACTGTGGCATGATGATGTGGTCAGGCTCTGCAAGCCACAGAAGCTACCTCCCTGCCCAAAAGATGAGTTAATATCCCTCTTAAAGGTAAGAAAAGGAGGGATGAAGATATGACAGGGGGTGGGGTGTGTTAAAAGCACTTGCTGCTCTTGCAGAGGACCCACAACAGGCACCTACAATGATGTGCAACTCCAGGTCTGGGGTCCAAAGCTGTCTGGACTCTGGGGTACCTACACTTTAAAAATAACAAAAATAAAATCATTTTCAGAAGGGGAAAAAGGAGAAGATACCTCCAAGACACACTGTAGATACCACACACTTGGAAAGGGAGGTAAAAACCCCTACAGTGCTGGGATACACAACACCTGAATTGATTCAAATCCCAGAGAATACCCTAGAAAGGGCAGCTTGGAACACACCATAACACCTGCTGAACAGCAAAGATTGACAGGCTAGCCTAGAAATCACTGCTAGAAGCTCTGCAAGTCAATTAAACACCAGCTGCTCGAGGGTCTGATTCACTCAACCACTGTCACACAAAGCCATTAGAGAAAGTGTCTCTCAGAGTGATGGATTTTCAGAGTTTGACTTCATAATCATAAAATGTTTGCTACTCAGTCTAATAAGTATTCTAAAATACCGTTCAAATTTCCTCACCATCTTAAAGAGGGTATTTCAGAGGGATGTAATGACAAAATCGTCATCATAGACTTCAACTATTATGATTGATAGCAATATAATCACAGCCAGGGTGCTTCACATGTTGTAAATTTACAGTTCATGTCTGTTTTTGTCATTTTTCTCTCTTGCATTCTCATTTGTCAAGACAATATAAAAATAAAATGAAATAGTATTTTGAACACGATGAAAGAGCACCCATCCATGACATCTAGTCTTCTTCAGTGTGCCCTGCTGTCTTCTACTTTGCATATGTGTGTATGTAGGTAGATATTTGCATGTGTGGAGGAGTACATGTGTACTGGAGTGCATGCATGCATGTGTGTATGTGTATATGTGTGTATGTGGAAGCTGCACGTTGATCCCCAACATCTTCATTGATCTCTCTCCACTGTGTTTATTTAAAGTTTCTCGCTGAACATGGAGCTCACTGATTCAGCTAGATGAGTCAGCTAGCTGCCCCAGGGTCTCCTGTTCCTACTCCCCTGGGTCACCACACCTAGTTAGCTTTTACATTAGTGCTGGAGATCTGAACTCTGGTTGTGGAGTGCCATACCCAGTGACACATCCCCAGTCCCCTCTGCTCTCTTCTTGTGGGCTGCTTCAAAGTACGGCAGCTGAGACACCAGACAACCAAACACCATGAGAACAAGTCACACTATCCATGTTTCTCCATAATGAGCTTCTGCATATACTTAAGACTGATGACAGTTTTGTTGTATGACTGAATGCTGTGCCTGCACAGCCAGAGTACCGAGCTTGGCAGAGGGTGCCGGGATTGAAACACTTAACAGACCGCCATAAGAAGTGAAGAAGCTGCTGCCACCACTGTTTATTGCAGAGAGTAATGGGCTTATATACCCAAGACAGGGGATGGGCTAAGCATAGGAGGAAGTCATGCACCACCCACACCTACCTGGGGTCAAGGCACACCTGCGAAAGTTCTGAAAACAACCTTGTTTGCATGGAAGTTCTACAGCTGGGTGGGGAGAAGAGAGCTGTAAGGGACAAGTACTTAAATTTCCCAAAAGCTGAAATATTGAGAAATAACGTCCTAATGGGAAAACATCTGATTGGTAACTACATCGGCAGGGCAAAGTAAGGATGAGGCGGCTTATCTGTGTGTTCAACCTCCTCCTGCAGAGTTTGACAGGTGGAAGCCAACAGGCTGGGGTTTGCTTCAAAGGCAGAATGAATTTGCTGTAACCCCAAGAGTGGGTCCTCCCCCCTCCCCCAGTGAACTTCTTCGATCTACTCAGGTGTACAAAGCAGATAAGAAAAGACTCTGTGGGAGCTTTTACAGTGACCTGGTAAGACACTGTTTTGAAGCTCTGGTCACAGATACTTGGAAATGATGTTCAGATTATTATCGACATTTCTGTGGCTGCTGTCACTATTGTTTGGATCCAGTAGACCCCAATCATATGACGGGAATGGTAGGCTATATTCAAACAGTAGCTGCTTAGACAGAAGGGAGGCAGTGACTGAAGCACTGTGTCTTAGGGTCACAGTAACGAATCTTCCTTAACTACTTTCTAAACCCACTGGGGGCAAAGAAAACAACTGCAAATTATTTTTTCGTCTGGCAAATTGCAAAAGTAAATTCTTTTGCTTTTTCATTTGCATTTACTCTTCCGGGAGTGGTGTTTTGAGTATGGATAGTGGTGGACCAGTGATAAGAAGTTAACAGCACATTTTTTTTTGAAAAGTCATGCTCTATACCAGTGGGTAAAAGGTAAGCCCCACACTGCACATGGCATCTAGCAAGTGGTAAATCCAATTCTGGGGAAGAAACCCAGTTGTGCGACAAAACTTTTCCTGGGGAGACATTACACACATGTCTACTCATCCCAGATAGGAGGCCTACCACAGACCGAAGACAAACCAACACCAAAGTCCAACTTGGAAAATCAGAGTATTATGTTAAATACAGGAATGTGGGAGAGGGGTGACTTAAAGGAGTAGAAATGACTCACGGAGAGTTGTATCACTAAAGCCCATCTCAGCATGGGTGACAGCTCACAGATCCTGGGAACCTGCAGCACACTGCACAGCCTAGTCCTTTCCAGGTGCCTCAGTTGGTCTGAGAGGCTTCTAGGCAACACAGACAGAGTTTTCTTCTCCTGGCAGCTGGTGTGGTCTCAGAGACTTCCTTATAGCTTGACTTTGTTGTTTGTTGTTTACTCTGGCAGGGAGGGGCCTAGTGAGTCTGATCAGTTTCAGGGACTTCCTACAGCTATTTTGAGTTGTTTACCTTCCTGCTTAAGGAACATCACTGCAGGATGGAATGTTCAGTCTCACAGGAAACAAGACAAAGGCTGGTCATTGAACCATAAAACTTCTGTGCTCTGAGATCAAGGAAATGTGTATGGTGGGTTATTTTAAGGTGTGTGCCTTTTGCTTCATGCTGCATTTGTTTAACTCTGTAAAGCTGTGATTCTTTGCCTACCTAAAACACTTAGTGGTCTAATAAAGAGATGAATGACCAATAGTAAGGCAGGAGCAAGTATAGGAGGGGCTGGCAGGCAGAGATTATAAATAGAAGGAATTATGGAGGAGGAGCAGCAAGAGAACACGGAGAGGACATTGTCAGGGAGCAGCCACCCGGCCTGCCAGCCACCCAGCCTGCTACAGAGTTAGAAGTAGGGAAGGTAAAAGCCTCAATGCCAACATTAGATGGGATGATTTAAATTTAAGATTAAAAAAAAAAAAGACAGTTGGCTAGAAACAAGCCAAGCTAAGGTTGGGCATTCATAACTAATAATAAGCCTCCTCATGTGATTTACTTGGAGCTGGGTGGCAGGCCCCTCAAAAAAAGCCAAAAGAGCAAAATAATCGCACAACAAATGGGCCCTTCTGATCATCTACATGAAGATGCAGTACGAGTTGACAGAGCCTTGGCTCTAGTCTTCAGTTTCTATCTTTTAAGACACATTTTTTGAAAATATATATTTATTCATTTGTTTAATGTGTATCTGTGTGTCCGGGTGTCTGGGAGTATGTATGTACACCAAATACATGCAGGTGCACACTAAAGCCAGAAAGGGAAGGCATCAGATCTGCTGCAAACGGAGTGACAGACACTTGTGAGCCACCCCAGGTAGGTGCTGGGAACTGAACTCCAGTCCTTTGCAAAAGCAGTAAGCTCCTGTAACTACCGAGCTGTCTCTCCCATCCTTTCTGCCCATTTTTAATGGGGTAGTTTGTTTTGCTATTGGATAGTTTGGTTTCTTTATGTAATTTGGATATTGGGCCCCTTCAAGGTATGACTGACAAGTATCTTTCCTGGTATTTGGACTGGCTCTTTGGGGATGTTTGTTTCTACTGTGAATAGGAAGTTTTGATTGGATCTATTTATTTTGCTTTTATTGCCAATGTCTTGGGATCAAATCCAAGAAATGACTGCCCAGACCCTAATTGCGGAGCTTTTTCCAGGTGTTTTGATGTTTTAGAATTTCCCATGTTTAATCCATGTTGTGGTGGCAAGGGATAAGCCAGCTGCATTAGGTACTTCCACACCCCTGTGACCCCAATGCCTCACAGAAGCAAACCACACATGGAACAGTTTGTGTCACCACAGTTTCCTAGGGTTCACACCACCTTGGCACGGAGGGAGTGGCATGGCAGACAGGGGCAGTATCAGGCATGTCTTTCTCCCTTTTTATTTTATCCAGGCCCCCACACCGTGGAATGGTACTGCCCACGGCGAGAGTGGGGTTCACTCCTGAGTTGATCCTCTCTGGAAACACCATAACACACCCAGAAGTGTGACTGCTCAATCTCCTGGGTGATTTTAAAGTCATTCAAGAAAAAATGAAAATCAGCTATCAGTAAGAGTGTATCGCCTCTCTCCTGCACATGAATAGTGTTCCTCCAAAACAATTTGTTAGAGAGATTTTTCTTTTCCTGTTATGTGTCTTTGGAACCTTCTTGAAAAGCATTTGATTATAGATATGTGGATCTATTTCTTGGATCTCCAAACATATTCTACTGCCTAGTATGTGGCTTATGTCAGTACCATGCTGTGGTTATTACCAAAGCTGCATTAGTCAGCTTGTCATTGCTATAACAAACAACCTGAAGAAGGCTAACATAAAAAATGAAGGGTTGATTCAGGTCATGGTTTTTGGAGACTCGAAGACATGTTATCTGCATGGGCTCAGTTCTGGTAAGGATGACAGATAGTGGTGTATCATGGAAGTAGCATGTGAAAAAACCAGTATGGAAAGACAGACTGGGGATCCATGGTTATTTTGTAGGCACACTCTCACTGACTTGTGGGTACACTCTCACTGACTCAAAGACCTTCACCAGGCTTGCCACTCAAAGGACCACAGATGGTCACAATGCTGTCCCCTCAGGACCAAGCCTCTGCTGCTTATGGTCCTTTGCCAGACAGTTCTCTAAACCCCTTTGCCAAACCTCTATCTGCAAAAGTATTTATATTATGATTCGTAACAGTAGCAAAATTAACTTATAAAGTAACAAGGAAAATAATATTATGGTTGGAAAGTCACCACAGCATGAAGTACTGTGTTAGAGGGTTGCAGTATTAGGAAGGTTGAGGACCACAGTTAAACCATAGCAATTAGACCAGGGTGATAGATAGTTCAGCAGGGGACAGTACCTGGTGACCTGTGTTTGGTCTCTGGGACTACAGAGCGGAAGGAAAGGACCAACTCCAGCAAGTTGTCCTCTGGTCTCTACAAGTGCTGAGGAATATGCCTGCATACATGCATATCTGCACGCACATACATACAAGCATGTGTGAGGGAAGGAGACAGGGAAGAAGGGAGGGTAGTGTTTTTCAAAAGATAATGTCAAATCATACCAATGGTTTTATAATATATTTTGAGAGCTGGTAGCGTGAAGCCATCAGCTTGATCCTTTTTTATTGTCTTTTTGGCTATTTGGAGTCTTTTGTGATTCCACACAAATTGAGATTTTTTCTTTTCCTGTTTGTACAAAGACTAACTTTGGAATCTTTGTAAGTGTTGCACTCAATTTGCAGTCACTTGAGTAGTGAGAGGGAGTAGGGGGTATAAGTAAACAGGAAAATTGAGAGGAGGAGCTCTATGGTGGCAGCTTCTGCTCCCAGAAGACACTGCGAGGAGACACAGCAGGAATGAATTGGGACGGGTGTCTGCACAGGACCAACAAAAGAAGCAGAGGACCCAATAGCCCTATGGAACGCCCAGGCAAGAGTCTGTAGTGGCATCTGGCCTTGCCAGAAACTTGTATTAGTGGCCACACCCTTTGGGCGTGGTGTGGATGTGACCCTATTAAAGGAGAGGAGCTTCCAGCACAGAGCATCGAAAGGATAAAGACCACATCTTCTGGAGCAGGAAAGCTGCAGTGGTTATGTGATCTTCTCTGTAAGTTCTTCCCCAATGAAACACCTATTTATCTTTTATCTTGGGTCTGGTGAACTCCTTTTAACCCCACCTTCAAGAGTCCCCTCCCATCCCAAGGGTGCTGTTTACTACTTCAATAAAGCTGCTGTAGTTTTCTGTCTGTCTTGCATCTTAGAATGAGCTTTGTGATCCTCTAGACAACCACCATCACCACCGTGGATGTAGTATGGACTTTTTAGCAGTACTACGACAAGGTGCCCGAACTCCAGTGTAAACTGCAGCCTTATTCATGACAGCCATGTGACAGACTTTGATGATTTCCCCTATGGAAGGCCTCACCCTCCCTGGGGAATGGATGGAGGTTGAGAGGGGATTAATGAGGAAGGAAATGGGAGGATGGGATGGAAAGGGAACTGAGATTGATATGTAAAATAAGATTGTTTCTAAATTAAATAAATAGGCAGATAGATGTGGAACCAGCAGCACATGAGTTGAGGAAGGGGTCATTGCACTTGGTGGAATAATGTCAGCCCTAATAGAGCAGAAAGTTCTGTCCCTGTAGCATGGGTACATGTAGAAGACACTGTGCAGAATGACACAAGTCAGGCACTAAAGACACACTCCCCATGGTGTGGCCTGGGTGCAGAACCTGAAACTGTCAGCCCCAAGGGACCAGGGTTGAGGAGGAAAGGGGATGTGTTGGCCAAAGCAGACAGCTTTGACTACACCAGAGTAGTGGATTCTAGAACCCACTTTCACACAGTAATAACAACAGTTAATGGGGTGTGTTACATTTCATAATAGCTTCTAACATGGATTTCAAATGTTCTCACCATAAAGAAATTCATATTTGAAGTGGCAGATATGTTTACTGTCTGGATCGGACCTCCCCATAGAAAATCTGTATACTGACCATATTGTACCCCATAGCTATGTATTATAACCTGATGGGAGATGTCATTCTGTATATGTTTCTCATACTGGTTTAATGAATAAAGCACTGTTGGCCAATAGGAAAGCAAGATAGGTGGGACTAGGAGACAAGGAGGAAACAGGAAATAGTAAGGAGGAGCCAAGATAGAGAGTCTGGAGAGAGCAGTACGCGGCAGCCGGTTCCGGGTAAGAAGACCACACGGAAATACATAGATTAACACAAATGGGTTAATACTTAAGACAGAGCTAGCCGATAAGAAAGTAGTAACTGGCCAACAGTATAATATCAAATACAGAGTCTCTGTGTGTTAATTGGGGCTGGTGCGGCGGCAGGACAAGACCAATGGCGGCAGGCGGAAAAACCATACTCGTTACAATAACCTGCTGATTAAATAAAACATTTTAAGAGTAAGATATCAATGCTAATGAGCCAATCATAGCTCTTTCTCTTTGTCCCTTCACTTAAGGAGAACCACATGTATGCCAAGGACATACCTAATCACTGTCCAGTTTGACGCTTTCAACAACCTAGAGACTTGAAACCTGACTTCATACATAAGGAGGCTAAGGACTCTAGAAATGAACAAGTTACCTTCAATCTGTAGCTGATGAGTGGGAGAGCAGGAAGCCCATTTCTGCTGGTCTGAATCCAGAGTCATGGTCTGATAGCCTTAGAAACGGTCTGATATTCAAGCACCATAACCCACCCTTAAACACACTTAGCTAATAATACACTAAGTCCACTTGCTAAAAATACAAACATGCTCACTTTGGTTACCAGGATAGAGGGTACAGCTGTGCCTGTCTGTTCAGAAGCCAGATAATGTTTATAGAAGTAGTGAAAACTAGTGTGGCATTATTTGATTCCTGATGATAATAGAAATATCATTGTAAACTTGTCCAAGTGTTTTTGTCCATATGCTTTGGAAATTACACTGACTTAAGTCTAATGCAAATACCCCCCCAGGTGAACATTCCCACTCCCAGATTTGTCTGACTAGCTCTAGAGATATATCTCCCTGCTAACTCCTAGGGGCTTGGAGGCCTTTTGTGGTGTTCTTACTATTATTTAGATGGTCATATAATACTACTACAGTGGGTATTTTAATGTGAAAAAGTATAATGTAATATTCAACAATTTACTTAACACATATATTGCAATAATTAAGATATTAACTGAGTTCTTATTATGCTTCAGACAGCTTTCTCAGCATGGAACACACAATAATAAACATGGCCAACAGAATCCTCACACTTATGAGCCATGTCCACACACAAAAAGGCAATCAGTGAATAAGCTTGTGAAAATGACAAAGGAAAAGCATCATGAATGGCAACAGACACGACGAAAAACACAGATAGATGTGGGGAGAAGCAAGAGGGAGAAGGGGGCATCTTCGGCAGAGCTCAGACAGCTTCCTATGAGGTCCTTGAACCTGTGCCATGAGTGACAAAAACCCCAAGTCAAGAGCAGACACAAGGCTTTCTATTCCAGACTGTGGTGCAAGATGTGGCAGCGTTAAACATGGCCTTTGTAGCTACAGAAAGGCATCTGCTTGAGACCACAGAAGATGAGGATGAAGTAGGCATAGCGTAGGGGAGGGACAGATAGAATGGAGACTTGTAGGACACACAAAGGAGCTCAGATACAATTCCAGGAATGTTGAGTAGCCACTGGCTCAGGAGGGAGGGTTGGAGTCTGATTTGTGTGGAGGAGCCTGGTTGTTGGGAAAGATTCTCACTTTGTGACAGACAAACTCTTGAGTATCTCCTACTTGCCCCTGGATTGGTTCTTAATACACAAGCAAGAAGAAGACAGAGTTCAGAGAGTCACTCATTCAGCAGCACTGAGCTACACAGAGAGACCTTTGTCTCAAAACAAGAGACAAGGAGGGAGGAAGAGAGGGAGAGAGGGAAAGAGGGAAAGAGGGAGGGAGGGAGGTAAGGAGGGAGGGAGGGGGAAGGCAGGGAGGAGGAAGAAAGGAGGGAAGGAAGGGAGAAGGAAGAAAGGAGGGAAGGAAGGGATGGAGGGGAAGAAGGGATGGAGGGAGAAAGGGAGGGAAGGAAGTGCAAAGAAGAAAAAATAAATATGAGCAAACTAATTGGAACTCAGGTATGGGAAGGCTCAGGGTTGGCACTTAACAGAGCCTATATTTTTGCAAAGGGAAAAAGAGCAAATGAGTAACAAGCATTTAATAAAATATTACATAGAAACTCACTGTTTAGTGCTTAGTAAAATATCACACAACACAAAAGCAGATGAATGTGAAAGTGGAAACAGACCCAACTTTCATGGGTAGTTTAACAGTGTCAATTATATATATATGTGTCTCTGTCCCAGGGCATTTCTAGAGCACTGTCTCCTCTGCTCTCCTGCACACTAGGAAGACTGGAACAGCCATATGCTAGCACTGCATCTTGATTCTTCCACTATATTTTTCTCAGTCTTTTATTTTACACTGTCCTTTTCCAAAATTGCCTATTATTCCTTTGTGATTTGTAGCACCCTTTAAACAATGAGCACCTATAGATACCTCGCTATTGTTCCTAAGGAAGAGAGGAACTACCTGTATCTGTTACTTTCCATTGTTGTGACAAATATGCCCAATATAAGTAAAAGGCAGAGGGTTGATTTGGGTTCACAGTTTCACAAGATCTGGTCCATGGCCATTGGGCCTCACACACTTGCGTGAAGTGTCATGGTAGCTGGTGATGTGCTGGAAACTTTCCTTCATTTGTTTACGAACAGGGAGTGGGAAAATGGGAACACATGAGATGAAGGCAAGATATAAACCCAAGAACTGACTCCCAGTGCTCCAGTTTGTCAGCATTCTGGCATTCTGACTTTTACAACATCCCAATAAATACATAGAACCTGTCAGTCATCAAATGTCATCCCATCATTACATCAGAACTCACATGATACAGCTCTCCTTGGAGATACCCTAGAAGCCTCTAGAGATGTATGTTAGTAATCTTCTAGGAATTTCTTAATTCAGTCAAGTAGAACTGATGATTACAATTAGCCATTGCACAATATATTTTATGAATGATGTGGCTTCCCACAAAGATTTGTGGCAATACACTAATATTATTTTTAGCTATAAGTAACAGTAGTGAGGAGCATTTTACATTGCTTACTGAAGCATCCAACTGAGCATGCTCTCACAAGTCCTTTGACCCCTGCTATGTGCCATTGTTACCCTGTTTTACAGATTGTAAAACCAAGGTAGACACTGATTAAGTAATAGGCTCAGACTCCAAAACAGGTAACAGATGTAGCTTGATTTGAATTCATAAACAACCTGGTCATTCAATAAATGTTTACTGCTTGGCAGAGCATTTAAGAAACAAAATGAGGAGCATTAGTAATTTCTTTGAAGGGGAGGGGCTTAAGCAGCTTAGAATTTCTCAGTGGGTGATATACAAAATAGATATTTTAATAACATGAGCTAAGCCCTTTGAAAGGGTTTTGGCCTAGAAAGCAAGTCATGTCTGAATGCATGAATGTCAAAACTATAGAAACCATTAGATAATTCGTCAGTCTGTTCATTTTATCACCACCACCCATCACAACCGGGCCCAGCAGACAATGGAAACCCTTCAACCTGTCTACACACTCACTTTCCCAGAGTGGTTCAAATGCTTGGTCCTCTGTTCTGTGGGCTTCATCCTGGAGTACTGAACAGCACTCTAGATAAGGAGCCAAACAAAGCAGAGTGACAGGGAGCCCTTCCCTTGCCCTGAAGAGCTCCCCTGAACTAAAGCAATTGCATGATGACCTTGGTGCTAATGTAAACATTATTAAAGGAAAGGGTGTTCAGCCCATGCCTTCAGAGGTTTCTGTCCATGGTCTTTTACTTCCTCGGCTCTAGGCATTTGCTCACGCAGGACTTTGTGGTGGGAATTTTATGTGAAAGCAACCACTGAGTGAAAGAGAGCGCTGAGCCAAGGTCACACAGTCCTTCAAAGAGCTCACTCCCAATATCCTAACTTCCTCTCAGTAAATCCCATTTCTTTAAGGTTACACTGCCTTCCAGTAATGCTAAAGAATGGTACCCAGCCTTCACCACAGGGGCCTATTGGGGTCATTGTAGATGCAAACTGGAGTAGCAATAAAGACAGCTCTTGGAGGACAGTGTTATTCGGAAGGAAGTAGAGATCTTTCCTGCTTCCTGCCTCCTTTCACATACCTTCATAATTATCCATGCTGTAGCTCCTGAATTCTCATTCTGTTCCTCTTTGCACAGATGTCTTGATTGGAGCCCTCATGGGAAATCCAAGAGAGCAGCCGGTCACCAAGCCCAGCCTTCCCCCAAGCTTCTATTGGTAAATCGTTTTCCCATCCTCACAGGATCAGTGGAAAAAGAGTTTAACTTCAGAGCACACAGTGCAGGGATGACTTAACCAAAATCACTCTTCGACAGAAATTCTTGTCCCATCCTCTACAAAGGTTTCAGAGCAAGCCTATAACCCAATGTGTATTCTTCTATAATGAGATTCTGCTGAGCTACTCAGTTAATAGAGAACTCAGGCAAGGGGATATCTCCATCTGTAAAATGCTTGCCTTGGAAGCATAAGAATCCCAGCTCCATCCCCAGAACCCACATTCTAAAAAAGAAAAAACTCAAGGATAATGAGGTGGGGACAGGCAAGGTAGCACACACTTGTAATCCCAGTGCTTATCAGTATAGCTAATGCAGTGATACCCCAGGACAGTGAGAGACCCTGCGCTAGAGGAGGTGGATAGCACTTTGGTGATAACACTGAGGTTATCTTTTGGCCTGGATATATGCAAGTGCACACACACACACACACACACACACACACACACACACACCAAATGAACATATACACACATGTTCAAAGGGCAGTAGGAAGCCTTCACTGGAGACAGGTGACTGCAGTCTGGGTATTTATTTTCATGTGTCTAATGTGGTGATGTTGGCTGTTGTTACTGCAAGAGGAAACAACTTTAGGACAGTAAGTGTATGTCCTGGGGGAAATGTGCTATAATGTGGAAAATCACAGGAAAGATCTCCAAGGGTGCTATAGCCAAAGGACCAAGTGCCTGGCTCGGGCCCCTCTGCAGACACTGCCTCACCACACAGCAAAGAACTGTGTGCCCAGACCATTGTTTACAGAAAATGTCTCTGCTTTTGGTGTTTGCTGGATACACGGCTACTCCCCAGCTGATGCTCCTTTGATTGATTTCTCAGAAAGAGCTCCTGTTGTCACAAATGACAGTTACCTCTGAATCTATAGAGAAGCAAATGGAACTCACTGGGAAAATGATGAAACAAGACAGGTTTTGCTTAAATCAGAGAACAGGGAAATAGATAAGTATCAACTTTAAATTACTCACTATAGCAGGTAAAATGGGAGATGACGAAATAGTAGATGCTATGCTGAGAAAATGGGAAATTTTTAGGTGTGCAAGAAAAACACCATGTGATAGATTTGTGTCAGAGAAGAGAAGCCATGGGGATTCTCAAGGTGGCAGAGGCAAGCTCTCAACATAGACTTTGAAGAAAGGTAGGAATGTAGGGGTGTGTGTGTGTGTGTGTGTGTGTGTGTGTGTGTGTGGGTGGGTGTGGGTGTGGGTGTGTGTGTGGGGGGGTTTGTGTGTGTGTGGTGTATGTGGTATGTGGTGTGGTATGTGTGGCGTGTGGTATGGTGTGTGTATGTGTGCACGCACACGTGCATGTGTGTGTGTGTGTGTGTGTGTGTGTGTGTACATGTATTTACATGTGTATGGAGGCCAGAAGTCAACTTTGGGTGTCCATCCTTAGGAGTTATCCCCCCTGTCTTTGGAGACAGGACCTGTCACTGGCCTGGAGCTCACCAAATAGGCTGGCTGGCCAATGAGGCCCAAATCTTTGCCTGTCTCCCAGGGCTGGAATTAGAAGTATACCAGTTCTGAGGATTGAACACAGGTCTCCATGAATATGCCACAAACACTTTATCAAATTATCTCCTCAACTCGAAAGCACTATATTTAAGGGACTTCTACATTGATCTAAGACAATCTAACAACATGGGTTTAGAAGACTTACTTCACAGAACAAAGCAAAGCCTGAGAGAAATTGCTTGAACGATTAAGTAGGTTCATTATCAAGGTTACCCTCAAATACTCACTGTCTTAGTTAGGGTTCCTACTGCTGTGAAGAGACACGATAGCCATGGCAACTCTTATAAAGGAAAGTATTTAATTGGGGCTGGCTTACTGTTGCAGAAGTTTAGTCCATTATCATCACACTAGGCAGTGTGCATGCAGACATGGTGACGGAGAAGGAGCAAAGAGTTTTACATCATAATCCATAGGCAGCAACAGGAGACCTGTACCACACTAGACTGAGTAATGCTTTAACATATGTATGAGACCTCAAAACCCACCCTTGAAGTGATACACTTCCTCCAACAAGGCCACACCTCCTAATAGTATCACTTTCAATGGGCCAAGCATTCAAACACATGGAGCCATTTCTATTGAAACCACAACACCTATCATCTACATTTCTGCATTGGTCATTAGAAGTCTTTGTTTTGGCTGGGAGTGAGTATAGAAAATAAACTGCTTCTGTGCACAACCTGTGTGTGAGAATCCATGCAGTGAGAAGCCACAATTGCCGACCCAGACACAGCAAATCTTCATACATGTGAACATACCTTAAATGGGTTTGGAGCATAAAGGGAAGACTCTTCTTACATCTATCTTGTAAAACTTCTCTACTTTCAAGCTCACCAGGTTTGTAATACACATAGGCAGGTCTCAACATGACATGGTGGAGACTAGGCTATGATGAGGGCTATCTTGGGGAATTGCCTCAGCTTGTGAGAAAAAACGGGACAAATTCAAAGTCACCTCAAGCGCACAAAGTACAATGTTGTCACAAAGGCCAACCCTCTTTGTTCCTGGATTCCAAAGTACAAATCATATTTTAAAGTAGTTTTTCTACCACTGGGATCTATTTCTCATTGCATTTCCACAGAGACCTCATGCTTTGCAAGATTCTTATCTACTGAACTTCATTTAGTAAATTAAATTCAATTGCCACGTTTTATTCATCAAAGACATAAGTGAAGATCAAAGCTCCTAATCTGCCTGAGATAACTAATATTTCCACAGGGTGCTAATTACAATTCCAGGCTAATGCAAAGAAAGTGGCATTAAATTAGCATGGGCATAGGAAGTTGAAGCAATCCTGTTGGTTCTTCTGCAAATATCAAAAATAGCTTCCAGCTGTTTGATGGATCAAGGAACCTCAAGCTCACAAAACAAAGGAGAAGTGAGTTATCTGCCCCTGAAATGGGGTCAAAGGCCTGTGACGTAATTCCAGAGGGTCTTCTGCACTTAACCCAACACGCCTTCTTCAGGCTTTGTAGTCGTGTGTTTATATATGTATAACTAGAGTTTGAAGACTTTGCATTCATCTCTAATCATGTGATCTTCCATGTGTGTACTTGCCAAATCTCTCCTCTAACTCCTAACTCAGACCAGCAAAGCAGACAGTGTCACATGAATGAAAACAAAAGGAAGGACAGAAGAAATAATAACAATAATAACAGGGACAAAACTTTAGAATCTAAGAAAGTACAGGTGTAGCTAGATAACTCGGAAGGCATAAGCCTCCCTCCCAAAGCACAAAGCGATGCTCAGGGTGTGTTCATTACCTGCCCCTGACTAGACCCCCAAAAGCCCAGAGGGAAGGGGGGAAGGTGGCATGCAGGAGGCCAACCTTATGTGCACAGATGCAATGTAGATTCCTAAGGAAGCTGCATGGAGTCGCTGAAGACATTTGTAAGAGATACACAGATTGAAGACCTGTGCGACTGCCTTACCAGTGACACACTGGGAAGACCCTTGAGTCACCCCCGCCCCTCCCAAACAGTGTCCCTCACAGAGAGATCAGAATGTGCACCCTGGTATGTTCAAGATCATTGAACTGAAGACAAAGAGCAGATGCAGGAGGCTCACACACTCACACACACACACACACACACATATACCATATATAAATATTGCACACATCATAGACACACACACATGCACATCACATGTAAACATCACACACATGCATATACGCATGACATACACTACACACATCACATACACATAGAGACATCACACCACACACACACACACACATACACACACACGTATTACATACAAACATCACACATCACACCACGCGCACACACACACACATCATATACACACAGAGACATCACACCACACACATAATTACATACAAACATCACATATCACACACCACACACACACTACATACCACACACCAATCACATACACACAGAGACATCACACCACACACACGTATTACATACAAACATCACACATCACACACACACACACACATCACTTACAAACCTTACACATGTCATATACATGCATGCACACATCACATATACAGACACACAAAACATACACACATCACAAACATACACATCATACATACACATCACACACATCATATACATGCACATCACACACACATCATATACAGATATATCACATATATACACACATACATCACACCAGACCACACATACATCACATACAAACATCACTTACACACACATTCATCACTTACAAACACATCACATACACACAGAGATGTCACAAATACCACATACACACACATACTACACACATTTCATATACATACATGTCACACACACACATCACATACACAGATACACACACATCACATACACAGATACACACACATCACACATACCTCACATACATGCCTGAAAGCATGACAGAGAGACAAAAAGTATCTTGTCTCCCCTTCTTCAGGAAATACAAAGAGGCTTCGGGTTAATCGTGTCCCCTGAGAACTTATTCAATAAGAGCTTGATCCTCAGACTGAGGATTTTATAGACAGTGGGTGGGGCCTTTAAAAGGTAGGACTGAAGCCTGCTCTACAGAGCAAGTTCCAGGACAGCCAGAGCTGTTACACAGAGAAACCCTGTCTCTGCCACATGTGGGCCATGTGCAACTGCAGAAGGCTATGATGACATCCATGCCCTGTGCTGTAGCAGAGGGCTATGAAGGAATCCATGGCCACCTTCTCCTTCTCCTCCTTCTCCTCCTCCTCCAGGGAAGAGATTTGGAGGACTGGGAAATGAGTGTGATGGCGTTAACTTTGTGAAATTACTAAATAATCAATAAAAAAATTATGTGGGAGGGGCAGGTGGTGGTGGCACACATCTGTAATCCCAGCACTTGGGAGGCAGAGGCAGACAGATCTCTTGAGTTCAAGGCCAGCCTGGTTTACAGAGTGAGTGTCAGGACAGCCAGGGCTGTTACACAGAAAATCCTATCTGGAAAAAAAAATATGTTGGGGAAAAAATAATTTCTCAGAAAAAAAACAGAGATAGGACTGAGTAGAACTTCCCTGGATTGCTGGGAAGAGACCCAGCAATCTCTAATGGGATTGCCCCATTAGAGAGAACTGGGGCCGTTTTCATGGAATTCCTTAAGAGAACAAGTTGTTACAAAGGCCTAAGCTTTATCTTGAACCACTCTGGCTTTGTCTTTGTCTCCATGTCATTTCTCTCCTTCACACACATTCTGCCATTGTGATATCCTCCACCATAAGCTCCCCATGAGCCCAGATAACGTAACCACCAATGGGCTTCCAGAACTGTGAACTACATTTTTTTTCCTTTATAAAGATGCCCAGCCTCAGATATCCTATCACAGTAACAGCAAATGTACCAACACAGGAGGTTAGCTATTGGTAGCTTTGGACCCTTTGCCAGATGATGCCACAGTGATTTATATTAACATGTTTTGCTAACTGGTCATTACCAGCCTGTGCTTTGCTTCTCTAAGGTGATTTGCCATCTACAGAGACCCCAATCCTTTCCTTTGTCAGGTTTTTCTTGTTGAATATATACTACAGGTGGAAACTCAAAACTACATCTTAGAGAACGAGTTGTTTTCAGATTCATTATATGCCACATATAGATGTGAGAATACTTCTGCTTTCTTTACATCCTCCTAGCCGGTGTCTTTTCCAAGTCGGAACTCATGGGAATGAACAGGCCTTGCTTTCCTTTCAGGTTCTCTGGCCTCCCATTTCATTCCTTTGTCTAACAAGAAACCCAATTCTCTCTTTCAGTTCCAAATACAAAAGTTTCTCCTTCGCACTAAGCCCTCGGCTGTTGGGTGTTTGTGGGGGCGGGGGGGGGGGCTGCTCTGGTTTGAAAGCTTTACTGAAGTCTCAGTAAGCTGGAAAGAGGAGAGGTGTCCTTCTCACCCACCCTCCGTCCATCCACTCATCAGTCCCTCGCCCTCTCTGCTCTGGGTCCCTGCAGACACCCACCCCTTCCCAGGGTGATTCAGCCGCTCCCCACCAGTCAAGCCAAGACTCATTTCTATAAAAAGTACTCCTTCCTCAGATAGCAACAGCTCAACAGTTCCCACCTTGCTGGAAATTGTTGCGAGAAGGCAAAGTCACGATAGAAACAGGAAGGCAAGGTGCTGCTGGTGCAGCCAGAGAGGAAACAACAGAAGCCTCTACAGGGACAGCGCAGATAATAAGAAAATTGTTTGAAGGGGGATGGATACTAAGGGCAGCAATCAATAGAAGACTGACTGGAAACCAGTTTTGTGGAGAGAAGGGTGGAAGCTGGGTAGTTTTGCTTCTTATTTGGGCCACTAAAATGAAGCAGACATGAAGGAGAAAATGGAGGGGAGTGACTCCATGGGGAGCCACTTTGTTGCTGCAAGAAAATCCCTGTGAGACCAGAGTCGGAATCAAACAGCATCTACATTTCTTCTTGGTTCTCCTGACCACATCTTAACCCATTTCTTATCACTAAGACTAACCCAGAATATGACTTCCCTTTTCCCACACCTCTGCTGTCACGGTGATTCTGTTCCCAGGTGAGCAGCCATTTTCACTGAGAAAACACACAGGCCCTAGTCCTCCCTTCTGGCTTGAGCACAGCATGAACCAAGGCAGGATAGAATTAGGCCCATTCCGTGGCTGCACAGAATCTCTTAGGTCACTGGGTTGGGTGTTATTGTTCTGGATCTTGAAAGAGAATAAATACAGGTTCCTAATGTACCTATTTAGGAAAATCTGCCCAAGGACAGAAAGAACCTAATTTTTTAAATCCCATTTTCGGGGCTGGAGAGATGGCTCAGAGGTTAAGAGCACTGACTGTTCTACCAGAGGTCCTGAGTTCAATTCCCAACAACCAATCTCCTTTTAAATCCCATTTTCACCCTCTATTCACTCTTCTCTGACAGCCACAGAAAGGACTTTTTCAGGTGAGAAGCCACAGTCTGATGTCCCCAGATACAGTTCCTTAGAGAAAACTTCATAAGAGATACTGGCCTGAGGCTGGAGAGATAGCTCAGCAGTGAAGAGCAGTGGCTGATCTTGTAGAAGGCCCAGGTACAATTCCCAGCACCTGCATGGTAGCTCACAACCACTAGTAACTCCAGTCACAGCAGATCTGATGCCCTTGTCTGACTTCCACGTGTACCCAAAAGATAAATCAAAAAAAAAAAATAAAATCAAAAAAGGAAAGAAAGAAAAAGAATGAAAGAAGAGATACAAGGATCATATCCTATCTAGAAGGAAATATTCCTTGAAAACTGTTCCAATAGATGTCATAATATAACCAGCCCCATTTTAGGATCAAGACATTCTTTCCACAGGCTGCTGGCCACATGAAGCTGAGACTCACCTCATCCAAGTTCGTATCTATCGACACGGGCAGTCCACACCCAGTGATGAGTTGGTACAAGGCATAAAGCCAGACTCCTGCCTTGGCTCTTATTGTCTCCATTCTGGAAAACTCTTAAAGGGTCCAAACCTCCCTCTCTTGCTGAGGCATCTCCTCCCCAAAATCCCAGCACCTCCCCATCTGTTTTCCAGAGGAGAGGCTAAGACAATTGTCGTTGGTTGTTTTCTCTCTTTTGGCTTTTTTGGGGAGCCTGCCACCCAACTCCCAAATAAATCAGACATGGGGGTTTATCCTTAGTTATGAGTGCCTGGCCTTAGCTTGGCTTGTTTCTAGCCAGCTTTTCTTAGATTAACCTGCCTGTCTTTTGGCTCTGGGCTTTTCCCTTGTCTTGCTTCTGAATATCTTACTTTCATTCTTAGGCTTGCTGGGTGGCTGTATAGCTGGGTGGCTGGCCTCTGACACCCTCCTCTCCTTGTTCTCTTGTTACTCTGCTCTTCCTCCTCAGCTTTATCCTCTCTGCCTGCCAGTCCCGCCATCCTTGCTCCTGCCTCACTATTGGCTGTTCAGCTCTTTATTAGAACACCAGGTGTTTTAGACAGGCACAGTAACACAGCTTCACAGAGTTAAACAAATGCAGCATAAACAAAAAATGCACACCTGAAAATAATATTCTACCATGGACAACAGGTAGGCAAGTTTCTTAGAGTCTAGCCCTTAGAGGCAGACCATTAGGGGGTTGTGCTTCAGCTTCAGTCAAAGCTGGAAGGACAGGACAAAGCAGCTCTAAGGCACCTCCGGAACGCTACAGCATCCACACTGACTATGTTAATAGTTTGGCATTAACCACCACATTTGCCTTTTCTCTGTAAAAATGTGGCTGTGAACACTGGCTTTTGTCGCTTCTCAGGGAGAGACATTTCCTCTCTTGAGGATTTCGGCGAGCTGGATGTGTCTTCCAAAGGGTGTTGTTGCTGACTTCTGCATTCCTCCCAATGTTCTTCTGACTTGTCCCCAAACATTGGCTATTTACAGCGAGTTGGCATTTTCATCTGCCTGGACTCAGCATTGCTTTGTAAAACCTAGGGAGATGGTTCCTCTGCCTTTAGTCACCCTGTTCCCAATCAAGGAAAGACACACTCAGACCCTTGACCTAGACTAAAGGCTTTGTTAGAGTGCTGTCTGCACACCTACTCTCCTCCAGTGGGTTAAATATACAGGAGTTCTTCAGATCACCAGAGAGCTTCAGCACAGAAGCCAAGAAGAAAGGAGCTGACTTCACATGCGGGATTCTCTAATGAGGTTGGGAGAATAGCCCACAGGTAGGAACGTGACCTCATACACACCGCCCCCGGGAGTGTTAGCACAGACAGCACCAATCATTGGACTGTCCTCTTGGGGAGAAGCTGGAGGCCCAGCAGCATGAGAGCCAGGCTATGCCTACTCCTGAGACACAAGCGCAAGCATGCATGGATGGGAACACACACACAGAGGTATGCTGACGTAAAGGGGCTATTTGTGCTAAATTTCTGTACTTTGAAGACTTAGACAGAAAGCAGAGCCTTGCTAAGCATTGCTATGGGGCCTGGGGATTGTTTATCTGGTAACAAGCTAACTCCAAGGCAGCAGTAACATTGAAATGATCTGCCCTATCCTGCTATGAAAAATTGGCTGCCTTGACTGCCTTCACAGATTCCTCCGAGCCCTGCCCACTACATGCATCTTCCCAAACCTGAACCAGGCATCGGTGCCTCTCTATGGGGATCCCAGAACCTGACCCCAGCATGACAGCTACTTCCCACTCTGGCTGACCACAAGCCACTGCAGACACTCTGATTATCCTGCACTCACATGAATCAGTAACTAAAGGAATGACTTTGAGGTTCGACTTTTGTAAGGACAATGAAGGAGGCACACAGAATCGCCACATTACCATAATAATTGGCAGTTCCCCATGCTTAACCTCCTTCCAAGAGCTTTGAGCACCACAATATGTATCACATTATTCTCTGTAACATGATAAATACAAGATCCAGAGACTGGTATGCTCTCCACAACATGGCTAGAGATTAACTCTCAGACTGAGTAGCTCAGGGTGGTCTTAAACTCAGAGGTCCATCTACCTCTTAATCCTGAGACCTGGGATTAAATGTGTGTACCTCCACCACCTAGCTTCTATAGCTAACTAGTGTGGCTGCTTTGCTATTTTGATCTCCAGTGACTTTAATAAATTATAAACAATATATCACCACAGTTCTCGATACTTCATAGCTAAGGAAGTCACAGCCTCACAAGATCGAGTACCACTGAGTGGACACACATTATGAGGCAGCAAATCCTAATAACCATGAGCCTATTTCCCTCCTGAGAGGGATGCAGCAGATTTACCAGATTCTCTCTTGCCCGGCATGGTCCAACTAGTGCTAAGACATAAGCTTCCTGCTTATTACTGCGTGGGTAGTGGTTTTGGGTAGGAATGGTGCTACCCACAGGACCTGGATCTGCCTTCATCAATTGGTAATCAAGATAATGTCCCACAGACATGGCATCCCTGTCAATCATGGCATCTTTGTCAATCATGACATCTCTATCAGTTGTTGAACTCATAAATTCTGACCGTGTGTGTGTGTATGTGTGTGTGTGTGTGTGTGTGTGTGTACACGTGCATAGACGCATATGTGTTTGTGCATTTGGAAGCCAGAGGTTAACATTAGGTATCTTCTTCTAGGGCTCCTCACCTTGTGTTTTAAGACAGGGTCTCTTATTACCAAGTAAGCTAGGCCTCCTGTCACTCTCTCCACAGGTCTGGGATTACAAATGTGCATCGCCACACCCAGATCGTCTTCACAGGTTCAGAGAGTCAAACTCAAGATTCTCATGCTTTCTCACTAAGCATATTACCAACTGATTCTCTCCAAAATGCCGTTCACGCACTAGTACCTGTAACCACCCAGTAGGTAGAACTGGGAGTGACAGCTGGCATCTTTGTCACTACTTCTGCGTCCCCTCTTCCTCCTCCTCGTCTCTCTCACATAGTAATAGGGGCTCCAAGTAAGTGTGTACATTTCCTCAGCTCTCTGGTGTAATCATGTATCTGTAATAATTCATGCTTCTATTTTATAAGCCTTGCCCACTTATTCAATCTTTTATTTATCCACTCAATAAATAATTATCAAAAGTCTACTTCACACAAGGTATTGCCTTAATGGTTGAGGATTTAGCCACCAACAAAAAATAGACAAAATAATTTTTATTCATACTAATACTGATGCTAACACTAAGGCCAGGAGAAATACATGAGGTAAATAAGTAAAATCACATTATTTTAAAACTGAGGCAAAAGAGAAAGAAAGCATGTGGATTTGGGCAGGTGGTGAGATGGGGTATTGTAAATTAAGAAAAGCAACCATACAACAGGGTCAGCAGGGTTCAAGCAGAGGGCTTTTCTTTTAATTAGGGAAAGGAATCATAAAAGGGGGGAAGGGAAGGGAAGTGGGGAGACTGGCCTCCAGAGACAGGAGCATCAGGAGAGAGGAGAGAGAAGAACAGACAGATAGAGAGAAAGGGAGAGAGAGAGATGGGAAGTGGGCAGGGCCTTTTAAAAGGGAACGTAGTGAATGTGCACAGGTGGTGCTCTTAGTGGCTGCAGCTGAGGGTGTATCCTGTCAGAGCCCCAAGGACAGGACAGTACAGATCAGTACAGATGCCTGAATACTAACACATGGTTTGTTTGTGTAACAGCCCTGGCTGTCCTAGAACTATCTGTGTAGACCAGGCTGGCCTCAAACTCACAGAGATCTGTCTGCTTCTGCCTCCTGAATGCTGGGATTAAAGGTGTGTGGCACCACTGTCCAGCCAAAATTCTTAGAGAAACATGAAAGACACCCAAAAGGCAAAGAAATCCTGAACATAAAAAGAACCATGCTGAAGGTATTGACATCAGTGATTTCAAATTATACTACAGTGACAAAGACAGCATGGCACCTGTCATGAGAACAGACACAGAGATCAATGTAGTGGAGGAAAGACCCAGATATAAACCTATGTGTCTAGCGCCAATATAATTTTTGACAAAGACAGTGAAAGTATACATTGGAGAAAGGGCAACCAGCTCAGCAATGGTTCTGGGGAAGTGACTAAATGCCCACCTCTCACCATGAACAAAAGTCAGCTGCAAATGAATCAAAGCCATTAATGTAACACTTAAAACTGTTGGGGGAAAATACTTCAAGGTGTAGGTGAGGTTAAGAACTTTATGGGATGGGGGACCATAATAGATCAAGAAGTAATACCGAGAATTAACAGATGAAGCAGCATAAAGTTAAGAGGCTTCAGTGCCGTAAGGAAACAGCCTGAAGAGAAGCCTGCGAAAACATGAAGATCACATCTGCTACACCAGATCAGTTTGTCTCCCTCTCCTACTTCGTGCCCAGTGAGCATCGCTTGGCATGCAGTTTGTCTTTGGATGTGACAGCTAGACACTAACACTGCAAAACAGAAGTTCTTCTGTCTCCTGACACATGGGGAACTAAGTCAAAGTGTCCCTTCCTACCTTTTCTGGAAAAGGCCTACCTTTGTTCAATGGGACTGTGGCCCTCCTGCATGCAGCTACGTTCCACGGTCATGGGCGCCTAATGAGAAACTGTCCTCAGAAGGCAGAGCGCTGCACCATCATCAGATTGACAGCTAACGTCAGCCACTCTTCAGCCAGTTCCCCACACTCCTGTACTCAGGACCCCAACCTCATGGGAGCCACCACCTCTGCTAAAAGCAGAGTTTCTCATTTGGACCCCCACATGTCACCTTGACTCCTCCCCATACAAAAGTGAGGCAAGAGAGCAGCTGAGAAACTCGGGCCTCAGTGGAAAAAGGAAGAGGCCTTCATCTACAGCCCTTCTCCACCTGGCTGGGAAGAGTGAGTTCCCATGGGTGATTACACCAACAGACACCACTACACATTCCAGTCTTGCTCCAAATGTGATCTTCCCTTCTAATTGTTAAGACTTTTTGAAGGTGGGGTATTAATGAGTTCACTGGACCGAAGATAAATGATATACACCGTGGCGTTCCTGCTCCAGAAGATGCAGTCTCCGCCCTTCCGATGTGATCCACCACCCAAGAGAGAGAACCCACCCTTCCAGTCATGGTCAGGTCTCTACCTTCCAGTCATGGTCAGGTCTGCACCTAAAGCCACACCCAAAGGGGTGTGGCCACTAACACAAATTCACTGGCAAGGGGAGATGCTACTCCAACTTTTATTTACTATTGTCTGTGGATGAGTGGATATGGAGATACGATGTGAGAGATTGCCATGGTTTCTGGGGGGGCCAAACTCAAGTTGTGAGGTTTGCAAGCAAGACCCTTTACTCACTAAGCCAGCTTTCTGGCTCCTTTTTGATTTTTTAATAATCCAATTAACTATTAATACATCTTGTTCCCATCGCCCAATGTCTAACCATGGAAGTCAGATGCTCAGCAGGGTAATTGCCTGAAGAATAGGAATTTAAATGTGCTGGTGCTCACAATTCTTATAAATTTATTCCATAAGTAAAAATCTCCTTAATTATTAATATTGAGTCATAATTAAAGATGACAAGAGCTAAAATACAATGTAGAATGCCTTACTTGAAATATATTAACATTCTGAAATTCACCAAACCTTTCTTGTTCTGGAGAAAACATAAATCTTTACAATTCTACTTTCTCCCTGAACTTTTTCTGTTTGTTTTTTTTTTTCAAGATTTTTTCCATATCCCTTATTTTTTTTCATCCTAGATTCTAATGGGATTTTATTTGAAATATTAAAAAGCTTAAAATGAAGGTAGCCAATAGAAAAATACTAAAGTGCATTGATATTTTTTTTTTGCAAAGATTTAGACACAGAGAGCCATGTTTCCTGAATCTCAAATTATGTTTTGAAGTGTCATGCAATGAACCCATACATTATGCTGGGAAATAGGGCCTGATATTGAGCTAGACTAGCCAGTAAACAATTACATAGCTATATACTTAATATAGTATATGCTGTTTTGCACAGTAAGTTTTATTTTCTTCAACATGAAAACATATCCCAGAACCCTCCTTTGCTGTGCTACGGTTGAAACCCAGAAACTTGAACATAGGTGACAAGTGTTAGCACTGAGCTGTACCCTAGCTCATGTACTGAGTGGTAGCTCCCCTCCCTACTGGACTGAGTGTGAGCTCATTTTTGCACATCCGCTTGGGATTGAGGCCTGCCTCCCTCTAGCTAACATCCCTGCATCAAGGCTGCCATCTCTACACACACCAAGCAGGCTCTGAGATCATTTTATGTGGAAGGGGTTAAGAAAGGCCTTGAGTCCCAGCCATGAAGGCAGCAGAACCATCTACATCACATCAAGGGAAAGGCTGTGTCAGTGTTGGTGGAATTGTCAAAGTGGCCTCAGATAGAACCAATTATGAATCACTCTGTGTTAACATTAAAATTTCTGTTAATTTATAGCTGGCCTCATCTGTCACCAAGGAAAATGGGAGGAAGTATGGTCTGCAGTGGGATGGAGTGTAAAACAGAGACAGGCCATGTGAGCATTTCCAAGTGTCTGCACCAAGGGCTTTCTCACTCCCAAGTTACCGCTAGTTGAGGAACAGCTCAAAGGATGGACACTGCTGGGGAGACACACAGTCCACCTTCTCAGAACCATTCACACCTGAGGGGAGCTAGCAGCAAGTGCTCTGTCCTCTCCCTTATACGTTATCCTCTGTTGCAATTTCCTCCATCTGCCCTTTGCAGAGCACCCAAGAAGCATGTCCGGTCAATTGCAAATGTCTGTACTTTCCTTCCCTGTTGTGCACCCTCTGGCATGTGCAGCCACATGCAAAACCTAAGCTTGAGAAAAGGATGTAAGCTGCCTGTGCAGGTAAAAGGTTTGTCTCTCCATCTTGAGAGCCTGCGTTCACAGATACAGAGGAAGACACAACACAAACAGCACATCACAGACACACCCGCCTGTCTGTATCGATTGATGCTCTCTTCACAGTAACACAGATGCCGCAGCATCGCAGATGTCCAACATATGAATGAATAAAGAAAAGGCACCACTTACTGCAGCATGGAATCTATGAGGCTATAAAGAAAAGTGAGGTCATGACATTTTCCAGACAGAGTGGAAACTGGAGATCATTATGTTAAGTGAAACAAGCCAGAAAGACAAACATCATGTATTTGCTCTCACATATGTGGAATCTACATTTAAATTTATACATATAGGCATTGGGAGTGGTATGTGGCTTTGTTTTCATATATGGTATACATGTATAGTATGTACATATGGGGGTTGTGGTGTCATGTACTGTGGTGTGTGTGTACTCATGTATGTATGAGGATGGGTAGGTGTGGTATGATGTGTGTGCATGTATGTGTAGAGTATGTGCTTATACATATATGCACATGTGTGATTTGTTACTTTCATAGCCATGCCCAGTATAAACTACAAGTGACCAACAGCAAGGATCTGAAGTAATATGGGCTTCAGCAAAGGCCTAGAAATTCTAGTCCTGCTTCTCTTCAACAGATGTTTAGTTAGAACTAACATCCTTGCTGTCTGAGATGGGCTGTTCCTGGCTTCAGATTCTGCAACCCAGATTCTTGTGTTCATCATATCAGTTCTCTACTGCATTCTCTCTTGTCATAGCATCCCCTGTCTAACAGCTCAGCACAACCTTGAGTCAGACCTGTCCCGGATAGGCCCCTCACTGCTCTCCCTCACAGATGCCAACTAAGCCTCTTTTCCTCGTTCTCCACAATCTATCTCCTCTCTCTCTCTCTCTCTCTCTCTCTCTCTCTCTCTCTCTCTCTCTCTGTTTGCCTGTCTCTCTCTCTCTCCCTCCTTCTCTCCCCCTGTCTCTCTTTCCTTTATAGAAAAGAAAATGAGAATACCAGAGAGATCTATTTTCTCCCCTTGAACATTCCTTTCCTCCTTTTCCTTCTTAACATCCACCCCCAGGCTCCCTGTTCCTTCCTGTCATTCCCCCTCTGAAAGTTCCCATCTGTCTGACAGCAGACATGAACAATGCCCATGACAAAACCAAGGATGGAATAGATGAAGCTTCAGATGTCCAAACACCCACATGTCTCAGGTCTAAGGCCCTGCTGATAATGACTCTCAAGGATCTTTCTACAGCAAGTTCTGGATAATTTGAACCCACGTCCTCTATACAAATAACTCCTCTTGGTTTCTGAGTCGCTGTCCCTGTGTGTTCTCCATTCATCTATCCATGTATCCATGAATTCATTCATCCATCAGTTTGTCCATGCATCCACCTATCCACCTATCAGTTTGTCCATCCATAGTTACATACATACATACATACCATCCTTCAATCCTCCATTGATTTCCCTCTTCTCAATTCTGGTAGCCACATAGCCTGTTTCCCAGAGAGAAGTTCAAATTACACCCATAGAAACTTCCAGGTGAGCATAAAAAAAAGATTATCTCCAATTTACAAGTGAGAAAGCTAATTTGCAGCAACATGAAATGATTCAGTTCAGAGTCACATCAATCAATTGACCTCAGTGTCCAGACTGAAAAGAAACCTGATCATATCTTCATAATGAACTGACATTTCTGGCGTTATCGAGGAAGCAGTTAGACACCATTTTTCTTCAGACCAAAAGCCTTTGTGCATATCCAAGATTTAATTGAAGCTTTACACAAAAATAACAGGGAAAATCAAAAGCACCAAATCCCTATAACATGATTCATGCCTTTTTAAAAATTTTTCAAGCTTTTCCACACATGTGACATTTCAGACACATAATAAAAAATTTAGATTTTCACATGATACCTTTGAAAATTATTTCAAATTGACCAGATAATCATGGGAGAGTATTTAAATGGATTTATTAATATGGTCAAAATAACAACTTCCATCTAATTATCAAAAAGTGAACAAATATTAAATCTGAAAATATTGCTTATTCCTCAAAATATAAATATCCAAGACCCATGTCTAGATATGAAACATTGGGAGAAACAAGAATTTCCCTTGAATTTACATTAAGAGCTTGTTCTCCCTTGTGGGCTCGCTAAATAAAAACAGACTTCCTTCTCTCTACGCCCACCGTAGAATTCTCTGAGAGAGTTTCAAAAAGTGAATGCTTTGTTTCATATTTACACTGCCTGAATATGAAACAAAATAAGTGGTGAACTTTCTGGGATATGATTTCAATATTTAATATTGAAATTCTCCATGTTCTATCTCCTCGTATTTTTAAAATACGTGGCATGCACTATCTCCACGTATTTTTAAAATAAGAATTGGCAAAATTTTCAGGGTCACTGTTATAATTTAAATTTGTACTTCAACACTGAAATGTTGGTTCTCACTTATGTGGCTGCATGTTCATATAAATCATGGATTCCTACAAAATGTTGAAGTTCACCCTGGTCTTTGGTCTGTGTGGATATATATATCACATATAAAATATGTGTGGGATATATTTTCATATATCCCTGGGATTATGTACACTGGAAACATGATGTCACTTTGGAGCTTCTCAGAGGAAGATGGAGAGCTGCTTCTCATGAACCCCCTCCTCAGTCCACCTGCCTGGCCACCAGGACAGTGCTCCTGTATCATATCCACTTCATTGGACAGCTCAGCTTAGTGCCTTTGAGGGAGCAATGCAGTCTCTAACACCAAGAGACCCATCCTCCCTCATCTCAGGCCACCTGGGAAGCACCCTGTGGGGGGGCCTATGTATATATGTCTCAACTGGTAATAAAAACACCTGGCCAGGGGGGGGGAAGGGGGGGGGGGGGGGGGGAGAGGGGGGGGGGCCCCCCCCCCCCCCCCCCCGCGCGCAAAAAAAAAAAAAGGGGGAACACACCTCCTCCAGCCATTCTGTCCTCTTGTTCAGCCTCTGACCTGCCTCTTCCCTCCTCTGAGGTACCCTCCACTCCATCCCTGGTTAACTCTTCCCTCCTCTGAGGTACCCTCCACTCCATCCCTGGTTAACTCTTCCCTCCTCTGAGGTACCCTCCACTCCATCCCTGGTTAACTCTTCCCTCCTCTGAGGTACCCTCCACTCCATCCCTGGTTAACTCTTCCCTCCCAGAATCAGTTGATTGGCTGGTAAGGCTAGATTGTCAACTTGACTAGGAATCACCTGAGAGACACACATCTGCGTGAGGGTACTTCCAGGGGCTAACCTAAGGAAGAAGAACACACTCTGAAAGGGGTGGAACTATGTCATTCTCAGGGCCTTGCACTGACTGAATAGTAAAAGTAAAGGAAGAAAGCAGTCATCTCTCTCTGTCTCCTCACAGTAGACAGGCTGTGACCAGCTGCCTCAAGCTCCTGCTGCCACAGCCAGAGCCACTTCTGCCACCACAGCTTCCAGCCATGATGAGCTAGCTATACTCTCCAATTGTGAGTTAATTAACCCTTCCTTCACCAAGTGGTTTTGTGGATTACTGGGTCACAGCAATGGCAAAATCAGCTAATTCGGGTGATCTCAAGACACAGTGTTCAGGCAAACCTCTGAAAATGCCTTTTTAGCACATATCTTTTCTTTCCTTTATTGAAAATATATTTTCCCTTACTTACTATATCCTGATTATGGTTTTTCCTCACGCTACTCCTCCAAGCTCCTCATCACCTCACCTCCCATCCAGATTCACTGCCTTTCTGTCTCTCATTACACACCAAATGGTTTCTAACTCATAATAATAAAACATAATAAAAATAATATATAGTAAGATAAAAACAAGCTCTGCCGGAGGACCACCATGAGTCCCCACCTGCCTGATCTTTGACCACGATGGACAGGCCCCTGCCTGAGGAGAGACCTCCTAGAGAACTTGAAACACCCAGAGCTACAGACATCGAACTCCTGACACACCTACGCCCACCAGAAGAGTAGCTTAGAGAGAGACTCCAAATGCACCCACTGGAAGAAGCAATGAGAAGACAGCAATACAAGAAAACACCTAACAATAGAAAGATAAGCATGGCACCAGCAGAATCTAGGGACTCTACACCACCTAGAGCTGAACACACCAAAGCAGATGAAGCAGAAGAAAACAACCTAAACAATAACTTCATAAAAATTATAGAGGCCCTCAAAGATGATATGCCAAAATCTCTTAAAGAAATGGAAGAAAAACAAACAAAAAATTGGGAGAAATGAACAAATCTCTTAAAGAAAGTAAGGAACACCAAGAAAAAACAATCAAACAGATGAAGGAAACACCTCAAACAGTTCAAGACTTTAAAACTGAAATAGAGACAATAAAGAAAACACAAACTGAGGGAATGCTGGAAATAGAAAAAACCAGAAAAATGATCAGGAACTACAGATGCAAGCATAACCAATAGAATATAAGAGATCGAAGATAGAATCTCAGGCACTGAAGATAAAGTAGAGGAAATAGATTCATCAACCAAAGAAAATCTTAAATCCAACAAATCCAACAAAACATCCAGGAAATGTGGGACACCATGAAAAGGCCAAACCTAAGAATAATAGGCATAGAAGGCAAAGAAGCCCAGCTCAAAGGTGCAGAAAACATATTCAACAAAATCATTGAAGAAAACTTTCCCAATCAGAAGAAGGACACGCCTATGAAAGTACAAGAAATATACCAAATGACAAATAGACTGGACCAAAGACAAAAGACGCCTAGACACATAATAATCAAAACACCTAACATACAACATACAGAATAAAGAAAGAATATTAATATGACCGGGAAAAAAAAGGCCAGGTAACATATAAAGGCAGACCTATCAAAATTACATCTGACTTCTCCATGGAAACCCTCAAGGCCAGAAAGTCCTGGACAGATGTTCTACAAGTACAAAGAGTCCACGGATGCCAGCCCAGGCTACTATACCCAGCAAAACTCTCAATCAATATAGACAAACAAGATATCTAGTGGCAAAGCCAGATTTTTCACAATATGTATATATGTATCTACAAATTCAGCCCTACAGAAAGTTTTGGAAGGAAAATGCCAACACAAGGAAGTTAACTACACTCACAAAGACATAGGCAATAGGTAATCCCACTTCACCAGAACCCAAAGGATAAAACAGGGCAAATATACTCACGATACCAACAACAACAAATCTAAAACAAACAAGAATTAACAATCAATGGTCCTTACTTTCCCACAATATTAATGGTCTCAAATATCCAATAAAAAGACACAGGCTAACAGAATGGATACTAAGACAGAATCCATCCTTCTGCTGCATACAAGAAACACATCTACGCTTCAAAGACAGACATAACCTCAGGGTAAAGGGTTGGGAAAAGATCTTTCAATGAAATGGACCCAAAAGCAAGCAAGTGTAGCTATCCTAATATCTAACAAGTTAGACTTCAAACCAAAATCAATCAAAAGATATGAAAATGATCATTTTGTATTCATCACAGGAGAAATCCATCAGCACAAAGTCTCAATTCTGAACATTTATGCCCCAAATACAAAGGCATCCACATTAATAAAAGAAAAGCTACTAAAACTCAAAGCTCACATAAAACCTCACACACTCATAGTGGGAGACTTCAACACCCCACTCTCATGGCTAGACAGGACCACCAGACAGAAACTTAACAAAGAAACAAAAGAACTAACAGAAGCTATGTCTCAATTGGGTTTAACAGACATCTATAGAACATTTCCATCCAAACACATGGAACCTTCTCTAAAATTGACTAGGCAACATAACAAACCTCAACAGATACAAAAAAAAATTGGAATAGTCCCCTGTATCTTATCAGACCACCATGCTTTAAAGTTGGAATTCAACAATACAAATCACAGAAACCCTGCAAACTTATGGAAACAGAAGTGAAGAGAGAATTCTCAATAAAGGAAAACAAAGAGGCTGAAAGACACTTAAGAAAGTGCTCAACATCCTTAGCTATCAGGGAAATGCAAATCAAAACAACTCTGAAATACCATCTTACTCTTGCCAGAATGGCTAAAATTAGAGACACCAATAACAACTTAGGCTGGAGAGGATGTGGAGAAAGGAGAACACTCCTCTTCCACTGTTGGTAGGAGTGCAAACTCCTACAGACATTTTGGAGATCAATATGGCAGTTCCTCAGGAAAATGGGAATCAGTCTACCACAGGACCTGGCAATCCCCCTCTTAGGCATATACCCAAATGATCCACATCCATGCAACAAAGACATGTGCTCAACTATGTTCATAGGAGCATTATTTGTAATAGCAAGAACCTGGAAGCAACCTAGATGCCCCTCAACTGAGGAATGGATAAAGAAGATGTGACTCATTTACACAACGGAATACTACTCCGTGGGAAAAAAAACAATGGAATCTTGAAATTCGTAGGGAAGTAGATAGAACTTGAAGAAACCATCCTGAATGAGCTAACCCAGTCACAAAAAGAAGAACATGGTATGTACTCACTCATATAGGGATTTTAGACATAAAGCAAAGACTCACCAGCCTATAATTCACTCTGCCAGAGAAACTAGGATACCAGGAGGAATCTGAGAGATTCATACAAGGTCTCTCACAGAAGGGGAAAGGAACAAGAGCTCCTGAGCATATTGGGAGGGGGGCGGGGAGTAGAGAGGGAGCTAGGAGAAAGAGAAGGGTAGGAGAGGAAAGCATGTGGGACTAAGAAGATTGAATCAGGGGAGGAATCAATGAGAGAAAAATAAGAGAGAGAGAGAGAGAGAGAGAGACCATAAAAGAGGGAGCCATTATGGGTTTGAAGAGATAACTGCTTCTAGAGACATACAAGACTGACCCCAACTGACAATTTGAACAACAGTGGAAGGCTACCATAAATGCCCTTCCCTATTAATGAGATTGATAACTAACTTATCCACCATCATAGAGCCCTCATCTAGTAGCTGATGGAAACAGAAGCAGACACCCACAGCTAAACACTAAGCCGAACTGGAATCCAGATGCAGAGAGGGAGGACAAGACCATGCTACAGAAACCTACAGTTGACCTGAACAAGGATAGCTGGGAAACCAGCATTGGACCAACTCAGACTCCATGAACATGGGTCTCAGTTAGAAGGCCTGGGTAGTCTAAGAAACCTCTGACAGTGGAACCAGGATGTATCCCTGGTGCACAAAAGAACTTTGGGAGCACATTCCCCATGAAGGGAATCCCCCTTAACCTAGAGACAGGAGGGCGGGCCTAGTCCCTCCTCCAAATGACTTGATGGATTTAGATGACCTCTTGTGGATGGCATCACCCTATATTTGCAGTGGGGGGGGGATGGGAGGGAAGGGTGGTCGTGAGGCATAGGAAGGAGGGAGAGAGGGAAGGAGAGAGAGGAAGGGAGAGGGACCTAGGATCGATATGTAAAATAAGAAATATAAATTAATTAATTAATTTAAAAAGATAAAAACAAAAGCTTTCATACCAGAATTGAACTAGACAAACAAGCAAAGGGAAAAGAGCCCAAGAGCAGACACAAGAATCAAAGACCCACTCACTCACTCAGGAGTCCCATAAAAATGCTAAACTGCAAGTCATCATGCATACACTGAGAACATAGTACAGACATGTGCATGCCTTGCACATTTAGCATATGTTTGTTCAACCATTTTTTGGATGGACTCCAGAAATTTGCAGGAATTGTGCTGAATAAATCCAAAATAGATGGTTATAGGACAGATGATTGGTGGGGACCACACCTGGAGGAACACTGGCCTATGTCCTTAGAACAGAAGCTTGGCTGGTGCTCTATAGGAAGAGCAATCGCCCTCAGCCCTTTATGATGAATTAAACCAAACTTCATGCTGGAAAACAAGAGAGTTGACATCTCAGTCAGTTTAATTCTTTCTGTGTTTTGAAATTTTTTTCAAGAAATAAAGATCTGGACATCAAGATGAGACTTCTTGGCAGGCTGACAATAACTAGAGGCTCAAATCATTTAAGGGAAAAGAAGCAGAAAATGTATTCACATAAATCTGTAAATTATACATAATCATTTATTAATTATTCACAGTCTCTGTGGCAGACTACCTCACAGAAACAACCTAAGGATTGGAAGAGTCACTTTGGCTCACAGTTTCCAAGGTGTCAGTCTGTGATGGTAAAAGACCACAGTGGGACCGAGAAGCTCACATTGAAGGCATCCAGGAAGCAGAGAGAAGGCAAACAAGAAGACCCAGGTGAGTGATGCCCCCAAGAACACACCCCAGTTACCTGCTTCCTTCAACAAGGCTCCAGCTCCCTTCCCAGCACATCTCAATCATGTTGTCATTCTTTGAATTGCTAGGTGAGCTCCATCAGTAGTTAGCTATCTCTGGAAACTCCAGCACAAACATCCCCAGAGCAGCCAACCTCCCATGCAGCTCCTCATCCATTCAAGCTGGTAAGCCAAACCCACTGCCACTTACAGATTTTCAGGTTTTACTTTTGCAAGTGGCTTCAACATCCATTATTAAGATGCATGTGCTTGTGTGTTTGATAGAAAACCACAAGGCAATTCTCACCTTATAATAGGCAGGGGAGGGGGGATGCTTATTTAAATTTCACCTTAGGCTGTGTGTGCATTTCAACCTCAGACTGGGAGGCAAAGGGCACAAAGCGCAGCGATGAGGCGCCATCCAAAGCCAGGGCTGTGGCGCCATCCAAAGCCAGGACTGTGAAGGCAATGTTCCTTTTCTGTTTTTCACCCCCTTAGTTGTTTCTAGGAAAAGTTAATTCCTTTTATGAAAGACCAAAATACCAAAGACTGAAATACAGAAAATGTAAAATCATAATGGCAAAAATACAAACATTAGTCCCTAGCAGAAGAATGGAGTACTCAAAAATTTCACCACACACAGGCCAGGAGCCTTGGAAAGAAAGTATGCACCCACAACGCCTCTTATGTCTTTTCTCTCTTTGAAAATCAGTCCAAGTTATTTTTCAGTCTGGCTATGCTATTCACAGAAATGTGGGAACTAACTGAGTTAGAAATCAATATTATCTGCACATAAACACCTGCTAATTATTATAATCATTTGTGATACACACTGTCATTATCTGCCAGCCAAAATCCCAGCCTATATTCACCCTGAGGAGGTCCAGACTGAAGTGCTTCCCTCTGCACTGAAGAACTTTTGTTTATGAGAGAAACTTTTCCTGACGAAAGGCTGGGGGGTTTTATCCTCCTTTCTTTCCCCCACCCCCTTGTCCCATTAGAACCTTCAAGAGTAACTCCATCATAGCGATCGAGGTCATCGGTCACTAGGTGTGCCTTGGAGGGGACAGTGAGGCCATGCCCCTTCCCCATCTCCCGCTTTTCCCTTCCTGTCATGAGGTGGGCGTGTTCCTGCTGTGATGTCTTACCTCACCCAGACCCAAAGGCAATGAAACAACCATAAACACCTGAATGGACAAGCGAATGGGAAACTTAAGATTAAGCATGAGGCTGGCTGAGTGGAGTCTGCATCTCTCCCTGGCAAACTCTGGAAATTCTGCACGCCATACACCTGGTGTGAACCAGTCAGACGGATTAATTCAGAACTCTGGGGGAATCTCTATTTCAAAGTTTGTTTGGAAAACTGTGTTTTGTTGTTATTGTGACATGGCTTCCTCTGCATCGAGTGGCCAGTGTTGACCTGTGTTTCCCCATCCTGAATTCACTGTCGGCCATTATACTCTTTCCATTACCTTGCCGATCAGCTCATCTTTGAATGCTGGCTGGGCTTGGCAGTTTCTTCTTTTAAAAGTTTTAAGAGTGTTCTTCAGAAAATATTTTGAGAAACTGATTCTGGCATTGGGACATTCATTTCTCAACAACTCTTAGAGTCACTTCAAGAATTCAAGGGTTTCTATCAAAATTGAATGTTCTTTTACAGTGAGCATGGAAACTGTGAGACCAGCTAAAGGGAAAAGGAAAGCAAAACTTTTCAAAGGGTTGAAATATATTTTACTCAAAGAATTTTAACTAATTATCTTCTCTTCTTGTTATTTTCTTTCTCAATCACCAATATTTCCATAATAGTAAGGAATTATTCTGCCACTAGAACTTTCCATGTTTTTAAATTCACTGTATTTATGGTAACCAATGTCAAGGATCAGGATCCAGCCTCCATTTCTCATGAGTATTTCCTGTCTAATGTACAAAGAGTCCATGGTGAGAGCAAATGTCTAAATTCTACCATCTTCTTCCTTCTTGACTTCTAGACTATGTAGCGGGGGAAGAAGAGGAACATGGACTTGACCTAAATGGAAAGAGTCATGAGCTTCATTTGGGGGCTTTAGAGGGATGACAAGTCTGCCCTTGACACTCAGCTGTTGGAACTCTGTGTCTGCTCTGCACTGACTAGAGCATTAAGCCACAGGTGAGGGAGCCATAACCATATTGAGAAAGGCCAGACTTGGCTTTCTTATTTCATAAGGACAAAATAACATATTTTTTGTGCTTAGGCTAAAGTAGAAAAGAAATGTATGTTTTGCATTTATTACTTATTATATGCACCTTATATAGTTAATCAACTCTCTTATATAAATACCAATTCCTACCTAAGGGCTATGAAGATTATGCAAAAGCAATATGGGTTACAGTTTTATTTATAATATTAAAAAGACTGCTGGATTCTGCTTCTGTGTTCTTGCATGCTTTAGCGGGAACCCCCAGCGCCCTATCCAGGTAAGGTGAATGTTTGTGGAAACTACTTCTTCAAACAGAGAGAACAGAACCTGTTCTGACCTGCCAGGCCCTCTTCTGCCACATGCCTTAACCCTCTTGCCCTGAGTACCATCTGCAGTGGCCACACAGGAATTGGACTCAACAGTTGCCCAGCCCACAAAACCTGAAGATGCAGTGTGGGGCCATACTTTGCATACTTTGCATACTTTGGGTTAGACCAGGGACTCATGGAAAATGAAGAAAAGAGCTGTCAAAACTCCCCTGCTTTGTTTCAAGCTTAAGATTAACACTGTTGGAACAGAAGCTAAATGTTCCCCTTTCATTAAACACAGAAGTCCCTTCTCTCATGTATAACAATGACCCAAGCAGAGAGAAATCTTAGTTCTCTCCTATCCTCCCTTTCTCCTCCACTTCCCTAGATGTGTGGTGATGGAATGGGTTTTCTCTAATGAAAATACATGTATAGCTAATTCCCACTTTTCCCCCATGGACTTATGTGTTTTGAACACTTGGGAGAATGAGCAGTCTTTACAGGGAGAGAGATAGGTCTCTGGGAGCAAGTTGTGAGGTTTTATAGGCAAGTCCTATCCCTCTCTGCCCCCAACTTCCCAGCTGTGGACTCAATGAGACAACTCACCTCACATATCTGCTGCCATTCCTTCTCTAACATGATAGGGCGTCCCTTGCACTCTAGATGCTGTGCACCTATTTCCTCCCATTAAGGGTAAAGAAGTAAACAAAAGAGCCAAGTCTCCAAAAGTTTCTGAAGCCTAGAAGACTCTCAAGAAAAGGACACTCTCTGGTCAGCCCAGTGGTGAGGTGTGCAGGGAGCGTCATGATGTAGTGTTTGTGCATTGGCAGCCACCCTGAGGGGTATTTTAGACAATGTTAGAGCCATGCAGGTTCCTATAAGCCACCCCAACAAACTTACCTTCCCTAAGCTGGACTTGGATGTGTTGTGGGAGTTTTTTCCAGCCTAGTCCCGCAGCTGATTTGCACCAAATAAGCACGCAGAGACATATATTAATTTATAAACTGTTGGCCGATAGCTAGGGTTTCTTATTGGCTAGCTCTGTCTTATTAAACCATAACTGCTAATCTATGTATTTCTAGATGGCCTTATCTTACCAGAGAACACATGGCATATCCTATCTTCCCTGTCTCTATATAGCATCTCCTCACAGAACCTCTCTACCTCTCTCCTCAGCATTCTCCTGGTCTCTGAGCCCTGCCTATCTTCTTGACTCTACTGGCCAATCAGTGTTTTATTTATCAACCAAAAAGAGAAGCATATACACAGAAGGACATCCCCCATCATGGATGGAATCATTTTGGTGGTGGTGGTAGTGATGGTGGAGGTGGTTGGGGTTTTTTGTTATTGTTGTTGTTGTAGATTTTTTTGTTTTGTTTTGTTTTGATCTGTCATCATTGCCCTACCTAGAGTGAATGAATTTTTGTTCCTATCTCCCCAGATAAAGTTGCTTTGCTGAAATAGGCTCTTCCTGCCTTCAGCTCCCTCCTGTCAGGAATATGGTCACAGCAACTAAAAAACAACCAATCAGGGAGGGAAGTCTTCAAACAGAACACCTTATGACTGTTGGTTGATTTTCTGTTGCTTGCATCCGCTGCTGAAGAGTGCCTTCCTTTCAGAGTCCAACACCCATTTCCTGACTCCTGCACAGACTTCCTCTCTCCTTCCTTCCCATTTCTCTAACAAGAAAAACATACTATCACTACCTTTGCTTAATATGAATGGGAATCGCTAAATGTTTGGTAGAATAATGCAGTGATTTGTCACAGAAGTTTAAAAATAAAAAGATGGGAATCCCCAAACGATAGGATTAAAGATGGTGGATAAAATCAGATTTGAAAATGACTGTTCTGCACGTGCCTGCATGGCACCTGCTCCTGTTTCAGCAGACGCCATTTTCAGTGATGATGCCCATTTCTTTCCTCGGAGTGGCTATCACACCCTACTTCAGTTGGGGACTTCCAGTTTATCCTTACTTTCATTTCTTGTGCGCACTAGCTGAAATGTTTTCTGTCTCTGTCTCGATTTAGACATCATCTGGTCCATTTACAAAATTCACAATTCACTTTCTACTAAGATGATTGACAAGTTACTACACAGAAATCATATGATAACTAAAATGCATAAAAATAAACTCCTGGGTCCCATCTTGCCTGCCTTAGTTTTTATTCTTATGTAATTTTAGCACTAGGCTTCTAAAAGCTCCTGTTTGTGGCTATAAAGAAAAAAATAGGTGCCAGCTCCATCTGTCTCTACAGTGATCCAGTTCTCCCCTGAAATAAATATAGTACAGAACTCAAATTCTTTAGTTTCAAATTTTCTGTTTTATTCAGATACATGACATTTTATACTTCAGGAAGATGCCTAATGCTTGGGAAAAGTGCCCTGGGGTAGGGAGGGAGCATGAGATTGTGGTCAGGACACTACAAACTGGTGCCACATGGACATTGAGAGAATACAGTGAGCCAGGGACAAGGAGAGCCTGAATTTACTGCTGCATAAAGGAAGCAAAGACAGTGACCCTGGGATAACCCCATAATAAACCAGCTACTGACTTCTGACAGATGTTCAGGCCAAAGCTGTGTGCCTAGGGACTGGCCAAAATATTGCTAACCCAATGTTATTAGTCAAAATCAATTGGCTGTCAGGCTTAGCGAAAAGTAGGATATTTCCTTTCCCATTCCCAACCTGTTTAGAATCTACATTTAACTGAGCATTTATCTACCTTCAGAGAGGTGGTCAAGGCATAAAAGGAGCCTTGGATCCAATCAAGTATGTAGTGAGGATGATTAGAAGAAGAAGACTGGGAGAGTTTTTACTCAGAGCCCGACCTCTCTAGAAAAGGGAGAGAAAGACAGATTCAAACAGCAGAGGTAATCCATGAGTGCTGAGTATTATGCCAACATGTAGTAAAATTATGTGATTTCCTATTTTTCCTGCATTTCTTAGGTGAAGTGAGACTAGGCCTCCCTAAAAGATACCAAACAGCATATTAGTGTTAATAGCACAAAGAGCAGCACTGCATTCTTCAAAAAGCTCCCATTGAAGCAGAGGATGGAAAATGAATCACATACCAGGCGCTAGACTCCAGGATCCCAGTGAATATACCCAAACCTAATCACTAGCTACTGAAATAGCTTTTCAGTTAGGATACATGCAATCCAGGGTCTATGTAATAGTAATTACATACATACATAATTAAATATTTTGAATTGCTTGGTTCTAATATTTCCAAGGCCCATCCCATCCTCGGGAAAGGGAAGAGTATATTTCTAGTCAATGAGAAACAACACAGTCGTTAAGGCTTCAAATGAATGAGAAAAATCACTTAGACTTTAACCTACACATTCAGTAAATACTAAAAAACACATGATATATGCAGGCACTGGAGATGCACAGTGAAAAAAGACAGTCAAGAAACTTCAAGGAATACATTTTATAATATGGATGATATGTACACACATATATGATATATAGATAGGTAGATAGATCATAAAATTATAATTTGGTGACAAGAATGAGTCTTTAGGCTTGAATAAATTATGTCACAAATTTAAAAGCACTAAAAGAGACTGCTTTAAAAATCAGATAAGAAATCCAGTAAGTTGATTCTCTTCCATCACACAAATTCCTGGCCCTCCCCTGCTGACCTGCAGATGTCATGATCAATCAGTCAGTCTTTCCATCCCAGCTGGGATGTAGACTAGGGATCCTCTCACGATCCTCTAGGCAATCTCCCTGCATACTGTGCTGACCACAGTGTGTTCCCTGAGAATGTCCACCTGCCTCCAGGTACTGCTAATGCAAAGAGAGGAAAATAGAGCCAACAGGGTGGATGTTGCTTCATAGTCCTGCATGCGTAATTAATTAGTTGGATTTTAATATCTGAGAAGAGAGCTCTAGAGTTGAGACTGACTTTTTTATGCAGTCAGGGTGTCCACTAGTAAGTGGTTCTTCATTTGATTCTATTTCTCAGGGTCACAAGGATAAAGCAAGGTACTGTGTAAAAAAAAAAAAAGTATCTTAAGGGGATGTAGAGAAGGCTCAGTGATTAAAAGCACTTGTGGCTCTTGTAGAGGGCCAAGGTTCAATTTCTGGAACCTGCCTGGCAATTTACAACTATCTTTAATTCTAGTTCCAAGAGATCCGATGCCCTCTTCTGACCTCCAGGTACACTAGACAAGCACATAAGGTAAAGACATATATGTGGGCAAAACACCCATACACATAAAATAAAATAATAAATAGATTACTTAATATCAATAAATGTGTAGTGCCAACTAATTTGACACTAAGTACAATCCAAAGAAAAATTACTCAGCAGATTTCTTTACAGATAATGGATAGAATATGTTTTCATTTCAAAAGTCAAGATATTCTTTAATGTAGACACAAACTTATTAACCTGACATCATCCATCAGGTAAAACAAACTAAAAGCTATGCAGGTTAAGTAGACTCCTGAATCACTGCTAATGGAATGGAATTCTATCTTCTAGCAATTGCCACTGCATCAAGGACTGGTTATAATAACAGAATTAACTGAAACGACTTTAGCATAGCTTAAAATGTAACATTGTCTAATAATGGCTGTCTCTGTTCCATTTATTCATTTTCCTAACATTTACTAGGAGAACTGTTTTAACTAGGCTCCAAGTTAACTGATTAATACCTTGTAAAGATCTCTGAGCCATAACCTAAAAAATTAAAACAGAAAGAGATTACTTCCATTTTAATAATGTTGGAAAGCAGACATGATAATTTGATCAATTAAATTTTAATTGGGTCTTCTGTAAGGTAATAATTGGGTATTCTACTTAGATGCCACAGTGAACAAAAGAGACCATTTCCTCACAGTCTTACTGCTTGTAGGTGAGCAGAGAAAGGGTCTATATTAATCTGCTATTATCGCTGTGACAAAGTACTTCAGACTTTTGGATCAGGCTTCCAGAGATTTCAGCCCACCTATAGAGGGTGGGCCTAATGGAAGGAAGGTAGGTCTTCTTTACTTTTGGCCTGTGGTGGTGAATCAGAAAAACATGGTAGCATGATTCTATGGCAGGAACAGTCTGCTCATCTCAGGGCAACCTCATCCCAAGGCAACTGCAACAGAGAATGACAGCTAAGGACCAGAGACAAAATCTGTTCTTCAAAGGCTTGCTGTCAGTGACCTATTTATAATAGGTCTTTCTAAAGTTGGAGTTTCTACCAGCTCCTAGCAGCGCCCTCCACTGTGGACCAAGCTCTCGACATGCAGCCTTTAGGGGACATTAGATCCAAATCATTGCAGACTGTGTTCCATGTCAAGTGTTGATTGCATTGATTTGAAAACAATTGTCAGTAAATCTATGAACTTAAGAGCTTGAGGGCCAGATGATACAGAACCTGGATATCTGTTCAGTTGGGACATACGGAGAACTACTCAACAACATCCATGTCTCTTGTAAGGCATTATGTTCACTCTGCTTCATTGTCCAGCTGTGTCCGACTTTTCATATGAAAGTGTCTTCCCATGAGCCAGGATGGCCCAGAGCCATAGGCCATTAACAGTCTGAGGGGTTGATCTTTAATTAATTTCGATCAATGAGAGTCATGGTTTGAGGATAGCACATGCTAATGGTTGGGACTATAAACAATCCCCACAAACACAGACAAGCTGGGCTCCCAGTCTATGGCATCACTAAAAAACAGCAGAGGTTTTAGAGGGTGGGACCTCATGGAAGTTAGGTCCCTGGGGTGCTGTCCTTGGAAGGACACTTACACAGTCTTCCCAACCCCCCAATTCTCTCTTCTTCCACCATGATGTGAACTACTTTGCCCTACATTGTCCACCATGCAGTCTCTTCCACCACAAGCCCCAAAACAATAGTCAGACTAATGTCCAAGTAAACAGTTCCTCTTGTAAACTGTCAAATCTCTGACATTTTTATCACAGCAGTAGAAAGCTGGTTAATAACTGGGCCTCCTTGCTTCCAAAGTGAGAGAAGTCTGGAGAATTCTAGGTGTGTACTACACCCCAAACATCCCATGAAGAATTGGGTGTCCACTATCCAAAGCGGTGACCCCTCACCGAGTTCAAAGCTGGTGTCTTCTCTTTGTCTTTTGCCTGCTTCTCCTCCACATCCCCTTACCATCCCACATGAGCCACTTCTAAGTCACTTTGTAAGGAGTAAGTTTTTTCCGCCCGCCGCCAGTCTTGTCCCACCACCACGCCAGCCCCAAATAACACACTGAGATTCTGTATTTGATATAATTCTGTTGGCCAGGTTCTAGTTTCTTATCGGCTAGCTCCGTCTTAAGTATTAACCCATTTCTATGTATTTCCACGTGGTCTTACCAGCAAGAGGCGGCTAGCGGTTCTATTCTCTGCAGACTCTCCATCTTGACTCCTCCTTACTACTTCCTCTTTCCTCCTTGTCTCCTAGTCCCTCCCATCTTCCTTTCCTATTGGCCAACAGTGCTTTATTCATTAACCAGTATGAGAAACATATATACAGAATGGCATCTCCCATCATCACTTGTCACGTTGAGTCTCCTGGAGATCCCAGCTGCACACACCCCAGAGCAATGCCTTTGTCTTTATCATTTGATTGATAGCTACATAAGCTCTAAATACTTTTCCACTGGAAGAGCAGGCAAAATGGTCATTTTTAAATTGTTTAGATTTAGTTTATTTTATGAGTATGATGTTTTTGCCTGTGTGTATGTATGTGCACCACATGTGTGCCTAGTACCTGTGGATCCAGAAGTGAGCCCTCTGTTCCCTGGAACTGGAAACACATGGCTGTGGGCCATCATGTGGGTGCTAGAGACTGAACCTGAGTCTTCTAAGTAAGCAACAAGTGCTCTTAACTCCTGAGCCATCTCTCCAATCCCAGGCAAAATCATTTTTATCAGAGAGTTTGGTGGTTTGGATGAGAATGGCCCAAATAAGCTCATATTTGCATGCAGAGTTCCCAGTCAATAAACTGGAAGGATTAGGAGGAAGTATGTCACTAGGGGTGGTCTTTGAGGCTTCAAAAGCCCATGCCAGGCCCGGTGTCTGTCTGTCTATCTATCTGTCCCCCAGTTTCTCTCTCTCTCTCTCTCTCTCTCTCTCTCTCTCTCTCTCTCTCTCTGTGTGTGTGTGTGTGTGTGTGTGTGTGTGTGTGTGTGTGTGTGTGTCTTCCTGTTGCCTGCCAATCCAGATATAGAATTCTCAAATATCTCTCCAGCACCACGTCTACCTGCATGCCACCATGCTTCCCATTGTGATGACAATGAACTAGACTTTGAATCTGTAAGTAAGCCCCAATTAAATGTTTTCTACCCTATCTGAAACAAGGCTGTCCATGGAGAAGAGGTTGAGACAGTGACACTATGAAGCCATTGCCATGGAAATCACTGATGCAGGCAAGGATGTCACTCAGAAAACTGTGGAAGGAAAACTACCATTCCATGTGCACATGTCACTCATGGTCACATTGTTCAAACTGATCCAACACAGGGGGAGACTCCTTTCTCTACTGGCTTACACCAGCCAGGGGAGACTGGCTTAACCTAGTCGTATAAGTCATGTTAACTTGAACTGAAGTATGAGTACAGGAAGACAGAAACACAATTTCTGAGGACAGAAATGTACCCTGTATTTGGGAGTGTGTGATGGTTTTTCCACACAGGCATGTGGACACTGTGGTGCAAAGGTTGCTGTGCCGAGAACATGTTTTGGAAAATATCATCACCACGGTGAACAGCAGACAAGTTTCTGGGCTAAGGAAAGGTTTATCACAAAGCAGGACAATATGGGCCAGAGAGTGGCACTATTTCAAAGGCTCACTGGTGATTCACGTTAGAGTCCATCTGACTCCCAAGCCAGGGTCTTACCAGCACCAGACAGTTCTTCAGGAACTGGAGTTTTTTCACCTGATAGCCAAATTTAACCTAAACCGGTGTGAGTCCTTCAATAACCCATCCCATGTGGGTAAATGTGAATATTTATCATTCTGTCACAAACGTAAGGGCTGGGGGAACAGTCCGTCAGGAAATACCCTGCCTGGCATGAAAACCTGCATTTGAACCCCAGAACTCAGGTATAAGAGACAAGCATGGTGCTTGTGATCCCAGCTCTGGAGAGGCAAGAGCCAGGCAGAGTCCTGGGAGGGATAGGGGTCAACTAAGACTACAGCAGAGTCCTAGTGAAAGGTACTGTTTGTTTGTCTGGGCCTGTCAGCCTGGACAAAAGACAAAATAGCTGGAGCATCAAGATGGCACAAAATTGAGGCTTTTATCCTATTGCATTTCTCTGCCCCTTGAGTTGTGATTGGCTTAATTCTTTAAGGAAGTACAATCATGCACACGTGTATCTAGTACTGCCTGGGACCCAAGTCACTCAGCAGGCTGCCTCCAACTTTTTAATCCTGTCAGCTAAGGGAGACAGGCTCCTAGTGCCTCAAGATTATTTGTGATTCTCTGGTGAGTTCTAGGGGATCTCAGTACTGAAAATGGACCCTATTAGCCTATTTCTCACATTGGCTCCAGATCAGTGGGATAAAGACCCTGTCTCCTAAACAACAACAATAGCAAAACCAAGATGGACAGTGCTTGAGGAACCACACCCAAGGTGATCTTGAGACTCCTCAGGTGCCCACACACATGCATAAATAAGATTAAATCATAAAATTAAAAAAATAATTTCACAAGGCTCAGCAAAGTGGCTCACTGGGTAAAGGGGTTTGCAGCCAAGCCTAAAGACCTGAGTTCAATCCCCAACACCTCTATGGTGAAAGGAAAAAACTGACTCTTACAAGTTGTCTGCTGACTTCTATACATGCACCACAACACATGTGTGTACACACGCACACACTAAACCAAAAATATAATAAATAAATAAATAATTTTAAAACGTAAAGGAATTTGAATCACTGGACTTTACACTGGAGTCCTAGGTGCTGTTGTACTCATCATACAATATTGAGTATTTTCCTAAAATCTGAGATAGACTGAGTGACCAGAGGTGAGTGTCAGGCCTGCATTTGCACATATTTACTCTTTTAAAAATACTGCAGAATGTCATCAAATCTCCCCAGGTAAGTATGCATGGCCAGGAAAGCAGGGTTGGCTGACCGATGATTCTAGTGACATCTGTGAGGAAGGGACTTCCCAGACAGCTGGCTTCTCCGACGCTCGCTTTTCATCTATCTATCTCCTCCTCCTCATACACTCCTTCTTCGAGGTGTAAGATGACGTTAGCTGGACTGTTGTGGAGAAATCTTTGTAAACACATTTGTGCTTGCAGACATGGGGAAGTGAGAATCTGTCTTTCCAACACGTTCAAGTGATTATGACTTTCTCTGGGGTGGAAGGGACATGCCAATTTCGCTCATGTCAGGAAGCGTTTATGTTTTGAATTAACTAATAAAACAGGGAATGCTAAAAATAAATGCTGAGCCACAACACACTAAAACAATTACACGGCAGTGTTCTCGTAAACAAAAGGCTTAGATGGTAGTGCCTTTGTACTTTGTTTGTTTGTTTTAACAAAAAAAGCACTAATGTGAAAAGCGGCTGAGCTACCCGGTGGCTCTGAGGATGCTCCCAGATACTGCTCCTGTTGTGCTTGAGTCCATCCCCCTGCATTCACCACACAGAATTTCTCACACAGCAGTGAGTGTGACCAGTGGGCTTCTGTGAACTTAGGTAAACTGTTTCTTTTCTTAAATGTTTCACTGTGACAATGTTAAATATACAAACAGGAAAGGTAGCAAAATAAACCGGATGGAGGGGCAGGTCAGGTAACTGACAAGCCGCATTTTGCCCCATTTATTTATTCATCCTCTCCTCCCCTCCCTGCCTGCCTGCCTCTCCCTTACTCTCACCATTCCTTGACATTGTTGGAAAACTTCCTTTTTACACCTATATGTAAGTGTGTGTGTGTGCACATGTGTACACATGTGTGCAGGTGCATATGTAGACCAAAAGAGGGCACCTGAACCCTGCAGCTGGCGTGACAGGCAGTAGTGACCTGCTCCAACATGGGTACTGGGAGCCAAATTAATGTCCTCTAAAATAGCCTGAAAAGTTCCTAACTGCCAAGCCATCCCTCCAGCTCCTCCTCACAGCATTTTAAAGCAAATTCATGGTATCATATATTTCATCACAAAATGCTACCATGTGAATGAATCTCCTTGCTGTCAGACGAGCATTGTGGCAGAGGCGGGAAGGTCAAGAACTCAACATCCTATCTCAAAAAAATCATTCAATACTGTCACTAGGATTATGAAAACTATTTTAACTCTGTTTTTGTCTAGTTCCAACAATGTTCTACTTTTACCCATCATGTCAAAAATATCTATACAGGTTCTAGAGAGTTGGCTCAGAGGTTAAGGGCATTGGCTGGTCTTCCGGAGGACCTGGGTTGGATTTCCAGTACCCACATGGCAGCTCCTAACCATCTATAACTCCAGTCCCAGGGGACCCAAAACCCTCTCAGGACACTCATTTGATGCATAGACACATGTGCAGGCAAAGGCACCCATGCATACAGAATAAAACTAAAAAGAAAAAATCTGTGATCTTCCTAGCTTTTTCATACAAATAAGGTGCTCAAAAATATTTATTGTTTTGAATGGAGATAATTGTTTTGAACATGTTAAATGAGATGATTATTTTCCATGGCATGGGCCCATGTAGTCTCCTTCTGGGTTCTGTGAGTGTTCAGTGGGGCAGGGCAGCTGGGCTCTACTCCCAACTCCTGTATTTACTGGCTGTGTGCAGTAACCCCATGTGCCTGTTTCCTCTTTCTATAAAGTCAGATCAGCAACAGCAGCACCCAAAGTGGTAGGAACGAGTGGAAGAAACCATCCAGTAATCTCTCACCACAGCGCCCAGAATCCCCAAAGCACTGAGAGAATCCAGTTTGTTGTTTCTGCTGTACCTTTCTCAGACACAGTATGTGGTCTGTTCTACATTAGACTATCTGTTCAGCATTTCTAACACACTAACCTGGGTTTATATTCTTACGGAGAAATGCCTATAGTGGAGACTAAGATAGACGAGGGTCTCCGGTACCAAACCTGAACTTGTGCTTCACTCTACATCAAGCAAAACCCACAGGACTCCAACACCACGACTAAGCACCACATCCCTGCTGGACCAAGGCAGGCTTCAAAAGAGAAAATGGAGAGTTGCTCCAGCCCACACACATTTCTCTCTACCCAGCAGCCTCTGCTTCAGATTCTCCCCAACTCAGAGCTCCACTGGTGCAATAGGTTAGTGCACAGTACTTATACAGTTTCTCCCCCACTGAATTTCTGCCTCCTGTTTTCTGATCTTGCTTTCAACAGTTGCTTGCTGGATGTTGATCTTAATGTTGCGCCAGCTTTTGGCCATCTTTGTTGTCCTCTGTTAAGATGAGTCCAACAAGCCTTGCTTGTGTGACCCCTGTGAGATGTGAAATGTGTGTATAAACACCTTTGACACAGTAGGCTGTCCTGAAGCCTCAGGCTCTTCTCCACTGGTTAAATTAGGACAATTCCTTTCTATGTCCCTCTCCCTCTCTGCCTCAGACATGCTATTTTCTGCCCCTTACACCCTTTTCCTGTTTTGTTGGGTTTTCTTTTTCCTCTCCACAGTTACTGTCTTCAGGCATTTTCCCGTCCACTATGCCCTGCCCCGAAAAACTGCTGCAGCATCGGAAATGATTACCACCACCTGTGCACAGCTTCCAGAAGCAACAGTAGCTGCCAGGCCCTGTGTGGCACTCCATGATCGTAACTAGCTTCACACGGCATTATCTTTAATCCTGATTATAGCTCTATGAATATATTATTTCTCATTTTCCAAATAACCAAGCCAAGGAGGAGAGACGTGCTCAGGAGCCAATGAGCACATTCTTCCTCAGTGTTCTCAACTACTGTTAGCTCCATCTCAACGAGTAATGCAGGGTGAACCGGGCAGGGTGAACCGGGCACGGTGGCTCACAGCCAGCACTCAGGAGGATGTGGTAGGAGCATCCACCAGCAAGCCAGCTTGGGTTGCCAGAGTGAGACCCTGGCTCAAAAAAGCAAACATACAGTGGTGGGCTAGTGAGATGGCTCTGTAAAACCTGCTTACTGCTCAAGCATGGGGACCTAATATGAATCCCCAGAACCCACTTAAACAAAGGGGCCTGGTGAGACAAAACTGTGACCCCAGGGCTTGGAGGGGCAGGACACTGACAGAAATACCCCTGGTCAGCCAAACCTAGCCCAGTCATGAATTCCAGGTTCAGTGAGAGACCTGTCTCAACTAAGGTGTGAGAAATGGAGAAAGATATTCACTATCAAACTCTGGCCTCCACATGTGAGCCCCCATGCAAATGCATGTGTATACCAAAAAGAAAAATTGTACACATTTGTATATAAAGGAAAAATACAGCATAGGATGGGATCTGACTCTTCTAACTTGATTTGATGTGAAGGATTTCAGAAGAGCTTCCCTGTGGCTCTACGTTTAAATTTACTGTTGGTTAAAATAACCAGTAAGAATGTGTGTGCCATCCCCCCCCTTAGGAAACTGTCCTGATTTATACCTATCTGGCCATGTTAAACTTTCTCAGAGGATATTTTAAAGGTAGCTACTCTTGGAGGAACTTGGAGATTCTGCTTCCATCTGTGTACAGCCAGGGGTATGCCCGAGGCTGGCTGCCATCCTCAGGGATATGCCTGAGGCTGGATATCTCGTTAAAAAAAAAAAAAAAAAAAAAAAAAAAGATGGTCACACTTTTCATAGTGAAATCTTGTTTAGTGAATCCCTGTTTAGCCCCTAGTGAGAGGTGAATCATAGTGAATCCCTGTTTAGCCCCTAGTGAGAGGTGAGAGCACCTTGGCTACATTATAAGGAAGCAGCCAAGCATAGGGAATAGCTTAGCAGCCTGGGACTGCTTGGCTTGGGCAGTAAGCCCAGTCATGCCCTTGGCAGCTTGAGACTGTTACCCTCTTATAGGCATACACTGTGCTACTCATACTGAACAATGGACCTAACAACTTGCTAGCAACTTGGACCCAAGTAGATTTTCTTTAAAACTCAATCTAGAACTAAACTTTCAAGCTTCAAGATAATAACTTTCAAGGGCTGTGCCTGCATGACTTGGTCACATCACTGAAGACCCTGCCTCCCTAAACTGCCTATGCTCACAACTGTACCACACAAAGTACCTTCCTTCCAACACATGAACCACTGGGGATAACCCTCAAGCCATAGCACCTTTCACAGGAAAACAAGTTGAAGTTGAAAGCAGATTTTGTGCATGATAATCATTTCATCCCTGTGGAAGAGAAAATGAGTAAGGCCAAAAGCAAATGAGATGCCTACCATCGGAGATTGGTAAGCAACTGTTGAACATACACCTCCATTGAGGATGGCACCATTGAGAAGGACTGCCCACCAGACCTGGACAGCAACAGCATTCTCCTGACATTTCCTTTAGGAATTAACAGAACACAAGTGGGTAACTCGGGATAATAGCAGCTAAGTGATGCTCTTTATCACCTCAAAGATTTATGGCCAGCCAGCATCATCTCTTGTGTTACAAGCCAGTGAAAAGCATCCAATCAGGGTACGTACTCGCTGTCACTGGCTCTCCAATGTTTTGCTGTCATGGCTTTCCTTAGTGGAACTGCTTAAATTACATAAAGCCCTAAAATTATACTTTCTCTAATTTCACTCTTCCAAGCAGTCCCCAGGGGGAAACTTTGAATATAACTTATTGCTAAAATTGTACAAATATTTATAAGACAAACATTTATGAAGTACCAAATTCAACTGTTTTTTAAATCCTTTTCCCAAATACAAGGTAGTTTGGGCATTACAAATGATGATGGAAAATTATACTGTTTGTGTAGAAAAAAAAAAAAAGACTGCTGGGCCATAGTTTTAAAATATATTAAAATCAGATTGAGAAAAAATACACAAAGGGAAAGGAAGTAACTCAACCTGTGGTGAAAAGGGAGTAGCGGGGACAGGGGTGGGGGTGGAAGAGGAAGTAAGATTCTGAAAGAAAGCAAATACCATTTTCATTACCGTTTAATAGGTGTGATTTGTCAGCGATATCAAAGCCCTCCATAAATTGACAAATCTGACAAAATTCCTGCCCAGAAAAATAGATCAGAGAGCTGGGGGTGCTAATAGGAGCAATTACTAAGCCAAATCAGTGTATCAGAGACTTGACACCTCTGCTTCCCCTTCCCCACAGCCCAATCCCCCAAGGAGTCCTGCACTTTCCTGAGGCCAGGACCATGCTATCCCCATCAGAACAACCAGTTCACTGCCAGTGGTCTAGAAACACTTAAAAATTGAACAGATTCGTAAATGAATTAATGTATTAATGAATATATATGTGTGTATATATACATATATTTGTATTTAATCAGAAAGAATACTGAAGTAACCCAAGGGGAGAAATACTGAAGCCATTCTAAACCCCATTCATATGAGCATTGTCAGTCATGCAGGTCAGTGGGGGCCTGGCCAACCCCATGTCCAGCACGTAAGAGCACCACCACGGCATCGCCCACACAGTTAGTCTGACAGTTCTTTCCGGCTCTTTCCTCTCGAGCTCTGTGGTTTTCATTTGCTTTACAGATATTGCAAACCAGTTTTAGGTAGACCAGAAAGACCAAGGCTGCCTTACCCAGTCTTGGACATCCACTCCCTCCCCACAGTGTCTGGCCCAGAGCGGGCTACTGGGAGACATTTAAAGAATGGTGGCTGTGTGCTTGCATGGTCGTGGCAAAGACATAAAATGGTTGTGAATTAATGAGTGGACTTGGGTCTTTGGACTGTCAGAGAAGAGCCATTTCCCCCACAAGCAACAAAGACTTGGAAAAGCCAGACTGACAAAGACTATGAGCTGTCACTTCCATTCACTGGTGACTTTACAGGGACAGATTTCCTAAGGAATCCTTGAGGTGTCTGGTTCCCTGGAGATGAGAAAGGATGAGTGGATCCTGAGAACCGGCCAACCCTCTTGTCTTCCAACTCAACTGCACACTAATCATAGACAAGAAATACAAGCATGTCAACTTTTCAAAAATCACACTTAAAGGGATTTTCTTACCTTTGTAGTTTACCTAAGGTAAGGGTTCTGGTGCATGGGAAACTCCTCAGTTCTTTGGAAATATTCTTGATTAATAACAACTCAAACAGAGGGAGAAGTAATGAGCAAAGGGGTCAAGACCATGCTGGGCAAATCCACAGAAAAAGCTTATCTGAGCACATGAAAGTTCACAGACCCCAGTCTGACAGCTGGGGAACCAGCACAGGTCCAAACCAGGCACACTGAATGTGGGTGTCAGTTGGGGGGCCTGGGCAGTCTACGGGGCAATTAGTACTTATCCCTACTACACCAATGGGCTTTGGGTGCCCATTCCCTATGGAGGGATACTCTCTCAGTCTAGATACATAATGTGTCAGACTTTGATGATTCCCCATGGAAGGAAGTGGTTGGGGGTATGATTGGGAGCTCAGTGGGTCACATGGGAGAGTGGGAGGGAGAGGGAACCTTAGATTGGCATGTAAAATAAGATTCTTTTTAATTTAAATAAAATTTATTTTTAAAAAATTTTAATAACAACTCAAACATAAGCCATTAGGAAGGCAGTGTCTCATCATGAGACAGTTTGAAGCCTGAACTGTGAAATCTACTTGTTTTGAATTAGACAATGTGAGTAAACACTCAATACTTTCATTATGATGGTCATGGCAGTCTAATCTCCATGACAGGGGACTGGAAATTGATGGTTTTTTTTTTTAATCAATATTCAAACTATCCAGCAAACACATGCTTCTGATATAAGACCCTTCTTTTCTATGAAAGTCAAGGAGAAATTTCTCCAAAAAGTACTTTAAAAAGAAAAACAATATTCAGAATTTTCAGATAAACACCTACATTGATGTTTTAGGGAAATTCTACAAAACCACACAAATAAGTGATCTGTGTGTGTCAGAGATGGCAGCCTTGGTGGAAGGTCATTCCTAGAACACGTTGGGCTGACATTCATGGACCAGTTTAGTCTGCACCCTGGTAAAGAATCAAGTCTCTAAACTGAGTCTACTTTTTCTCTACTGAACAGGGAATAAAATGTTTGATATAGATAAGCATTAAATATTTCATATCACAGAGTAGATGTCATCCTCGGATTTTTATCAAGAAGTAACAGTTAAATGAATGTCCTGGTTTTGTTTCTGTTGCTATGATAAGACACTCTTGACATTAAAAAAAAAAACTTAGGGTTTTTGCTTCAGCTCACAATTTCAGGTTACAATCCATCACTGTCAGGGAAGCCAAGGCAAGAATTTCAAACAGCTGGCCACACATCACATCCACCACCAAGAACAGAAGAAAATGCATGCACGCTTGTTTGTGTTCAGCTTGTTTTCCCCCATTAGACAGTTCTGCAGACACTGTCTAGGGAATGGTGCCTCCCACAGTGGGCTGAGCATTCCCATATCAATTAAGTAAAATAATTCCCCACAGGCACACCCACAAGCCAATCCAATGCAGACAATCCCTCATTGAGATTTTCTTCTCATGTGAGTCAAATTGACAGCTAAATATATACCATGACTCTTATAATAGGTATAATAGAAAAACAGTCTATTGGTAGCTTGCTTACAGTTTCAGAAGTTTAGTCCATTATCATCATGGTCGCCCAGAGAGAGAGAGAGACAGAGAGAGAGAGAGAGAGAGAGAGAGAGAGAGAGAGAGAGAGAGAGAGATTGGGTGTGGCTTGGGTTTTTTGTTTGTTTGTTTGTTTGTTTTTGAAATCTCAAAGCCCATTCCCAGAGAAACACTTCCTCTAATAAGACCACACCTCCTAATCCTTCTAATTCCATCAAAGAGCTCCATTCTCTGGTGGCTGAGGCTCACCACCTGGCCAGCCTTTCCTAATTAGTGAGCCTGGGTCCCAGTGAGAAGCCTTGTCTCAAAGAACAAAATGGAAAGCTCCTGGGTAACACCTGAGGTTGCCCTCTGGCTTGTACACATGTACACACACTTGCACATGCAACCACACACATTCATGTACTCACTTGAGTATACATACACACACACTTGCATACCCTTGTACACATACTTGCATATGAAACCACACACATTCATGCACACACACATATACTTGCATAGGCATGTAAACACACACACACACACATAAACATCTATTGCCTGTATGCATGTGAACACACACTTGTACATTCAGCCATACACATTCAAGCACACACATGAATATACACACACACATAACAATAATAACACACACATTACTCTGACAGACTAAAATTTTGATACCTGCTGTGTGAACTGCAGTTCGGAAAAGCCGCACTTCAAGGGCTCAAGAGACAAATGACTGGTTACTGCTTAAAGGACACAGTTCTAAAAGCATAAAATGGTTGAGTTGAATACTGTGTATGCTTCCTTTTGCACTAAATGGCATTTGATTATAAAGCTGGTGTCCCCATGGTTGGGATTTAAGTGTCACCTAGGACCTAATAAAAAGCCTCTGTGTCAAGGGGTGCCCTTGAATGGATATTGGGACCCCAGGCCCTTCCTCTTCCTCTTTCATTTGCTTCCTGGTCATGAGTGAGATACTGTTCTGCCACTTGCTCCTCGTTGTCACATAGCCCCATGGCAGCAATACAATGATCCTTTCTGCCATGAAGGAGAAACTCTGAAGCTTTGAGCCAATGCAAGCCTTGTTTCTTGCTAGGCCGATTGATTGTGTTAGGATCATTTCCAGTGATGGGAACTGGTGAACACACTTCCCTTTGTCCTCAGTGACATGTCTTTTCTGATTCTAACCTTCCTGGATCCCTCTTACAGATGTCTGTGGTTGCATTGAGTCTGTTCATACAATCCACAATCTTAAAAATTTTAACGACACCTGCAAACTCTCTTTTCTACATAAAATAATACAGGTGCCGATGGTTAGACTATGGATATCTTCGGGAGCTGTTACCCAGTCAGGAGCAGTCCATGCTCACCAAGTGATTATCATAGCAGCAACCAGTTACAGCCAGATACATGCTGAGCCTAAGCTGGGAAATTCACAAAAGGTACTGAGTGAAACCCTGGTACCAGCATTTTGAGGATGGCAATGTCCCCATTGACAGATGAGAGGAAGCATGGTGTCATTGTACAGGATCAGCCTCAATTTGAGTCCAGTTCTAAACTGCATGCTTCCCTGTGACCACCATGCTTGGTTCTGCCTGGAGAAGTTCATGGAAACCACCAGGCGCAAGATGCAGGTGCCCAGTGTTAGCATCCCTTAAGAATAGACCAGTCAGTAGCAAACTCATGCCTGGACCCTACCCTCTAAGTTCCCCTCTGGATTTCCTAGGGAAAGCTAGACACTTACCTTCATTCAGTGCACGTCCACTGCCACCATAATTTTGCTTCCCGCCTGTGCCTTTAGGTAATCAAAGTGAAGATCTTACAATGAACATTTTTAAAATATTTCTGGCAATAACGATCAGGCTTATTGTCTCATTTCTTTTCCTTTTAAAGCTCCAGGGTAGTCTATAGTCATGTTTAAATAATTACACTGTAACTTCTCTCCCCAAGAAGAGTTCTCCTAGTGACTCCAAGATAGGAAATAAAAAGCTTTAAAACTAAAATCTGTGGTACACTCAGTCTGGTTTTTGTTTGTTCTTATTTTTTTTTCAGGCAGGGTATCATGTAGTTCAGGCTGACCACAAACTTCTGACCCCTGTGCTTACTTCCCAAGTCCTGGATTAAGTCACATGCCAGGCAGCACACTTGGTTCTGGGGTAGTGGGGATCAACACAGGTCTCTGGGAATACTAGGCAGGCAGTCTATCCAATGAATTACAGCTCCAGTCCCATAGAGTAAAACCTGAGTCTTCAATGTGAGTGATTGCTTTTTATAAAAGTAAGATGGTTGGCACATGGAATGAACATACAGACTAATGAATAGTTCTGTGAACACATTAGGGAACAAAGATGTTCTAGAACAAACAGTACCCATTTGTCAAAATAAAAAAGAAAATGGAAGGTGATGTAGTAAAGAGACAGTCTTTGGTTTTCATATAAATAAATTTCTGAAAAGATGTTACTTTTAACAGAAGAGGCTGAGCAGTAGCTTGGCATGTTACAATGGGCAATACTTTTTCTGGAAAGCCTGCCTACATACACAGTGCAGCATCTCATTCCGCCTTGGCAACCTTCCACAGTTTACTCCAGTTTCTTCTCTTTTGTCCCTCTTCCTTCATGGCGAAACAGGAAAGCCAGGGATGGGTTTCCCAGAGAGCAAGGAAAGGTATATGAAGGGCTTGCGGGGGATAGAAAGAGGAAGGGGGAAACTATATGATTATATTGTGATCTCACAAAATGAAATACTTTTTTTATTTCTGAGATTCAAACCTTTATTTCTGTGAGTAAGATTGACATTTCATTCTTCCACTCCCTGTTCATATATAAAGATTAAGGAAGAAATACAATGAAGCATTTCATCTAAATGATTTCAGAAACAGGTCAATAACCAGTAGAAAGCCTGGACACCACTCCCAGTTCAGGAGGCTACTTGGGTGGGTTAGCATGTGATGTGTAAGTTAGAATACCAAGTACCAGAAAAGCAAACTGAGGGAAGGAACATCAAGAGCCTTGTTTGCACATGTTAAGACATCAATGCCACAACATTTATGACCCATGGCTCCTTGCACATGAGATGTGAGGGGGCATGCGACATGACAGAGCATGCGAGAGGCAGCTCTGTGTGTGTGTGTGTGTGTGTGTGTGTGTGTGTGTGTGTGTTGGTCTGCTTGTCTGTGTCAGAAGGAAGCAAGTTCAACATATTGTCAGAAACTCAGATAATTCTTCAGTTAAAATATATCCTGGGGCTTGGAAATGCTTGGAGGAGCAAGTACTTACCATACAAGATTAAGGTCCTGAGTTTCAGTCCCAGCACTCACAGACAACCTGGTGTAGTGGGGGGAACAGAGACAGACAGATTCTAGACAGCAACTGGCAGGTCCATCTAGCCAAGATGGTGAGTTCAAGATTCAGTGAGAGCTGTCCAAAACACAAGGTGGAGCAATCGAGAAATATATGTGATATCAACTTCTGACACCTACATGTTCTTGCAAGGGCAAGTGTGCATGTACTCTAACACATACCTGAATGCACACATATACTCACACGCATCCCACACAAATGCATCCAGTATAATATAGGCTCAACAATGCAGCACCCTTTTTAATGTCCACTGAATCACATCCTTCAGTGTCCCTGCAGCTACACCCCAGAACCTAGCTGACACCGGTGCATAAGAGTGTGGCATCTCTGAAGTGTGTGAGCCTTCTCTGCAGCTGTCGGTTCCTCTGTCCCAGATGTGCACCAACTAACTGCTGCTGGGATTTGGAAGTGAGCCCTGAATTAACAATTTCTAGGAAGCTCCAGGTTTCATACCCTCACCTAAAAGCCAAGATGTGACTCATCCTCTGGCTTCCCCATTAAAAAATGTTGTTGAAGGGTGGTATTGTGGCTCTGTGGTGGAGCACTGATGTGGTACACATAAGGTCCTGGCTTCATTCCCAATGTTGCAAAAATGGATGGGGGTATATCAGTCACTTTTCTGTTGCTGCGATAAAATATCATGACAGACAGCAGCTCATAGAAAGAAGAATTTATCATGGCTTATGGCTCCAAAAGGAGAGGTCCATAATTGTGTGGGGGGGATTGGGAGCCAGTGGCCAGAGCAGGGAGTTGATAGATTATGAAGCAGGAAGAGCGAATGGGAAATAGGACAAGGCCCATCCTCAGTGATGTACTTCCTTCGGCAAGGATCCATATCCTACAGATAACACAACCTTCCCAGATAATCCTGCCAACTGGGGACCAAGGGAGTCCTTTATCATTCAAGCCTCCTTGGAAGTATTGATGAATTTGATGGATAGGCTTCTTCCAGCCAGAACCACACTCAATATTGGTCAGGAACTTCTGGGTAGTTTTTCTCAGGCTCTTGGGAATGTCAGAAGGTTCTTATTAAAATGAACACCACCAAGTGATAAACTTAACGGTCTCCAGAGGTATGTCATGCCAAAGAATACTATGTTAAAAATGCTGATTAAATAAGAATAAACTCCTCATAAACCATTTATGGCAAAGCATAATTTTGAATTGCTCAAAAAAGAAATACGAGAGCCATGATAAATTACAGCTCCTGCTGAACTAAGCCTCGTGTTTCCAGTACCAAAGAAACAGATAAATTAATGTCCTTAATTAACAGCTGATGGGGCGAAGTCGTGCGTAATTTTAAAAGAATCCTCTAATGTCTGTGGTATTTTCAAGATGTTTGGCTAAAATAAGCCTTCCTTTTCATGGATTTTTTTAGACTTTTTTTTTTCTAGACTTCCTTGCAAACTGTCAAACCCAATAGATGGTGTAGGATGGGGCGATGGCCCATCTCAGGAAGCTATTACCTGACAGGGCCTCTCCTATCTGTAAATGATGATTGCATCTGTCAAGCAGGCTGTCAGACCCACATAGCAAAGTCTAGCAAATTGGATGCTTGGGTACCCAGCTTGCAATCTCTCATACTAGACAGATGCATTGTCCTTGCCAGTGGATAACAGAACAAACACGACAGAGCCCATCTTCTCCAGTGTGCATTTGTGTCACCCATGTCTTGTAGAAGCTGGAATTTCAGTATCTGGGTTTGCTGCTTGTTTCTTCTAGTTGTCAAAACCTGGAAAGGTTTAATCACCCTGGCATGAAAGCCTCAGTGTTTCTATGGTGATGTCAAGAAGGCAACCAGCATAGATGGGCCAGAGGAGGTCAAGGCTATTCCTGCAACAGAGCAACAGAGCTTGTTATGGGCAGTGGTTGGGCAGAAGCAAACCAATTTCATGACTTCTCTTTATGTCTGTGGATAAGTGTCAAAATGCAGGTTGTGGAAGAGAATGGAGGGGAAGGGAGCTAGAGGAAGGGCTCAGAACAGGGCCAGCTGCAAGTCCAAAGTGGACAGAGGGGTTTAGGACCTCACAAATCTTGTACTGAAAATCAAGACCCTGGGAGAAATGAGCAGGAGGGGGTGGAGAAGTGACTTGATTGACTCTCCCTTTGAGACACAGTTTTCAAGAGTGGGCGAGACAGACAGGCAAGCTGCCAAGGCTCTGAACATCACGCATTTTCCCAGATAGTTCAGTTATCTGCCATTTCAGTTGTTTTAGAGTTATAGCATTTGGAAATTATGAACTTCAAAAAGTTTCTGATCTGTTGGCTACTCAGCACTCAAGGTCTCTTCAGGCACTAAGTGGTACTGGAGACAACAGCTTCCATATCTGTTCATTTCTGTTGGGTTCAACACATATTAGAGATGCCCCCCCCATCTGTCACCAGTTCTAATGAATGAATGGGATGGGAATGAGGGACAACACTACTAAGAGAATTCTGCCTACGGCAGAGCTTAGTTGATACAGGGCAGGCACCTGAGGAACCAGAGTCTGGGTGTGTCATGGAAGGAGCTACTCAAGTGCCAGTCACAAGCAGGATATGTTCAAACAGAGCAAGAGCAAAAACTAAACAGAGAGGGCAGAGTCTCTCAGCACCCACCACTGAGAGTACTAAAGGTAACATTCAGAAATATTAATCTGTCAGCGTATTTGTAGTGAGCATCTATTACAGAATAAGGAGAAAGCTCAGTGGTAGTACACCTGTGTAGCACACACAGGCCCTAGGGTCAATCATCAGTACTTTGACTAAAAGGCACCCATCCTGTGCCTGTCACTATACTGAATGGAGAACCACCTATAAAGCGTGCATCACCAGGAGATCTAGCATTCAACAGGGAAGAGAGTTGTGATTAATCCCCATTTGCTTGGAAAGAACTGGCAAGAGCATCTTCCCTAGGCCAGCTGGAAACAAGGCCATGAACTTGATGGGTGACTTGGAGCCAGCTGGGTAAAGAGTGAGAGAAGCAGAGGCTGAGAGTTATTCCCTGGTGGTCAATGAGGCAAGAGAGGCCCACTGCGAGCTAAAGGCAAGATCCTTCACATTTTATAAGCAGGTTAACATTTTATCTGAGTACAGAGGAATATTATTTAGGGATGCAGGCAGAGGAGGAAAATGGTTGTATTGGATGCTTTTGTCACTGCTGTGGTGAGATAGATAACAAGAAGAAAATTAAGGGAGGGTGGGGCTCCTTGGCTTACAGTTCAAAAGGAGATAGTCCATCATAGTGTGGAACTATGGCACATTGCCACTGATGGACATAGCGCATCTGTAGTCAGGAGAGAAACAGAGATGAATGTTGATACTCACCTCACTTTCTCGTTTCCTCCTTTTTACTTGAACAGAAACTCCAGCTCACGGAATAGCATCATCCACATACAGAATAGGTCTTCCCACCTCAGCTATCCAAATCTAAAAGGAAGAAAGGATATCCCTTGTAAACATGGCCAGAGATCTGTCTTAAGGGTGATTCTGGAGATTATAAATCCCAATAAGATGAACTATTGCAATGACCTGTATCACTGCCTTGGGAAGAAAGGATGAGTTTTAGAGGAAACTTAACTCAAGGTTTCTTTGGTGTGTGATATTGCTAATACAGGCCAGGCAAGTGAAATAGACATTGTGGACTAAGGAAGTGACATTGGAGCTAGAGGGAGAAGCCGACAAGAACCACTGAGGGAGCTGGCCTGGCCCGTCATGGTGGCTGACTACATCAGAAACTGCAGAGAGGACAGGACTGAAAGTAGCATGCAAGGTTCCTTCTTCACCTCAGGCCAGAGAAAGGGGGTATTTGAAGAGGATGTATCACATCCTCTGTATCACAAGATCCCCCAGATTACTGTCCGCAGGGTCCCAGGCCCATGAGGTCTGGAGAGTGACTCTAGTTCTGGAAGGGATGGTAGGAATAAAGATGACCCCATGTGGTGCCTGTGCCCAGCTTTGGCAGAGTTGCATGGGATTTGCTTTCAAGCTCTGTCCCAATCAAGCTCCATCAGCAGAGACAGGTGCCCCAGTTCATTCTTGGGTCCCTGCCTTCTCCTCCTCAACATTAATTCCATCTTGTAACTGGTTCTTTGGGCAATGCCCCCTCTCTAGGTGTGTGTGTGTGTGTGTGTGTGTGTGTGTGTGTGTGTGTGTGTGTGTGTGTAGAAATGGAAAAACTTGTCAAATTTTTTTAAAAAAAAATAGGGTTTCTTTCCTCAGCCCTGTCCCAGAAATAAACGAAGCAGACAATGGTAAGAAGTTACGAAAGAATGCTCCCACACAAACCACCTGGCATCCTGAACCTACACAATGGCCACAGAAGCCTTAGGCAAAGACATCTGCCCAGCAACTGTTCAAATCCAGACTCTGGACACCCTTGTTATTAATCACTCTGGCCCAGGACAGCTATTTTGAAATATCTGCTGGAGCCTTTCCCATTTCCTATTTCCATCTTTAAAGTCTCCTTGCCCCTCTACTTGATTGAATGTGCCCCTGGTATACCACGACACATGTGCCCGTCACAGCTCTCAACTATTCCCATTCCGACACCCTGGCCCTCCCAGTTGAGAGTCCCTCTGATGTCTTCACATGGAACACATACATGTCACTCTAGTTTTCTACCAACTGACCTGCTGCTTCTGTAACTTGGCTGTTGTATCTTCACCCTGAAAGGAACCTGGACTGCAGACATCTCTCTGACACTGATTCAGTGTTCCAGATGTATATTCAGCAAAGAGACTGCCAGATCTTATGAGAGTCACAGATTCAGTTTCTTATGAGCCTCTCTACTTATTTCCATAACTGACCAACTTACAACCCCACATTCAGACATGTACAAAGATTTTCTTCACTTTCTTCCCAACCTTCATGATAGAATTTAAAATGTTAGACTTCAAAGGGAAGTGGCATTACTTAAAAGTTCTTACCATGAAAAAGTAGTAAGAGGGGCTAGAGAGCTGGCTCGGCAGTTAAGAGCACTTGCTGCTCTTCCAGAGTTCAGTTCTCAGCACCCATATGACAGCTCACAATTGTCTAGAATACTAAGTCACAGGGATGTGACACTTCTGGACTCTGCAATAACCTGCACTCATGTACACATACACACCCACATGTATGCACATGCACACACACGCACTTTAAAATAAAAACTAGTCTTTAAATTTTTAAAAATAAAAAAGATAACTATATGAGATGAGGTAATGAATATAATGAATATACTAATAACTTGGTTGCAAAAATGATGTGACAATGGATATAAACAGCCAAACATGATAATGCATGCCTTAAATGAACATGGTTTCAGGGTCCAGTTACAGCTCAGTAAAGCTGGGGAGAGGAAAGCATGTCAGTTACGGTCCACAGAGAACATGTGCCTTTCTGGCTCCCTGGAGAGTCATTCCTGCCTCCATGTTTGTTAAAACTGTTACCAACATGGGGTCTGAGAACTCCATCTTTCATCTTTTCCAGTTTTATGTTCAAACCTGTAAAATGTCCAATTTTCACAGTATTAACCAAAAAAAGGTATCGAAAGACCACAGCTAATACATCACCCAGTTTCGTGAGATACAACCAACACAAGCTTCAGGGATAGCAAGCTTCTTCCCCTGGTCATCTGTTCCCTCATGGGCTGACGCCACTAAAAAGCACTGACTCACTTAACAAATATTGTGCAAACTCCTTGGAACACTTTGGGCTGTGTCAGATCCAGCTGTGGACAAGAAGTTATCTTCCCTCATAGTGTGTGCATTCTTGGAGGGAAAACAATAAATAAACACTGACTCTGGCAAGTACTGCAGGGAGAAGGGAGAACAGACCTTCGAATGGTGTGGACAGAGGAGCTAGCCTGATGCTAGATGGAACCAGCTATGGGAAGCGGTGGACAGGGACACCCCAGGAAGAGACAGCAATGAAGTGTGTCCAAAGCCTGTGTATGTTGAGTAGCAGTGTCTGGGAAGGCCGTGACCATATGGGCAAATGCCATTTCTGTTTTCTGAGCTGTGCCCCCGCAGTAGGATTGCTGGATTGACAATATTGTAGTTATGAACTCTTTTATGAACCATCGTGCTGTTTTCCATAACAGGTTGCCAATCCACAATCCCAATGATGTTCAGCATCCCCCACCTTCGCATCCTGCCCAACAGTTGTCAGCACTGGCTTTATGACATTAGCCATCCTCGTGGATGTTACTTGAAGAATCTCAATGCATACATATGAAAAGCTAACTGTATGACCTGATGGAACTCTTAGGAGCTGGGTATTTGGAGAAGTGGACAGCAGACAATAGCTCTTTGATTCAAGTCCTTATAAACTACAATATCTATTAGGGTGGCTATGATCAAAAACCAAACCAACTGCTGGAAAGATGAGGGGGAAAGGTCACTCTGTACACTGCTGGTGGGAAGGTAGATGTAAATAGAGTGTTAATTGGTCTAAGTAATAAAAACCTGGAGTCATATATAGAGGAAAATGCTGAGATATCAGAGCGAAGGAGGAGCAAGCCACGGCCACACCTTACCTCCTTAGCATCTCAGCAGACAAGAGAGAGTTCCTGTTTCTGCCTGCTTATATCATCTCTCTGCCCAGCCATCTAATTTCCTGTCTGTCTACACAGACCTCCAGAACTCTATGGTTAGCTAGTGGCAAGCTCCATTTTCTAACCTTCAGACAGGCTTTATTTGACAAACAAGGTATCACCGTAGGTGGGTCAGTGAGTGGAAAACACATGGAAGTGCTTTGGACTCACAGACTACCATTGTTCTGATGATGTCACTCCTTAAGCCCAAAGGAAAGGAGATCAATGGATCCAAAAGCTGTACACACACACCCACATGCTCACTATAGCACTGTTCCATGACCTTCGAGGCTTGGGTTCATTGGCCGAGACATAGACGCAACCTGTGTCCATTAACATGAGGATGAATGAAGAAAATATCCTATGTATACATAATGGAATATTTTTCAGCCATTTAAAAGAGCGGTATCTTGCCACTTGTGGAACACTGGTAAGCCCAAAGCATATACTATATGAGAAGAGCAACATGACAGATACTGATAACTCTATATGAGAGGAAGGAGAGTGTCGGTTGCCAGAGGCTGAGGTAGACAGAGATATGGAAGTGTAGTCTATGGGGAAAAGTGTCTGCGATCATTTGGAGATCCACTGTGGGGTATGGTGCCTGTTGTTCACAGGACTGTAGCACATACTGAACTTGCTAAAATGGGTAATGCCTATAGAATGTGTACTCACCAGGCTGGTGACTAAAATGAGTCAGAAGAAGTGTCTAAGCAGTAAGAGTCAGGTTCCTGGCATGGATTGCAGTGACAAGTGCACAAGTCTGTACTCATTACTTTGTGTGCATGTAACTTCTTGTGTGGGGGTCACCAAAGTAGTTTACAAACGAGTGTTAGGGCCAGCTGGATGGCTCCGTGGGCAAAGGTGTTTGCTACCAAACTTGATAACCTGAGTTCAGTCCTCAGAACCTGCATGGTGGAAGACAAGAAACAACTCCCACGAGTTATCCTCTGACTGCCACACATGTACCATGAAACTGGTGCTCAACACACATACACACACAGAGGTGTACACACGTGTGTATACACACAGCACTAACAAACTAAAGGTAAAGAAACACAAGAACATTGGGTCTCCTCAAAATGAAAATGCCTGGAACCAGACATTGCAAAACTGAGTGTGTCACGTGGACCTAGCTGTGGCCACACTGAAAACAATCACCAGAGGCGGGGTCCCTATGACCCTTGCTGCAGAAATCTGCATGAGGGATGTGAGGAGGGGTGGCTCTCAGTGGAGAGGAGTGTAAATGGTTCAGAAAGGTGCACCGGGGTGGGAACAAGAGAGAACCTCTTTGCAGGGCCATGTTCTTTCTTCTCTGTCAGTTCTTCCTAAACCATCACAACCGATAGGTTCCGGTGTCACATTCTACACAGAGTGTCTGCTTGCACTGAATCTTAAGCAGAAGGATATCAGGCATAGCTCAAGTCACTACTGGCCACAAATGCCAGTGGGGAGTTTTCTCCGTGGTTCATCTTACATTCTTCCCTGCTCCCTTCCCCCTCCAGCTCCACACTACTCCTCTGGAAAGATGCTTTTGGTGTTGGGGGTGGAGGTGACCCTGCTTCCCAGCAACAGGAATGGCTTAAAAATTGAATGCAGCCTAGCAAGCATCTAGATGCCACTCTTGGGTAGGGTCTGGCCATCTTAGGAAGATTGCAGACTTTTATTACTTCTATTCCTCCATAACACTACACTCATAAAGTCAGCTGGTTGGGCTAATGCTACTTTGTCATGCCCACTCCAGAGACCTGTGGTCATGGGTATAAGAAGAAGTCACAAATTGTACTGGCTATCTCACTGGATAGCAGTCAACACCAGCCACTGACAAAGAATGTCCTTCACTCTGCTCTACCTGACCCCACTCCATCCCCCTCCCCAGTAGACCTGCTTTTCATTTTTCTGGTGAATTTTTCCCCTAATCTGACATAAAGCCCACTGAGACTGTGCACTAATGCTCCAAGGGTTCCCTGCTGGCTTAGCCACTGCTGGCCTCACCTGCATAGTGAGCCATAGGGTTAGACAGGGAAGGGCTTCCCGTGGGCTCTTCTGTGTTCCTTAACATGATCCCGGGTCAGAGCCTTACTGGGAACATGGGTGACAGCAGGTAGGTCATGAGACTGACCTTTTCCTTGGGTGCAACGTGGGAGGCCTGCCTAGATGGCCTCTTGGCACCAAGCATGCCTTCCAAATTATTTTCATATCTAACACCCAAGATGACGTGGGATTACTACAGGACTTCCATATTAAGAAGCTTTAGTTTAAATAAAGAGATTTCTGAATGGGGAAAATTAGCATTCTGCCACTCAACCCTATGCTCCCCCAACCCCTCATAACACCATCACAGTGAAATTTGTCCAGCATATTAACATTTATATACTGCAAAGAAAGCAGATTCCACATATGGCTGGGTTCTCCCAAACATTTTCAATAGTAGGTACCAAGATTGGAAAAAATAATAATATATATATACATATATATGTGTGTGTGTGTGTGTGTGTGTGTGTGTATAGAGAGAGAGAGAGAGTGAGAGAGAGAGAGAGAAAGGGAGAGAGAGAGAGATCAAAGTCCAGCTTCTTGAACCATCATTGTTCTACATGACAACAATCAAAGAAAGAGACCATGAGGGTAATATGTGTGGAGATCCTAGGGGGAGTTGGAATGAGGGAGGGAGATGGAGTGGATATGATCAAAACATGATATATTCATATATTAAATTGTCAGAGACTACATAAAAAAATAAACAGGAAGCAGGACTAAATAAATTGCTTATTCAGTAAAGTGCTTGCCACACAAGATAAGGACCTGAGTACACACAACTCACATTTAAAAATGAACAACAAAACCAGAGGCTTAGCAATAGTGAAAAGGGAGGTAGAGATGAAAGGGTCCCTAGACGCAGCTGGTAGAGAAGTTCAAGCCAATGAGAGAACCCGTCTTGAAGATGGGAGGCACCTGAAAACAACCCAAGGCTGTTTCCTAACCTCCAGACAGTACACACACACACACACACACACACACACATTCATACACAGACACACACACTCTCTAACATCTACATTCACACACACACAGACTCACATTCACACACACACTCACACATACATACTCACACATACACACATAAGACACACACACAGATTGACACACACATTCATACATAGGCACACAAAGTCTCTAAAATATACATTCTCACACATACACACTCACACAGACTCACACATCAGACATTCACACATAGAGACACATACACAGACACACTCACACACTCAGCTACTGGGTTCAATATGCAACACTAAAAGTATATCCACTAATCAGTTAATCCTTCAAAAGATTTTCATCAGCAGAACCAGTCTTTGTTAATCAAATAATGTATTTTCCACTGGTTGAGGGGGCTGCATGTTTTGAAGTTGCCATCTCTAAAGAGGCAAGGAGGCCCCTGAGATGCAGGGCTGCACATTTGTCTGTTAGCTCTGCTGCTGTTTTCTTGGCAGACAGAGCTTACCCATTCACATTCTGTGTGAGCAGAACTTTGCTCTGACATCAAAAGCATGTCTGGATCTTTCTTTGCTCTGTCTGGAAACATCTTCCTTGAACTAGCTGGTTCAATTTGCTCACGGCCAGGGAAGTTAGAGAAGACAGAAGTTCGGCCATTTCTGGAGTGCCCTGGGTCATCAAGCATCATGAGAACACACCCCAGAGAATTATCCTGTGTGGAGCTCAGACCTGAGAGCTCTAGACCAAGCTTTCTCTTTTTGCCCACCAACCAGCTCCCAAATCATGACACAGGGACTTATTATTAGTTTTGAATCTCTGGCCTAGCTTAGGCTCATTTCTGGCTAGCATTTTTTTCCACCTTAAATTAACCTGTTTCTCTTTATCTACCTTTTGCCTCGGGGCTTTTGACCTTTCCTTCGTACATCTTATTTTCACTGCTTCTCATGTCTGGTGGGCAGTCAGCTGCCTGGCTTCTTGTCCTGGGTGTGTCCCTCTCTTTCTCATTTTCTTCTCTTCTCGAGCCAAGATTTCTCCTCCTATTTATTCTCTCTGCCTGCCAGCCCCTCTCCTACCTAGCTATTGGCCATTCAGCTTTTTATTAGACCAATTAGGTGTCTTAGGCAGGCAAGGTGAAACAGCAATGCATTTTTTCATAACTAAACAAATGCAGCATAAACCAATGTAACACACCTTTACATGGTTAAAGTAATATTCCACAGCATAAACAAATGTAACACACCTTTACATAGTTAAAGTAATATTTGCAGCAGAGCTCAGAACCTCTTATAACATGAATCATTTTTTCATTTGAGTTTCAGAGGGGCTGAGGGGCCAGTCCAAAGTCTGTGACAAGATATAAGGTGAATTGGAGGATGAAATGGTATTGTTAAATTGCTAACCAGTCACCCTCATGAACAAAAATACAGTAATGATCAGCTTCTATATTATCCAGACATCTACTGTTAACTGAGATGACACCCAGAGAGATTATCAAATTAACACATACTGTTTTTTATATGTTACTTGTAGGTGTGTGTGTGTATGTGTGTGTGTGGCTTGCACTTGTGCTTGTGACTGTGTGTCTGTGTATGAGTATATACAGGTGAGTATCGTGCCTATAGGGCCAGAAGAAGGCATTGGAATCTCGGGAGCTGGAGTAACAGCTCTTATGAGCTACCTGATGCCAGTGATGGGAGCTGAACTCAGGTCCTTTGCAAGAGCAGAATCAGCAACTACTGAGTCATCTCTCCAGTCCAGAACCTGTAACTGCTGAGTCATCTCTCTAGTTCAGAACCAGCAACTGCTGAGTCATGTCTCTAGTCCAGAACCAGCAACTGCTGAGTCATCCCTGAGTCCGTACTAAGTTTTGCTGTGAGTCTCAGAATGTTCTGTATAGGAGGTAGGCTACAGTGAGCAACGTTCTTATAAATGGAGAGTGGGGGGAAAACAATAAACAAGGCCACATCTTAGCAGGTTGGCAACTGCTGAAGCTCCCATGTCCGTCTGGGAACTTGAGCCCCACACTGTTTGGAAAGATCATCTTTGAAGATGATTATAACCATCATCTGAAAGCGGTCATGATGAGTGAGGGGGAGCTTTCGACCCAACCCTGCTAGTGTCATCAGAGTGCAAGAATCTGGGCAGAGACAGGGAACCAAGGGAAGTACTCTGGGACAATGAAGGCAGACTGGAGTGACAGAGACTTAAGTCAGAGAGAGCCTCAGGCTGCTGAAGCCACTGGAAGGTGAGGGTAAACTGGGGTGGATGTTGTCTCAGAGCCTGCAGGGGAAGCCGACCCCGTGGGCACCTTCAGTTTTATCTTCTGGCTTCCTGAACTGTGAGAGCTGTTTGATACAGCCTCCCCAATTTATGGTACTTTTTATGGCAGCCTGATGAAATAAAACAACACAGTTTATGGGCTAAGGAGAAAGACCGAAGCACAGGGTGGAGAAGCCTGCTATGGTGCATTAGGTAGAAAAACACTCCACAATAACGTAACCCAGAAGGTCAAAGGCTGAAGGAAGGGCTGCGGAGACAACTCAGTCGGTAAACTGATTGGCATGAAAGCATAGGGACCGGAGTTCAAATGTCCAGAACCCACATAAAATCTGGATACATATCATAAGCATCTGTAATTCCAAGGCTCTGATGGGAGGGAGAGACAGGAGCATCTCCAGGGTCAGCTAGCCTACAGCTCGAAGTTGAAAAAAACAACAGAGGGATTCTGCCTCAAACGAGGTGTAAGGCAAGAAGCAATACCCAAAGTTGTCTTCTGACTCCCAAATGCACACTTGCCTTGTGCACACCTGCATTCATGTATACAATTGTGCACACATGTCCTACAGGGGGAATAAAGAAAGTGCAATGGTATAGGATAACACCACCTATAAAATGTGTTCCAGGCATGAGAAAAAGCCTTGCCCTAACTCTGAGTTGGGAGCTTCACATTCGGGTCTATCAAGGAAGCTGGGGTGGCTGGAGTAGAAGGACATACAAGGAAATGGATGAGTCCCAAGGGGTCATGGGAAACCAACTCATGGAATATTGTGACCTCTGCCATCACTCTCAGAAAGGAAGGAGGAAGACTCTTAGAGAGTTGGAACAGGGGAGTGAAACACATGAGTGACAGCTCTGACTCCATTTTAATCCGGTCTCTGGTTATTGAGAATAGTCTGACAAGGGCAGGACAGAAGCAGGTAAACAGGTGGTGGCTCCGAGCACTGTAGCTGCTCAGGAGTCTTCATGGTCAGATCAGGATGGCTTTGTAGATGCGGACATTGGAAGTGTGGGTCACACGGGGAGCATGAGTGGGAAGGGGGAAGCAAGAGGGGCTCCTAAGGCTTTGCCAGAGGACTTAGAAGAAGGGCCTGCACTGAGATGATGTGCAGAGGGGCATCAGGAATCATTTGGGCTGTGAACTGTTCATCTACCATTCATTCAGGTATGTAAGTGAGGCCATTCCCTAGGCAGTGGGACACCATGACGGTCAATTTTGACTGTTGATTTGATGGGGTTTAGAATCACCATGGAAACAAATCTTGGAGTGTGTCTCTATGAGGGAATTGTCTAGATGACTGGGGTAAGTGAGGTGGGGAAATCTGTTCTAAATGTGAATGGCACATCCTCAGGGGCTGGGATCTGAGACTTAGTGAAAAGCAGAAAGCCAGTTCAGAACAAGCCTCCATTGCTCTCTGATTATTGATTGCAGATACAATGTGACCAGCCACCTCCTGCTCCTTCAGTCATGCTTACTCCATCAGCATGGACTGTGTCCCTTAATCTGTGAGCCAAACCTTAAGTTACTTTCATTCAATATTGTGTTGCAGCAATGAGAAGAGCAGTTAACACAGGCACAAGATGGAGTTTGGCAGACGTCTCAGAAGAAGATTCTCATTTAGAACTGACAGGAATGCAGATGACACTCCATGTCCACTCATTCACAACACTCCTGCACAGTGTTTCTGAGCTCCCTCAGTCTGGCAAAGCAGTGAGGTGACCTTGATCCTTACCTGTGACATATCTACACTCTTCTCCTGGGAACAATAATAGAATCAGCTTGTGGCAGCTCAGTGTTTGTGACTGGGTTTGTTACTTATAAGCTTTCTGCTATTAAAAAAAAAGTGTTGGGTAGTGAATAATGTTTAATGTTCAAACACAGAAATAGGAAGCTATTTTAAAAGGTGGAATGTGTGATTTCTTTAAATTCCTTTTATGCTCTTCATAATCTGCAGAAAGATGAAAAGAGCATATATGATATCAGCCTCTATGGGAAACTTCCAAACGAAACACTCTTTTAAAAACGTTTTTATATTTCTTTTTTTATTGCGTGTATTTCATCACACATGAGTGAGGATGTCAGAAGACAACATGTAAGAGTTATTCTCTCTTCTTCCACGTGGGTTCCAGGAGTTGAACTCAAGTCATCAAGCTTGACAGCAAAGTGCATTTAGTGTTAGAACCAGGTATGTGTTTGCAGTTGGCCCTTTGAAAACCTACATACTTTCCTCTTTTCAGTCTTGTCTCTGGGACATACTCTTTGGACTTTGTACATGAAGAAAGGTGAGAGAATCCAGGTACCAAGCCTGACCCTGAACTTCCTCCAGTATCATTGTCCACCTGACAGGAGCCTTGTGTACAGTATGACTCTGACACGACATGGCATCTTGGTTCAGGAAGGTTCCTGATTCAGCCTTTCCCGAACTAAGTTGGAAACACGGGGCTGGGATGATTTCAGTTCTAATCTGTGATGGCTTCCAAAGCAAGAGAGGGGGAAAAAAAGCATGCTGAAAGAACCCTTCTGGGCTGCATGCTGAGGGAGTTCAGTTGATGATATGTTCATAAGCCCTGGGACAGAAGCATGACTTTTCCTGAGGATACAGGAACAAAGGCCTACTTGCCCAAGACAGGACAGCAGAGACAGAGCTAAGAAACAATCCCACCCAAGTCTAACTCAGTGCACCAGTGTGTTCATCGGGGGTTTCCTACAGGAACATGGGTGAAGGGTTCCTTGTGGCTCTTCCACAAGAGCATGGGCTACTCTAGGACTATACCACAAAAACGCCCACCTCAGGTGAGGGACAGGCTCCTGAAAGCTGCACCCAGGGAATCAATGAGCTTGCTGAAACCCTCACAGAGCCTCCTCCTCACCCCCAGATATTCACTGATTACATCCCGTGGGGGGGGACTTGCTCCTCCTTACCTGCAACTATTCACTGTGTGGCTTGCAGCCTTGTAACTTTCTTGTATTTCACGAGCCTCCTCCTTCCTCCACTAGGGAATGTTTCAATCTAGGGAAAACCACTATCTAACTGCAGCCCCAAGAGGCTTCCGTTCCCCCAGAGTCAGGGACTCATTGAATATTTTAAATATTTCAAGAACAGCTTGTATGTATTCAGCTCTACATAAAAGATGCATCAGTTTCCTCAGAGAAATATAGTGTCACTGAGGAAATAACAGAAACACAAAGTCCATACACATACTGGCAAAAAAGGCCACTGACTGAATAGATATGAGGAAGGCTGAAGACAGACAAGACACATACATTCTGAGGAAATCATAACAGTGGTAGGGTAGGTAGGTTGGTGGGCCCTGTCCAGATGAGCATTGTATAATTCTGAGAATATGAGAATGTGTCACCTTTGGGGCAATGGCAACTCTGGGAGTGTGTTTGAGAAAAGGGGAATTCATAGCATGAATCTCTAAAGACAAGAGCAAGGGTTCTAGAGAGGTGGCTCAGTGCTTAGGAGCTCACACTGCTCTTCAGAGGACCCAAATTCTATTCCCAGCACCCATGTCAGGCAGCTCACAACCACCTGTGACTCCAGCTCGGGGGGGGGGGGGGGACCCAGAACCCACTTTAGCCCTCAGCACACACTTGTTCATGAGCCTGTATAAACAAGTGCATAATTGAAAATAAATATTTAAATATTTTCTCTCCATTGGGGAGATGGGAAGAAAAGTTGGGAGACCTCTAGAACATGAGAATCACTTAACTTGTTATTACTGGCTTTGAAGATGGAAGAAGATGCCATTAGCCAAGGAATATAAGACAATCTCGGCAATTTGGAGTAGCCCTCAATGACAGCCATCAAGAAAATGACTCTTCTGTCTTAAAATTGCAAAGAACTGAATTTTCCAAGGTCCTGAATGATCCTGGAGACAAAGTTGCCTTCAGGCCTCCTAAAAAGGGCATAGCCCTATTGGCATCTAGCTCTCAGCCCAGTAAATCTCATGTGAGACTTTTGTTCCACAAAACTATGATAATAAACTCATATCATTGAATCTGAACTAATGCATTATAACAGAATAGAAAACTGTATATGTGGGCACAGTTCCCAAGGTCTGCCTGGGGAACTTCAGTTAACACATCCATTGCTCGACCTCTTGTTCCAAGCTTACCTCTGCAGCCCATTGGGGACACCATGAAGCATGGTCACCATTAGCCACTCCCTCCTGGAAAGCCAGCAAATGGTGGCCAGAACCCACTCCTGAAGGTTTCCTCCCTGTAGGTCTTCATACAACAAACCGTGCCGCTCTACCAGCTTTGATAAATACCAGCAAAAAAGGGAAAGACAACCAAAACAGCTCAACAAACACTAGGGAAGTGACCCGGGAGCCATGCTCGATGGCGGTGTACAAAGCAATTGGGTTCTCTATTTGACACCAAGGGTCAACAGATACATGGCATGCAAAGTAAATGGGGGGAAAAAAAGCTATGCTAACAGAAAGCTTGTGTCCAACCCACAAGTCCACGAGTTAAAGTAAAATCTGATGCTTTTAAAGGGAGGAAGAAAGAAGCAGAACATGGTCGGATGGAACATGATACAAGTGTTTGCCACGAAGGCAGAGTATCGGCCACTGTAATATAGAAATGGAATAAATCCTCCCCAGTGCTGAGGGGACATGAGAACAGAGGACTGGGTAAATCCTGTTGAGCTGGAACAAAGGTCGAGGGTCCACAAAGCCTTCTAAGAAGTTTCCCATTGCTTATTTACCATTCTTTGCATCCCCCACAGCAAGCTTTTCCTTCCCTGGTTGAGATGATGTCTCTTTTACAACTGAAGAGCTGAAGTAGTCCACAGGTCCCTAGCACCCTGCCAAAGGTGGCTAACCAGCAATGCTGAATTAAAAGATGCTTAGAGTATCTTTTGCCCTGAGAAGGGTTAACCCCTGTGAGTTCACTGCTTCTTGTCTGTTAGGTTGTTTATTGAGAAGTCACATATGATTCTCCAGAAACCACTCTACTATCTAGTCACAACCAACGTCACTCTCACAGAAAAACCTAGACTTAATAAAGAGTAAAGAAACTTCCTTAACCCAATGAGATGTGTTCTTTACCAACTAGCACAATTGTTATAACTATATTCTGGAACCACTTTCAATCATTTCATGATGTCAGTACTTTGTCTTTTTCTAAATTATAAATGTCAGGGCTGGAAAGGTGGCTCAGGGGTTAAGCACACTAGCTGCTCTTGCAGAGGACCTGTGTTCTAGTTCCAGCACCCACATCACTCACAACTCTCTCTAATTCCACATCTAGGGATCCAACATCTGGTTTTCTCTGGTACTGCATACATGTGGTACATAGAAACATGTACAGGCAAAACACTCACACACATAAAATCAAGATAAAGCAATATTTTTAGAGACTAAACTATCAATTTAGGGAGAGAGAATCTTATATTTATACATAGTTGTTTTCATAATAGGTAGGCTTTGGTCTGCTGCTTTGGGGACTTATGACAAAATGAAGTCTCTGAAAAGGACGATCAGATTCGTGTAACTTGATCAAAGACCATCTTGCTTCCTTTCAACCATGAAATTCTATCTACCTTGGTGACCATTCACAACAGAGCCTGCTGTGGAATGATTTAACAAGAATAACTTCCTACTTCCAGTAAACACTTGGAAATACTACTGTCCTCAGATAAAACAGATGGAGAGGTTCATAAAGACATGGCCTGGGCTTTCTTATCTCTCTTTTAGGATGGTGGTTAAAACAGCTCTGTTGAACAATTGCATCCCAACAGCTATATATACATGACAAGCAACCTCCACAAAAACAACTGAGAAAGGCAGAAGTTGAATGTTTTACTCTATACATGGGGAGCTAGAGCTCAGAGGGATTGGACCACTTAGTGGTACCCTACTGCTGCCACCCTGTAACACAGTTCCTCATAGCATGGTGACCCCAACCATAAAATTGTTTTGTTGCCACTTAGAAAGGGGGAAGCTATATATTTGTTGACTATAATAAATTTATCAGGTTGAATAATTTATTTGGCACAAATTATTAATAAAAGTAGCATTAATACAAAAAATTGTTTTGTTGCTACTTTATAACTATACTTTTGTTGCTGTTACGAAGCATAATGCAAATATCTGCTTTGCAGGATAACTGATATGCATCCCCTGTGAAAGGGTAATTCAACCCCTAAAGCGGTCATGACCCATAGGTTGAGAGCCATTGACTCAGCCAGAAGTTCTACAGGGCTGATTCAGTGGTTAGTATGCCTTCTTCATGCCCGCCTTTACTTTTTCTTTTTTCTTTCAAGTGTGAAACTAAGCTGGCCTGAATATCTCACTGAGCAGGATTCCAGATCCTTCTCTAATCTGCCTAATTTAATAAGCAATCTAGGATGTCAGTAGCTTGGGCCATAGCTTCAAGGAGAAGGGGTTTGCTTTAGGACCTGGCGCCACCTGTTGGTCAATCCATGAAACTGGCAACATGTCTTGTGTCATTCCCACCCTGCCCCCGCCTGCCATCAGTCAACAGTCTACACAAGAATCCTTTTAAAATCAGAAGCCACATCAACAGCTTCTCCTTTACCCTGTTTTCCTGTCCCTGGTCTGCAGGTGCCAATAAAAATGACTGAATTCCCGGATCATTCTCAGGCCTTATTGCCACTGTAGTGGGGTCCCTGAGCTTGATTTTATCACACAGAGAAAAAAAAAAAAAAAAAAAAAAAAAAGACGGTTTTTTTCCCACATGCCCAGGGTTCTGTGATGACTATGTGAGATGCGAGGGACCATATGGGAGTACTCAAACTCCAGAGTAAATATGTCAAATCCCTTCCAGTCTTCCCGCATATATACAGACATGATTTCTTCCTGCATATACTGCTGTATGAAAAATATTGGAAAGTTCTGGAATGATGGCTAAGAGAAATAAGACAACAGACCAGTTCAGACATCCTGCTCATCACTCATGGGGTGGTTTTAAATAAAACATTTCTGGGATGCATTTTTCCATATCTTAAAGTAGAGGGCTACCTGAGGTGATGTACATAGAGCGCTTGGATGAACATCTGAGCCATAACAGCTACAGTCACAAAGACAGTCGGTGCTTAAGAGAAGCTTCAAATCACAGGTCAGCCTTTCCACTCCTGGGAGCTTCACAGAAGAACAGTTAGAAAGACGTGTGCAGCACACAGATACACAGTAGGATGCTCACTCCTCACGCAGCCCTGGACTTTTATTAAATCAGGCTTGGTGCCTCATTAAACAAACTCAGCTCATCAAACAAGTGACAGAGTGCTTCTTTCACTCGACCTTGCATGGGTGGCACAGCCCAGAGAAGTGTCCTCCCCGTCTTCTGCTAACCTGCTCACCCCTCTCCATTATAAATATAGATGAAGAATAAAAGAGGCAATGTCTCTCCAAGATGCTTGTCCACTTTTCATACGTGGGTGGCATTCACATACCTTCACTGGCTCTTTTGAGTTTTATTTATGACTCTACCATCTGCAAGTGAGGTTCCAATGAGAAGGAAATATTTATATACACCGAGCATCATACATAATTTAGTGCAGAGGGAGGGAGGGCGTGCTTGCAGGCAGCAGGACACCCCTTACAAGGACATAGATCTGAGCAGAGCTTGGAGATCAAAAACTTCCGTCTCAAGACACTGGCAGCCTCTCCTGTAAAGGAGAGAAGATTTACTAAGCCACAGGATAATCTTAGTAATATTCTGGCAATGACCTCTGACCTCCAAAGAGTCAGCATTAGGGACTTCCATTGGCCCGCCGTCTGAGGGACTTCCATTGGCCTGCCGTCTGAGACATTTTCCCTCTTAGCCCTTCATGCTTACCTCCATGCTTGAATGGCATCTGAGACTCTGACAACTGTCATAGTTCTTATGAACCTGACATAAACCTGGTAAGTGGGGACTCTCAGCTGGGGAACTGCCTCCATCCATCACATGGCTTCTGTGGGTGGTGCTGCCCCTAGGCAGGTGGGTCCTGGGCTGTATAAGGAAGCAGGCTGGTCACTCTTCCTGGTCTCTGTTTCAGTTCCGGTCTCAAGTTCCTACCTTGGCTTGCCTCTGTGATGGACTGTGACTTGTGGACAAACTCTTTCCTTCCCCAACTTTCTTCTGGTCAGCCTTTTATTACAGAAACAGAAACTAAACTAGAAAAGAGCTTTAAAAATATTTTTGTTCTGTACCTCATAGCACTTGTTATTAACACCATAAAAAAGCAATAATGTGCAATGCACCAATTTAGTAATGACAGCTGTCTAAATATATATGTGTGTATATATATGTATATATATACATATGAAGTGAGTAATGTTAAAGAGAAGAATATTGTTTTTCTAAAAGTTTTAACTGAGGCTAGCAGAAATCATGTGTGCTAACATAAATTAAGAAACTGTGATTCTGTAATGACTTTGTGCCCACTCTTCATCTAGAACAGCTGAGCTTCCTGGGCCCTTGTGAAATCCTACAGACCATTCTTTTAAACAACAGCAACGCTTTGTCTCATAGGTGTGGAGGTTAGAAGTAAAAACCAAGATGTTGACAGGGCTGGCTCCTCCCCAAGATTGTGAATACATTCAAGGCCTCTCTCCAGGCTCTGGTGGCCTCAGATACCCTTCCAGAACCTTCCGCTCCCTGTGCCTTTGTATCATCGTCCCCACACCTGTTTGCTTCTGTATCCTAAGGATTCCAGTCCTGTAGGTTTAGGCACACCCTAATGACATTTTCATTTGATTTCCTCTGTGGAGGCCATGTTTCCAGAGAAGGTCATGGGGGTTAAAACATCAATATCTTTTAAGAGTACCAATTCAACCATAATGGTGGTGGTGCACTTCGTGCCTGCTTCAAAGCTAGGCCTGGTAGTACGACTCAGCTGCTTGAGATCCTGTCTCAAAACAGTGATAATAAACCTAGTCAAATATAATCACTTTCATCAAGGGAAACCATCCTTATTATGGAAAAATTATTTTAGCAGAATCCATTGGACAGTCTTACACAGCTTGGCAATCATTTCACATGACCATTGTTTTTACCTCTGCCGTTTTCATTCCTGGGTTGAATAGTTATGTGTGGGATGCATTTAGACTTATCAATCTTGCCCTTCATGGTGCTAAAACACGAAACTAAAACTCTACATGTTCTATCCCCAACATATGTGCCACAGGCAGACAAACACATACACAAGTACATGCTTGTATGTGCATATCCCAGTTATCTCTGCCAGTCCTAAAACCAGACCCAGATACACACACACAAACACACACACACACACACACACACACACACCTCCAAAGAGCCAACGAAAGATCAAACTCAAGAATAAAGAATTATACACCAAAAAGGGGAAAACAATACCACAGAACTTTGCTTCCTTGTGTTGGCAAAACTAGAGAATATAAGGATGCATTTTGAGGTGTTCAGCAAAAAAAAAAAAAAAAAAAAAAAAAAAGAAAGAAAGAAAGAAAGAAAGAAGAAAAATGATTTTTAAAAAAAGGAAAGAAAATACAGACTACAGCCAGGATTTCTGAATCTTCTTTGAATCCCCCATGACAGCGCCCTTTACCAGCAGGAAGTAGTTTGGAAAGAACAACGCCCAAATTCCCAAATATTGTCTATACATGTTTGTTTTCATTTAAATGGACTTTGTTATATAAAATAAATTTTAAAAAAAAGGAAATAAAAGAAGGAAGAAAGGGAAGGAGGAAGGGAGGGAGGGAGGGAGGGAGGAAGGAAGGAAGGAAGGAAGGAAGGAAGGAAGGAACGAACGAACGAACTTTAGGTCCAAATTGGCCATACTGGGTATGCTTCACAGGAATTCTGTACTGCTGTCCTACTCAAATAATGGGGCATAGATTCAACCAGTCCACAGAAATCTCAGCTCAATGTTGGTTCACACTAAGCAGAAACAAGCTGTCAGAAATCCCAAGGCATGATATATTGAAGGGATCCCAGAGGCTTTGGGAGGCAGGAATGCTGGTGCAGTCCCTGTGGGTGTGTGATTCCCCACTTCCTCCTGGACCACTGACCCCAAAGTGACTGAGAAGCCCTCCACACTAGGTCCTGTGAGGTTGGCCCCAGTGTCTATGAAAACTTTTTATTCACTGATCTGCCTAAGCTGGGAATTCTACTCTAAGAGAGGTCATTGATATGGACTTTCTGATCTCAGCTGATTGGGAAGAATCCTAGCAAAATGTTTGGCCTCCAGCAGCAATCAGGCACCAAAAGCTTCCAGTCCACATTGGAGGCCTGGAAAAGCTGGTTCTAAAGTCAGTAAAGGAATGAGCAGCCAAAGGGCAAATTAACTCAGTTCCAAGAGGGGAGGCAAAGGGTTATAATCTTCCTTCTGAGTCCTTTCTATCTGTGTCTCAACTAGAAGGTGCTGTTCACATTGGTGGTGGGTCTTCACTCATCAAATAAGGCAATCAATTCAGTGCCCCACAGATGTGCCCATAGCCAACCTGCCGTCTACAATCCCTCAACTGAAGCTCCCTGTTCAGGTACTTCTAAATTGTGGCGAGTTGACATTTAAAACCAACCATCAGGGATGGAGAGATGGTTCAGCTGTGAGGAGGGCTTCTTGCTCTTGCAGAGGACATAGGTTCTATGTGTGTGTGTGTGTGCGCGCACACACACACAGTGCACATACACTCACTCAGGCTCATACACACACAAACAAATAAAACCATAATCCCTCAGGAACTAAAGCCCCCACCCCTGACTCAGCTGCTCACAGGGATGAGACAGACATGGACAGCAGGATCAATTTAGAAGTTTCCTCCACTCTCTTTCCCAAAACAGAACATTCAAAACTGGGCTGAGTGGTGTAAACAAAAAGTTGACACTTTCCTGAAAGGACTTGGATGTTAATGTCCCCATCAACTACTTAAAAGATGCAAGGATGGGAACTGTCTCCATCTCCCTTGGGCTCCTTCAGACTGACCAGTGTAAAAGATACGCAGCTCCTGGAGGGAGAGGGTCAAACTTGAGAAGCTAAACCATGTGCTGATAATTAAAATCACTTGCTCGGAAGTTTGTATTGCAGAATCAAAGCTGTTTGATTCTGGCACCTGGAACACACCTGGCTCTCCATCTGACATCTTCTCTGCTGTATCAGGATAAATGATGCCTGCCAAAATTAATTTCTATCATCTAGCCACACAGCAGTACACCTTAACATCCCTGCCCTGGAGATGGAGAATAGATAACAGCTGAGTGTGCCTGGGACATGCCATGCTATTGCGGTAAATAAGGATCAGGATAAACAAATAGGCCGAATAGATGTTTATTCAGGGAGAAATAACTTACAACCTAGACAGATGAACACCAGGAAATTCAACCTGATCCTCTCCTGTCCGAGTCACGCCAGCAAGAGAGCGCCTTCCTGGCCCCCTCCGACCTCCTTCCTCAGGTCCTCTCCGCCCATCGCTCCACCCCCCAATGGGCATGGTCAGTGCTATAGAAGGACTACCTCACTACAATTCCCCTTTTAGTCTAAAGAAAAGATTTAGGCTTAATACAAAACTATATACAAAACAGTGAATAACAAGTGTGCTCTAAGAAAAGGAAAATCAAGAACAAAATGACCTACATATCTAGTCCTAGGGTGAGGGCAAAATGGAGTTTACAATAGAGTTGTCCTAAGCTGGAAAACGTAAGTCTAGTACCTAATATATCTAACTAGGAAGAGAGAATAATAGTTGTGATAGTTTAATCTTCAACCTCATCAAGACCTGAGAAGGAAATTAACAATACTAGAGTAGACAGGAAATGCGGATGGACAACTTCCAAAAGGTGCAGCAAGGACAGAAACAGCAAGCCACCTGAACAGTCACCCTAGGTCTCACAGCGACGTTGGTACACCCAGATTTGGCTAAGGCCAAGAGAACTTGACAGACCACAACAACAGCAGGGAAATAGAATGGCTGTCTTACCCTGACTTGGCAAGGTCAAGCAGTCTTCTATATTTGTCTCCTGCAAGCACATAGGACTGCATGTCCAAATCAGTGGTCAAGGTGGGGGCAATTCTATGCCCAACAGGCCATTAGCTGAGGCGAGATTGAACTCCAGCAGGAGCAACAACAGTGTCCAACATATTTTCGGGAAAGTGCACGGTGCTATCAGGAGCAACAGTGTCTCATGTCAATGGAGTACTAATATTAAAACATTTAAATGCCATGTTCTGCATGTCTATGAAGTGATTGAAGATTAAGCATCTATATCTGACTAATCTCATAGGTACAGGAAATGTGAGTGAAGATAATCTGTAATACTCGGGAACTTAGCTAAAAAGACTGATTAAAACTTTCCTGAGTAAAGCAGGAACAAATACTTAAACAATATAACTATTTACATATACCTACATGTAAATCCCTAAAATAGAGGTAGAGTATAAGTGTCAAGACAAGAGGTAGAACTATAAAGGGCAGCAAGATAAATATCCCAAATAGTATCAATATACAAAATGTCTTGAATACAGGAAAAGTATACATACATAGAATATGGTAAAAAATAATGTGCATAAAATATTATAAGTGGAAACATTTAACACAATATAACAAAATATAAACTTAATTTTACATAGCTTACCACATAGGAATACATAACAATGTAAGCTGTAAAATACTATCTCATTCAATACTCAAATTCTCAAGGAAATAGGCTAATCTACTTATATCCCATCTAAACCATACCTTTACCCACCATTCCCTATTCCTGTCTAAAAGATAAACCCGAGTGTAAGCATCACCCAATCCCAAATAACTAAAACCAACCCAAAGACGATGACTATTATCCCAAAATTCCAAGGGTAGGGAAAGGGGGCGTAGTCATATTAAGATTACTTCCTGCTGAAATGGGACGATGATTGCTCCAATGGATCCTGTAGGAAGAAAATTTTTAGCAACCAAATTTCTCAACAGAACTGGCTGTGACATATGTAGTTAGTCACTGTGTGGCAGAAAATTCTTGACTGTAGTTCTATTTGAAACTGGCCAGGGTGTAATAAAAAGGTGCACCATTACAGCTAGCTAGTCATGAGTTGTCTCGAGCAAAACAGTCTCAAACCGGTTTTAGGGTGATGTTTGTAGTTCCAATGCATCAGGTTGAGTCAAGTGGAAATGATGATGTGGGGCCCCATCTTCTTTCCGGAAAGTTCAAAGACTGCTGTTAGGAATCGTTATTATTCCTTGTGGAAAAGTTACATATCAATATTAAAGTAAAATTTTCAAGTTTTAAGGTATGCATTAGGGAAAGACAACAATAAGCATTAAAAGTATGTGAGAAAATTAGGATTTCAGAGAGAAAATTGCATAAGATATGAGTCCCCAGATTTTGTTTTCTTCTGCCTTACACCAATTGGCTTCTTGATTTAAGGCAGAAACCATGAATTTAATCTTAACAACATGCTTGAATTTAGAGAAGGAAAGCCAAATCCAACTCCAAAGCCAGCATTGGTTTACAAAATTTGGGACTTCAGGAATACTAGATAGTAGAGAGAAATAGATTTCTATATAGAAATAGTTTACTACAATTAAATTTTTTTTTTTACCATATATCAGATTCTGCTTCCTTAAGTGATTGTTTCTGAAGAGCTGTCTTCTCTTCTGTAGACACCTACATGTTCATTGTCTTTTGGCTGTTTGATGATAGGTTTTCTCTGTTTTCCTGTAAAAACAAGAACAGAACACTTCCCCTACCTTTGAGAGGCCTCAGCACACCTCATAGGACCTAGTTTGTTGGATGACTTGTCATTTCTCTTCATTAAGATGTTTCTCTTGTTCAACTCGGATCTTGATTAACTTAGATGGTATCCATAGTTTTTCTTCTCCTGTAGATACAAATGCAAAACCCCTACCCCAACGTAACACATATCCTGCTTTCCATTCTGAGGTCAGTACATCCTTGAAATACACTGGCTGATTTAGTTCAGAAGTTTTTTCTATTGTCCAGTGTCTTTCTGCAGCTGTTTTTCCTTTTTCATCAGCATTAAGAAAGTTTAATGTTAATAAAGCATTATGTAATCTGTGTTTGGGTGTTTTGGTTCCTCCTGCCTGTTTATGGAGCATTTCTTTTAAAGTACGATTGGATCTCTCAACCACTGCTTGTCCTGTAGGATTGTGTGGTATACCAGTTATGTGCTTTATCTTGTAATACTCAAAAAACTCTTTCAATTTGCTGGAGACATATGCTGGAGCATTGTCAGTTTTTATTTGTGCAGGTATGCCCATAATGGCCATTACCTCTAAAAGGTGCATTATAACAGAATCAGCCTTTTCAGAGCTCAGAGCAGTAGCCCACTGAAACCCTGAAAATGTATCTATAGTGTGATGTACATATTTTAATTTTCCAAATTCTGCAAAATGAAACACATCCATTTGCCATATTTCATTCCTATTTATACCTTTAGGGTTACTGCCTGGTGGTAAAGGAGTTTGGTTATAGAATGAGCAAGTAGGACATTTCCTTACTATTTCCTTGGCTTGTTCCCAAGTGATAGAAAAATCCTTTTTTAAACCTTTACTGTTCACGTGGTGTTTCTTATGAAACTCTGAGGCTTCTAGCACACTTCCTATCAATAAACGATCAATTTCATCATTGCCTTGTGCTAGAGGACCTGGAGACCCGTATGGGATCTGATGTGTGTTATATATATAGGATGAGTCCTCTTTCTGATAGTATCTTGTAACTGTATAAACAATGAAGTTAATTCTGTATTGTCAGGAATAAATTCTGCAGTCTCAATGTGTAAAACGACTCTCTCTGCGTATTGAGAGTCAGTAACTATATTGAGGGGTTCTTTAAAATCCATAAGTACCATGAGAATGGCATACAATTCTGCCTTTTGTACAGAATTGTAAGGGCTTTGAACCACTTTGCTAATATTTCCTGATTTATATCCTGCCTTACCTGATTTATTTGCATCGCTCCACCCCCCAATGGGCGTGGTCAGTGCTACAGAAGGACTACCTCACTACACCATGCGACTACCTTACCATCCTGCTGGTCACTGCTTAGATGACATCACCTCCTTGCAGCAGGACACAAGGGAAAGCTCCTCCAGGTGCCTTGGGAAGTGGGGGTATGAGCTTGTATGCTAGAGAGCTGGGGGAAGTCCTCAGAGAATAAGGCAGGCTGCTCAGTCAGACAGGCAGATCTGCTGGCTTCAGCTGTGCAGGATGTTCCTCCTAGATGGATACATTCCCAGATCCCACATAAAGAAAAAGGGCATCACACACTCAGGGTGTCTTTGAATAGAAGAGGAGATTTGGAGCGATTCTCTGACACACTCACCAAAAGACCAGCATCCTTAGGTGAGGCCAGCAGTGAGCTAATGTTCTCTGTCAGGAAAGACAGTGGAGGCAGAAGTTCTGTGTCTGTTTTTGGTCCAGAGAGTCTCAAATAAATGAGGATGTCACATGGGAACTGGAAGAAGTGCTTCCAGGAGAACAAAACAAGTCCTGTGGATCCTAAAGGTTACACTCACTGGTCTGCTAAGACCATCTCTAGAGCCAGCACCTTGGAGCCTCTCCTTCCTTTGTGGACTTCTGAGTACTTTGTGTTTCTTGCCTTAGTCATCGCACTCTACCTGGTAATTGCACATGGATGTGTCTGTCTTCTTGTTTTAGAATACAAGGAGTCTTGATTATTTTTTTTTTTTTTTTTTTTTTTTTTTTTTTTTTTGTGGTTCCTGGAACATCTGCTAGGTACCCTCAAAATACTACTGCAGCAGATGCTACATATCTTGGATGAAGAAAAGATAACAACTTAAGCCCACTGTGGCCAAGGTGTTTGCTATTTGAGAGACCGACCTAACCGGTGTAATGTAGTTCATCACTCACAGCCTGGGCTTCCAACCAGACTTGGAAGCCATGAAGCAAACACAGCCCCATTGCCTTTGGGGCGATGAGGACTATGACCTCACCAGGGAGAGTGTGAGCTGAGGGGCATGGCATGGAGCATCCCACTGCTGCCCCCGCTCAGTGGCAGCACATGCCCTGCGCCATTCCAATGTTCTTCTTTTCTTTCTTTCCGTTCTGTTTTTATAGTATCTACCTTGGGCTGGTACATTTCGTCTGCAGTTTATCACTTTGTATTTCCTAGAAGAGATAGGAACCAGTCATTACAAAGAACTGTTACTTGTTTTCATGGAATCTGTAATGAAGATTCTGATTACTTTTTTTTGGGGGGGGGCTTATTTGTGACTTATCACATTACAGCATTTTCCTTAGATAAGAAGACACAATTGCATCTTAAATTAAGTGTTTTTGAGGGTGTAAACCTTAAAAATAATTAAATTTCTATAAATTCAATCTTTTCCATGAAGCTTGTAGAGTTGAAATCAGCATTAATGACTAACTGGCTTAATTAGCTGCATTGCCAGCTCCCATGTTCTCTACATTTCCCTCTCATCAATAATAGAACTCAGTAGTCTAAATTACGGACATGCCCCTGCTTCTTAAATTCCATAGTGAGGGCTGGGAAGGTGACTCTGTCTGCCAACTGCCTGCTGTACCAGCATGAGAACAGGGTTTAGTTAGATTCCCTGAACCACATTAAAAGGCGGGCATAGCATGTGCCCATAGCCCCACCCTTGTGGGGTAGAGGGAGACAGATGGTCCCTGAAGGTCATTGGCCAGCTGACCTAAACAATTCCATATGCTTCAGGATCAGTGAGAAATGCACACATATACCACATGCTAATATCACATCACACGTGGTACCATACATGCACAGATATACACACATGCATACCATGCACACACTACACACATATATTCCACAATACCAACACACACACACAACTCAACATACATATACAACTACACATACCACAGACATACACAGCACCATCATACCTACATGCTAGACACAACACAATAAACATTTACCTAACTCCACACATATTCCCAGTACCCATACACACAACACTAGACACATATACAACTCCACACATGCACACATCTCCACAACACACACAACATTAAAACACCATTGCACACATGCAACACCATACACATACACAACATGCATACACGCACGCACACACAGCACCACGCTGAAATTATTTTGTAGTGAATATAGAATATAGAGAAAATACCCATTCCATCGAGCCACCACTGCTACCTGGCCTAACTCTGACAGTGTGTCAGGAAGACATACCTCATGTATGTCTCAGAACAGTCAATAGTCCCTTGGCAGTTCCCAATGTGTGTGAGCGGTTCTCTTAATCTATGTTGTTTCAATATGAGGGCTGCAGTCCTTCACCACCCTCCTGAAGGATACACCCTCTGGTGGATACATTGTTGCAATATCCCTGTAGAACAGCAATGTAAAGTCTAAAGGCATGTTGCAAAGAAATGAGGAGGAAACTCCATGTCACTGACCTAGCCACCTAGGCTATGTTTAGAAATTTCTTTTAAGGAAAAGCTGTCTAGAAAAAGATCAGACCTGTCCCCTAGAAAATAAAAAACACAAATTATTTACAATGTTTAAAAAAAAAAAAAAAAAGGAAACAGCCTAGGTATCTGGCAGTAAAGGACCACAACACAGAACAAACAGGTCTTAGCACAGGAAAATGTCACCGTCTATTACTGATTGAATAAAATCAGGTCACCCAAAGCCCTTAATATGTGCTGTGAACAGGAGTCACCTGACCACACGGGTACCAACTTAAGTGCCAGGTCCTTTCCTCACATTAGCCCTTCCAAGGGGTGCGTGTCCTCCTTCAACCAAAGGAGAACAAGTTCAGTTTGAGGGCATCCCCAAGAGAGGTCACCCTCTCTACATTGGTCTTGAACGGTAGGTGCAAGAGCCAGCAGATGGCCAGCTCTACCTCCACACCCACCAAACCCAGGCAACTCACCCTAAGACTCTCACATTGGATCCAGACCCTATCTTGTTCCCCAAGAATGGTCTGAGTTAGTCACTGCCCACTTTGTGACTTAGAGGGACAGTTTGACCCCAGCTTCATGGACACCTCCTTGTCCCTAGACCTGAGAGTTTTTGCCAGGGTAGGGCTTGCTGTCTGGCCAGAAATATCTGTCATGACTGTTGTCTGTAGCAAAAGATGCTGCCGATGATACAATGTCTATAAGAAAAGTCAAGGTAAACAGAGACTTTCTCTCTGTTCTTAAGATTTGAGCCAAGCATGCTTGAATGCCTGTAATCCCAGCACTCAGGAGCCTGAGACAGTGATTGTGAGTTTAAGGCTTTTCTGGAATACACAGTGAGTGAGACTATTTCAAAGGTCCAAAGTATGGGTGGGATTGCAAAGATGGCTCAGGAGTTAAGCACACTTTACCTCTTTTGCACAGGTCCTAGTTTTGGTTTCCAGCACCCACATAGCAGCTTACAGCCATCTGTAACTCCAGATTCCAGGGAATCTGATGCCTTCTTCTGGCCTCTGCAGGCACCCGCACAAATAATGTATATACATACATGCAAATTATACATGTAAAATAAAAGTAAAATAATAAAATGTCTAAAATATATAATAATATTTAAGGATAATGATCTGAGTGAAAGAAATGTCATTTTAATTCACTTCCACCTTTTTTTTTTTAATTAAAACAGTAGACAAAATCATTAGCTCTCTGTAGCATGGATTCTTTTTTAATCTTAATAGTAAAACCTTGGAGTCAGCTATCAGGAAGTAAAAGCAGAAGGATCAGAGAAGCAGAACGGCATGCTACTAGGGCTATTACCTTTACCTGTCCTCAGACTGCATCCTCAGACTGACTGCTCAGACTGCAATGAGCCTCTGTCTCCTCCTGCCTTATGTTCGTTCCTCTCTCTGCCCAGCCATTTCACTCCTGTCTCCACCTCCTTAGTGCTGGGATTAAAGCCATGTCACTCCCAAGTACTGGGATTAAAGGTGTGAACCACCACCAATTGACTCTGTTTCTCTTCTAGACTGGATCAATCTTGTGTAGTCCAGGATGGCCTTGAACTGACAGAGATCTGTCTGCCTCTGTCTCCAGGGTGCTGGGATTAAAGGTGTGTATCACCACTACCTGGCCTCTCTGGCTAACTAAGATGGCAAGTTCTGCACTCTGATCTTCAGGCAAGCTTTATTTATTACATTATAAACAAAATACCACCTCAGCTCTCAAAGAATTCAAGTATAGCCTAGGACAATAGTGAGCTCTAAACCAGCCTGTGAATGAGACCTGGTCTCTAAATAAATAAATAAATAAATAAATAAATAAATAAATAAATAAATGGATGGTTTAAAAAAAAAAACAGCTAGACAATTACTTATGTTCCTGGTTTAAGAATGAGTGAAGCTGTTTTTTGATCCTTATTCCATTTGTTTATTACCTTCATCCTCAATTTTGTTTTTACATTTCATTATCTTTTTTATTAGGTAAGTGCTATAAAATATTAGTTTAAGATGTGTTACATTTGTTTATGCTGTGGAACATTTGTTAAATGATGCAAAGATGTATTGAGTTCTTTCATGTTGCATTTGTTTAACTCTGTGAAGCTGTGTTACTTTACCTACTTAAAACACCTGATTGGTCTAATAAAGAGCTGGATGGCCAACAGCTAGGCAGGAGAAAGGATAGGTGTGGCTTGCAGGCAGAAAGAATAAATGGGAGGACAAATCTGGAAAGAGTAGATGGAGAAGTGAAAGGAGGGGAAGAAGACTCTAGGGGCCAGACACCCAGCAATACAGCAAGCCACAGAGTATACAAAAGGTATACAAAAAGATGAAAGTTCAGAGGCAAAGGATAGACAGGATAATTTAAGAAAAGCTTTCTAATAACAAGCCAAGCTAAAGCTGGGCATTCAAGAAGAAATAATAGTCCCTGTGATTTATTTGGGAACTAGGTGACAGGCCCCTCAAAGAGTAAATAGTGAAGAGAGCAACTACAGTAGAAGACAACCATTGACATCACAAATCAGGAAGAAAAAAAAAGAGGGGCCTGGAGTCCCCCAGTTAGGGGCCAACACTTTAACACACTTACCTTCAGGGGAATTGAGGGCCAGGGTCTACCAGTAGTCTGAAAGAAGGTTTGTCTGGTTATCTGGTTATCACAAGCCTCTCAATGAGTGGTGATTTAACAAAATTTCTCTGTAGTGACAAATGCATATTGATGAGTATTGGCTCACACCCTGTTTATTAACCAGAACTTATTTACAGGATCCCTTTCCATTTCTTTCAGACCCAAAATCATGGTCATATGCTTAATTTTTGTTCTTAATCATTAGACAATATCAGTAATTAAGCTAGAATAACATACGTGTGCCCATGTGGATACAGACAGGTTAACAATACAGTTACCTGATTAGCTCTAGCCAGGCCAAACCTGAACAGCAAAAGGGAATTACTTTTCACGTGGCCATCAAGGGCTGTATTAAATCTATTTCAAGAAATTATGACATTTCCTGGTAGAGTGAGAACATTTGCTTCCTCATTCTCGATCAAGAGTTTCAGGAGGTAGCATAATAATTTCCAGAGAAATATTCAGGGCTTTGTGGTCCAAAAAACAGAGATTTTATGAATGTTTGTCTTCATTTGGCCTGTGCCTCTAGGTGCTGACTTAAGCCTACCTATCTAGTATGGGGTCTTCACTGGCAGTTATTTTATAATCCATCAGAGTAGAATGTATATATGCTGTAAGAAAATGAAAATATGAATGTTTAAAACTAGAAATCAGACTATGCAAATAAGCAATACAACCTATGAGAGTCTTTTGTTTCTAAATAAGGGGAAGCGGCTCCATCAAACAGCTCAGAGAGCACAGGCTTGGCATGAAGGGAGTTTAGAATTCCTTTTTAAACATTTTGCTGCATTTATTTGTTTACTTTGTGGTCCATATGCATGCCATAGAATGTGCATGAACATGTGTGTGTGTGTGTGTGTGTGTGTGTGTGTGTATACGTGTGTGCATGCATGTGTGTGAACGTGTGTACATGAATGTGTATGAGTGTGTGTGCATGCCTGTGTGTGAGTGTGTGAGTGTTCCTCCTTGGTTTCTGCTTCAAGCCCCTAACCTCTCTTAGCAACAGGCTATAACTTGGGAGCAGGCAAACCCAGAAGCTTTCCAGCCAGACTGACTGGTGTACATAAAATCACACAGGAGACACTGTCTCCACAGGGCAGAAGACGAGTGCCACCACCAAGGTTGTCTTCTGACTGCCACATGTACACAAAGACACGAATATGTCCACACTCACATACATGAATGTGCACACACATGGGGGGAGGGACAGAAACAAACAAAAGCTCATAAGCAAACAGGTGATCCCATCATCTCAGATTAATAAGGGGAGAGTCCAGCCAGAGCATATGAGCATAACCCAGATGATTTCTAAAAACATTACCTTTGAGAAATCACAAAAGCTCAACTATAGTAATAATGTGTGTTTACTTAGGGTAGTAATAACCGCTAGATAGTCTTTTAGTATGTCAACAAATATTCACAGCCATAACACAGTGAACACCCAAGCTATTTCTCAGATTCACAAGAGAACCTTCAACCCTGAGACTGGTAACTGGTTTTTCAACTGAGACATAATGTGATCACTAATGAATAGGAGTTTTGTCATTTCCTCTCCCCTATAAGGCATCAAAAAGGAAAGCTTTGGGCTGCGTGGAAGGATAATGTATTTATGCCTACTTCTTCTACAAAGTTGTAGCCTCAAACTTCTGTGCTTGGAATGGATATAGGTTTTCTGTCTCTCTCCAGTAGACCAATTAAATCACTCACACTATGTGGGAGATGGTGGCTTGAGCCTTGGGGGTTACAGGGAGATTAAGACAAGGTAAAAGCAAAATGATTTGGCTTCCTTTGCTTATTATCTAAGCCTCTGGCTGGTGATTACTCATTATTTCAGTGACTGTCATATTCACCAAGTATAGCCACCGGGAATACCTTTCTATAACATTTAGCCATAAATCTGTCCCAAGTTCCTCTTCTAGAGAATGAATTACTTATGCTGAACTTAGGCACAAAACTGCAGACTAACCATCCCAGACTACTGCCAACACTGGCATTCAATCCCTTAGAATGGAGGAAAAAATCATCATTTGTGGTATTATTTTTTCCCATTGCTGAGATAAAACATTGGATGAAGAGCAACTGAAGGTGGACAGCTCACAGTTTGTGGGTATAATCCATGGTAGCAAGGAGGCATGGGGGAAAGAGTGTGCTGTGGCCTGCACACTACAGCAGTCAGAAACTGGGGAGAGAGATGCATGGAAAGGCTCGTCTCGTTTCCACCACACAGAGTACTGCCCACAGAGTGAGTCTTCTCTCCTCAGTTAAATCTCTCTGGAAACACCCTTCCCGACACAGCAGAGGTTTGTGTGACTCGTTCATAGGAAACAGTGGTTGCTGTGATGAAATGCCCTGACAGGACAAGGGACAAAGGGTTTATTTCAGATCACAGTTCCAGATTATTGTCCCATCACTGTGGGGAAATCGTAGCAGCAGGAACTTCAGGAAACTGTTGATATCACATTCATAATCAAGAACACAGAGCAATGAATGCATGCATGTATGCTTGTACTTAGCTCACTTTTTTCACTCAGACAGTTGATGATCTCCTTTCTAGGGGATGGTGCCACCCATGAAGGGTGTGCCTTCCTATCTTAACCATCAAAACCAAGACAATCCCCCATACCCATGCTCAAAGGCCAACCTGATCTAGACAGTCTAACACTGAGACTCCCTTCCAAGGTAATAAGAGTCTTAAGGCAGAAAGCTATATAGGTATTCAGAAGCCTTGCAGGGATATAGCCAAGTGTCTTTTGTTAGTTGTATGATTTCTCAAGAGGAATGATGATTTCCTCATTTGGTAATGAAGCTTCAGATTATGAAATAACCCCCCGCAATAGTGAATTTGTACTCATCACATATGTCACCATTTACCCTGGCCATCTTTATTCATTACTTTGCATACCTGTGATCTTATGGTAACATGAAAGTTCACAATTTCAAAGAGCTCAGTCCATAATCACATGGCCCCACAAGCTTCAACAACCATGACAATGACAGCACATGGTAACATTTCTTCATCTTACAGCAAAAAAGAGTCACAACCACAGACAAGAAGTGACCAGGGTCAAGATAGCCACAAAGGACAAAGGACTTGCCCCCAGGGACTTGCTTCCTAGAGTTATATCCCATCTCTGTAAGTTTCCAGTGTCCCCCAAACTAGGCCCACCAGAGAGGGGCCAGGCTTTCAGTAAATGAGCCTGTGGGGGACACTTTATATTTAAATATACATTATCCTGAGTGCTGACTGTTTCTACAGGCCTGTGAGGTGGTGGTGTTTCATTTTAAAAATGAGAGAATTGGGTTGAGGCAGGTAATTCCCTCAGTCTATGCTGTGATATTGGTTCTTGCCCAGGAAGCTCTGACTGTCATTCATACTCTCTGGAAGAATGCCAGTTTGATGAAATGCCAAGCTGTGGAATGCTTAGAATCTCACTTCTAAACACAGCAAAGGGCCACATAATTGATTGCTCTGAAATTTATTCTTTTCTTGCATAATAATGAAGAGCTTCGGGCCTCTAATTATTCCTGCTCTGAAACTATTTGTGCGATGCACAGCTAATGTATGAAAAAGAAATGTCCCACACACATGAATGCAACTGTTAATATAAATAAAACATGTGTTCTACAACAACTCAAGCAGTGGTTCTCAGAGGAACTCCAGGGGATGAGGCAAGCTTCTCGAAACTGGCGAGGAAAAGCCAGGGGACTCCAGACTGAATCCGGCAATCCCATTAATGTTCCTTTTGGCTTTGGTCAGAGAAGCAGCAGTCCCTGCAGACACATGTGACTGACCTAAGGGCTGAGAATAAAGCTGTTGGATGCTCGGACCTAAGTGGGACATCTTTCATTTTCTACATCACCCCTCCATAGCTCATGGAATCTCATACAGAAAGAATGGATGAGCCAGAGGAAGGGGTAGGATGTTGTAGAACTGTCTTCCAGGTATAGCATGGCCATTGTACTCTTGAATTCACAGATCTGTAACTACCTGCACAAAACTGGACCCATCAACACTCCATCATGGAGTTGGAAGAGCCCATCCCTCCCTGGGAGAGCCCATGGAGATCTAGACTGTTAAGGGCTGCTGGGCTGGAGGTATATTCTTTAGTGGTATAGCCTATGCTCCTGAAAACAACCCCCTCACCCATACTCCAGTAAGCAACTCTAACTAAATTCATTGGTCCATTTTTCTTTAAATGCCATAGACTGACTTCCTTTTCCTCCCTTCTCATCTATACAGATAATTGTTACCATAAATCATGGTAAATGATGACTTTTCAACCTACTCCAGCTTCCCTCTAACGCTGCCTCAGTACACCACTTGGTTCGGATAACCAACAATCAGCTTTGTCCTACTGAACCACAGAGATATCACTGCTAAAACGATTCCAGCACTGGAGGAGACCACGTCTGTGTACATTTTTCTACTTGACGCATGACAATGGAGGAAATAAAAAGTGATGTAAGCATTCAAAAGCTAATAACAGAAAGCCATTAACTTTATTCTGTACCCAGAAATGTCTCCTGGGAGCCCCAGGAAACGGATCACAGTATAAGTAAACTGGTTTATGAGGAGTGACCCAACACAGGCAAGCAAGCTCAGGGAAAAGAGCTGTTTATTAAAATGCCACCTAAAGACTGGGTAGGATGAGATCCAGAGCTGGGACAGTGCTTTCAAGTTTCAAGTGCTATCAAAACCAGGAAAATAGGCCATGATCCATCCCAAGTCTCTGTTACCAGGGAAACTGAGGTCCCCTTTTGGGGTTCTTAGTCTCATTAATAAAATAACTTTAAAACAGACTTAGAAGGAAACCCAAAGACAATTTTATTAGACTTTGAGAGAAACACAACAGAGCGAAGAAGCTGCAAATCTTGGCAGCTGCCCAAAGAAGGGACATGGAAAAGAGTAAGACAGAAGACAGGTATATGGTCACAGAAGTCAACAAGCAACTGAATGGTGGACATCAGAGAGAAGGTGTGTGAAAATGCAAGCCTGGGAAAGTATGCTTAGGCTTTGGGCCAGTGTCTGGAAGAAATGGATGGAAATAAAAAGAAAGGGGAAGTTAGACTCTTCAGTTAGAACCCAGGAAGGTAGGCAGGCTCAAGGAGGCTCAGCAGGGGCTGGACCACCCAAGTGGCTTCTGGAAAGAAAGCACATTCTCTTATTGAGGGCATAATTGGCAACCCAGACTCCTTAGGGTATCATCAGGTCAATTGGATTTCCTGGGGGAGGGGCTCCCAGCCCCATGATTGACAAGCCCAGGAGGGTTTACCTGTGAAAGGGAAGAGATAGTAGTTATATAATGTTCTGAGTAGCTTAGAAAGTCACATCCCCATCCAGGACCAGAGGTAGAACTTAGATTCTATTTTTTCGGTCAGGAAGAGACATCTTTCCCTTGATAGACCTCAACAAAGCCCAAAACACCCACCTTTTCACATAGCAAAAAGGGACTGCTCTTTGTAGTGTTACCAAGGAAACAGGAGGTGGGGGTCCTAAGTCAGCCTTGGGGGTGGAGTCCATCCTCCATACCTCGCTGTCACAACAGCATCCAATACTTCCACACCTTCCCCCACCCCAAGACCCAAGGAAGGATGTATCTGGGCAAGGCATCTATTTTCAGTATTTATAAAAGTCCTGGTCATTAAAAAGATTTTCATTCCAAAGAGTGAAAATCCTGCAGCTCTAAAACAGTCACTCAGGGGTCTTTCAGACTAAAATGTGTCAAATATTTCCCCTACTGGTCATTTCCACTTCCTGTGTGAGTTATGTGAGCTACGTGTTTTCCAGGATCTTTACAATTCATATCCCTATCATCTGAACATACTCTGGTGATGGGAGATGTCATTCTGTATATGTTTCTCATACTGGTTAATAAATAAAGCACTGTTGGCCAATAGGAAAGGAAGATAGGAGGGACTAGGAGACAAGGAGGAACAGGAAATAGTAAGGAGAGTCAGGATGGAGAGCCAAGATGGAGAGTATGGAGAAAGCAGTATGCCGCCGGCTCCCCGGTAAGAGAAATACATAGATCAGCAGAAATGGGTTAATAATTAAGACAGAGCTAGCCAATAAGAAACAAGTAACCAGGCCAACAGTATTGTATCAAATACAGAGTCTCTGTGTAGTATTTGGGGCTGGTGGCGTGGCGGCGGGACAAGACCAGCGGCGGCAGGCGGAAAAACCGTACTTGTTACACTCTGGTATGTCAATAATAAAAATTATCTTGGTCAGCGAGGTGTCAAAGACGGAGCTATCGGCCTTCCTATCCCTACAAAAGCATAGCAATTAGACAGCTGCTCCTGAGGGCAAATTAGAGACAGGAGGGTTCTGGAAATCAATCAACAAACTACAGCAAGGCTCCTGGTGCCCCACTCCTCTCTGAAGATCTGTATGCAGCTAATGGCTACTAAGAGAAGGAAGAGACATTCTCTTCAATGATGTAGTCGATATGTAAGGTCCATGCTCCTGTAAGTGACTCTAATAAAATTTAGTGGGTCACCAAAAATAAGGGGGACTAGATTTTTCTAAAAGTAAGAATTGGGAAATAATCACAGAATGGATGGCTGGAAGTTCAGTGTGGCTGAAATAGTAGAGTCTTGCAGGAGCAATGGCTGTGCCGTATCAGTGCCATTGGAAACAGATAATCTTAGTCCCACACAAAGTGAAAGTCACTGGGCAAGGTAGTTCTTTCTGCAAAAAGTGTGTGTCATAACCCAAACCAGGCTAGCAAGCACACGGGACCAAAATGGCTTCTATCTTTTATCCTTGATGTAGATTGTGACTGTGTCCCATCTCATTGGAGGGAACCTGGCTTCAAGATTTGACATGATGTTTGTTGTCTTTTAAAACCTTAACCTAAATAAAGTAATCAAGTCCAAAGTTTATAGATCAATACAGAACTCAGCTTCCAATATCGGAAAATATGCGGATGTGAAATAAGATAGTTAGAAAGCAGAAAGATTCCTAGGACATATGGAATCTCAGCAAAGCAAAACACTGTCCTAAGATCACACAGCTATCAATCACCCAAGCCAGGACCCAGCCCATAGGGTCATGTGACTTTTTTCCAAGTTTTACCTGGTAGGATAAAAGGGTGTGTGCAGAACAATTTTGGTAAAATACCATTCTCTCTATGAAACATGTCAACAGCATCATCCTTGCTTTGAATTCTTTTCCATAAGACCCTCCACGAGATTCCCATTGGCCAAGCACATTCCTAGGTCACCACTCATATTTACTTACTGTTACTACTTGTACCACAGCGTGTCTCTTTTCTCCTGGCTCCTGAAGGAATTCTACCTACTTGTCAATGACAAACTTCTAGAACATTCTGCCTGTCCCGGTTTTCACCTAGCCCACATGGAAAGATCCCCTTTCTCTAAATCTTTTCAGCACTCACAACTGACGTCTTAATTGCAAACGTTACCTATTCCATCTCCTAATGTGTATGTCACACTGACTTACAGTATTTTACTAAAATTGGCATATGTATTGGAATCACACTATCTTTCTTCTGTGTTATTCGTACCCTCTGGGCACATATTACCTTTACTATTCTTCCTCCTCTTCTTCAGATGTTCTCAGAGGTGAGCAGCAGCAACAGCTGACAAGGGCCTATATCCTCTCCTGGGAAAAGAATAAAATGGGACATGAATCCAGGTAGGGTCTGTAAATTTCCAAGTCAACTTTTCTCGATGATCTCCCTGGCTATGAAGGCAGAGAACATGCACAGCTATGGTAATGATTTTTTTTTCCTTTACTCACTCTGTTTCTGTTTGAAAAACAGAAATGTGAATTATGGGTTCTAAAATAGAAACCATTTCAACCCACCACTTTGGAAAAATCAGCATCTTAAAATGCAATGTTTACTTGAGAGTTCTTCCAGGGTGTCATCCAAGGTTTTAAATCCAGAAGAGTCACAAGTCTGTCACTATGTTTAATTCAGGAATCAGAGCTGTTCAGAGGTCAGCTGAAGCAGAATGGGTGTGGATGAATATGTAGATCCATGTCCTTGTGACTTATGCTGCTCCCCCCTGGAGTAGTCTCTGTTACTCAGCTAGCAATGGATTAATTTCCATCAGGAAAAAATGTTAACTAAAGTGTTCATTGTGAGTATTCTTTTTTTTAATTATTTGTATATGGGGGGGCTTGTGTATGTATGACACAGATACCCACAGAGTCCAGGAAAGGGCTTTGGAAATCCTGCAGCTGGAGACATGGGTGACTGGGAACCAAAGTTAGGTGTCCCCACACACACACATGGTGGGAGGACTTTCAAATATTGGACTCACTGTAAATCAGTGCTGAATTAATAATACAGAAAGAATCCCTAATGTGTTGGCAATTGGCATGACAAGCAAACATTGACAGAAAAATGGGGGTGAGGTAGGTACCAAGCTGCATTTGGCAGGTAAGCTTTGGGGCACCCTTAGTCCTGAACTGACACTGGGGGCTGGTACCACCACCAGAAGTGGGGTATTTTCCAGAATTTAAACCTGAAGACCAGAATTGTAGGCACTTATGTAATGAATTAGAGCTGTCTAGAAAGATAAATCTAAGTGTGCCTGAATTGTAGTCATTTTTTTGATGTCAACAGCTTATGTAGTCAGCTTTCCCTGCTAGTATTTGTATCCCAACTGTGTAGACATATCTAAATCTGTTGCTGGAAAAGCTAGGACAGATGATGGTCTAGAGCTTGCGTTTAACTGAGGGAACATCAAAATGAAATGGAAACACCGAATTTTTTTGTTTTGTTTTTTTCCTCTGAGGACATTCCATTGGCCTTTTGTATAAAATTTATTTTCAATCCTTTTCCCTGCACTTTTAAGAAGAAAAAACAAATAACTAGCTTTGTGAACATTAACACTGGTGGTCAGCAGCTCTGAAATCACCTAGGAAACAATCACCATATCCCACATAAGACTAGGTAGTCTACATCTGTAATCCCAACACTGACTGGTATGGGAGGCAGAGAGTACAGGATTCCTAGGAGCTTACAGGTCAGCTATCCTGTTATATACAACGGTGAACAAGAGAACTGTTATGAGTAAGGTTTTTTTCCTGCCGACCTGGGCCCACTGCCATGCCAGCTCCAAACTACACACAGAGACTCTGTATTTGATATAAAGCTGTTGGCCAGGTACTAATTTCTTCTCGGCTAGCTCTGTCTTAATGATTGATTAACCCATTTCTATTAATCTAAGTATTTCCATGTAGGCTCATCTTACTGGAGAGAGCAGCCAGCGTTCTGCTATCTCCAGTCTCTCCATGCTTACTACTGCCTCTCTCCTCTTTGTCTCCTAGTCCCGGCTATCTTGCTTTCCTATTGGCCAACAGTGCTTTATTCATTAACCAATAAGAGAAACATATTTACAGAATGATATTTCCCATCATCTCCTCTTTTCTGTCTAAAATAAAAAGGATTTTAACCTTAGCATAGCAAAATATATCACACAACAGTTATAAAAAGAATCACAGTTAACAATATTTAGTCCATTAACATTTAGCAAGATTTAAAGAAAATATTCTATCATCTATCCTATCTTTATAAGTCAAAAGTCCTATATGTAACTTATCTTTAAAAGGAAAACTATAACCATAACTATCTGTCTTCAACTCCATCAAAGACCACAGAAGAATAGTATATAAAATCTAGAAATGACAGAGACAACTCACTGCCTGGTCAGTCACCCAAAGTTCTTCTGTAATGTTCTATCTTCAGCCTATAGGCCAAAGTGTGTCTGGCAGACTCCTCAGCAAAGCAGGAAACTTTAAACTATCTATTTGTATTGGCAGTTTGTCAGTCATTTTTCTCTGTGTCCTGCAGACTGTCTGGCAGACTCTTCCATGAAGCAGGAATTCTGTAGCAATGTTCATCATGTCTAAGTAGTCACTTTTCTGTGGGTCCTGCATGTCAAGTTTATACAGCATAAATCAAATAGCCCAGACAAGAGCAGTATCTTGCCCAAATGGCTACTCTTGCCATATCGAAAGCAAACTCCAAACGAGTTTCTTCTGATGTCCATCTTCCTTTCTGACACAGGTGGTGTTGCCAGGAGCAGTTATGTCCCACCATCAATAAAAACCCTAAATGATTTTAAATGCCATATTCTGTAGGTCTTTGAAAGGTTTGAAGAATGACTATTTATCTCAAACACATCTCTGTATATCTAGAAAACCTAACTCAACTAAGTTCTGACTATCATAGGTAACTATCTATAATCTGTACTAAATTATACATTACATTTCTACATGAGCTATATAAACACAATACCTAAACAAGAGAAATATACATATCACAAAATGGACATTAAATTTGTATCAATAAATGAAAATCCATTCCAAAACAAAATATTCATATCTATACCATAACCCCCTTTTTACCTTTAAAAAGATTGACTGTGGTCATTAATCATTTATAACCACCCCATTTAAATGAAAACAAACATTTATAGACAATATTTGGGAATTTGGGCATCGTTCTTTCTAAACTGTTTCTTGCTGGTAGGGGGCACTGTCATAGGGGATTCTAAGAAGATGGAGACATCCTGGCTGTAGTCTGCAAGGCTGGCTTGGCCAAACTATTTTGAATATTGGATCACCTGGGACGCTGTTTCAGGGGGTCTGGCTTGATCAAACCATGTTAGTCTGGAAGGAATCTACAGCTTTTCATTTTCTGTGAAAACAAAAATAGAAATCCTTTTCCCCAGTAACTTGTCCTTAGACTTAAATTTTAAAGTCAAAGCATTTTTAAAATATATAAATTGAATTAATCCATAAGCATTTCCTTTAACAGTTGTTTCCTCAGCAGTAAAACGATACAAAGACTCTATAATACCATACAGTATCCAGATTTTCTCTGTACTTTTCATCTTTACATGGCTTTTTTATTACTCTATTTCTTCTATTTCTATTTTTTTATTTTTTGAGACAGGGTTTCTCCGTGTAACTTTTATCTGTCCTGGAATTCACTCTGCATACCAGGTTTATTTTGCAATCACAGAGATCTGCTTGCCTCTGTCTCCCGAGTGCTGGGATTAAAGGTGTGTGCCACCACACCCAGCTCCTCTCTGTCTTTTTAAAACCATTTTATTCCTTTTCTCTCCCAAGCCTACATATATTTTATAACACACTGTAAACCTTTAGCGCTTTTGCTTAATGTGAATCTGTCTTTACTGTAAATCTTTATCTTTTTGTGGCCATGAGTCTTTTATCTGGTAAACAACAACACTGCTAAAATGAAGGCCACAGTTGCTTTAGCCACAGTCTATCCAAGATGGCGATTACTTTTACCGCCAGCACTGAGAGCTGTGGTCACTGCCTTGATCTGAGCTGCCATCCAGCAGCATGCTGGAAATGTGGTCACTGCCATTGCCAGCTCTCATACACACTAATAAATTGTTAGCACAGTTTCTTAAAAGCCATGCAGTTTTTTGCTGCTTATGCTGAGTCAGGAAATCACCCTTAAAGGAGCGATGCAAGTCTCTGCTTGTCTCTCGCAAAACAGAGTCCAACCCAGAAAAATGCTGTTAGCAAGAAGCCTTGCTTGTCTTTGTTCTTTTGTTTCTAAAATCCTTTTTTAAGCTTTTGTTAAATTTTAAGTGGAAGTTCTTATTAGCCACGTTGCAGCACCATATGTTATGAGTAAGGTTTTTTCCTGCCAACCTGGGCCAGCCCCAAATAACACACAGAGACTCTGTACTTGATATAATTCTGCTGGCCCTGTTACTAGTTTCTTATCAGCTAGCTCTGTCTTAATTATTAACCCATTTCTATTAATCAAGTACTTCCACGTGGTCTTATCTTACTGGAGAGAGGGGCTGGTGTTCTGCCCTGTCCGTCTTCTATCTTGGATCTCCTCCCAAGTACTTCCTCTTTCCTCCTAGTCTCCTAATCCCAGATATCTTGCTTTCCTATTGGCCAACAGTGCTTTAATCATTAACCAATAAGAGAAATATATTTACGGAATGACATCTCCCATCAGAGACCCTGCCTCAAAATTAAAGAAGGCAAGTACCAACACCCAAAGCTGTCCTCTGGCCTCCACCCATTTGTATTGGCGCAAATGCCCCTTCTCTAATACACATACAAACCACTAATGGTAAAACTCCAACCCTTAACCCCACCCTAAGCACTCCCTTGAAATAGAACCACAGTTGTTAAAGAAATAGTTGATGTTAACAGTAACATTTGCTTAAAGTGTTAAGTAATGCATTGTATCTTAGTTTTACAAATAAAAATTAAAGGTATACCCAGCTCATAAGAAGACAAAATGAGGGGCCTGGGAAGATGGCCAAGACGAAGAAAGGCTTGCTGAGCAAGCATGAGGACCTGAGTCTGGGTTCCCAGAATCCATGCCAGGTGTGGCTGGTTACACACATCTGTAACAGTAGCATGGAGGTAGACACAGGGCTCATTATCTGGTGACTCTAGCCAGTTGGTGAGCTCCAGGTTCAGAAAGAGACTCTGGATCAAAGGTGGAGGGCAGTCATGAAGAATGCTCACATGAATAGTCAGAAAAGTAAAATCTTACCAGAAAGAAAATTCTTCATCTTTACCAAATGCTTATGCCAAGGCAATTGAATACATCAAGTCATCTTTCTTGCCAGAATTCATGCTGCAGACACCTTGTGACAGTGGGAGTGCAATCATTCCATCTCTATGATGATACGTGTCTTGCTGTGTCCACACAGAGGTGTCCACAACCTTTGAAAACTAAGAGTCAAGGGCAAGGCACCTTTTCCTATTTTTAGATACTTTGGCTTCTAAACTCCCAAGCACACAGGGCTCTGTCCTGAGTTAGAAGAAGAAGAAAGGAAATAAAGGGAAGTTAATGCTCATCCTGGAAGTGCAGTTTAAGGACAATGGCAATCACTGTTTTTCCATTGAACACAGTCCTTTCTGACCTGGGCAGGGCACAGCAAGCTCAGGGCATCCTTGAATGTAGAAATGGCCACTCAATGAGACCAGCTGGCATTCTGGAAGTTTCTTTGATAATGCAGTGAAGTTGGTCTGCCTGGCCTGACAGAAAGATCAGTCTGAGAAGGGAGCTCTGGGGGAAGATCTCTTATAAGCACTGATGGGTGACAACGTAGACAGCTGGCCTGTTGATGGCATCTACCATTAGGGCCATTGCTTGCTCTTTCCAAATCTTCGTCACTCCCTGGAACATCTGTTGACTACTGTGACACGGAGTCTCTACAGCCAGAGACATTACCTGTGCAAAGGGCCACAATCCCTGGTGTATGAGCCTTGAAAGATTGGTGGCATTGCTTACAAATGCACCCTAGCCCTGCAGAGCCCAGTCAGTAGACTCTGGCTTACCAAAATACCACAGCTTTGTAATACCTGCTCCAAAACCTCGTAAGGCTAAAACTGTTCCTATCCCTCACTCTGCCAGGTAATTACCAATGATGTTTGTCTAGGACAGAAAAAGGACCCATGGAGTTGGCAGACTCCAGACTCTGGCTATGGGCTTCATGTTTTTAGCTTCTAAGGCACTCGTGAGGTATTTACCACAAAAGCTTGTATCGCAGATTTCCCAAGACATGTAAAGAGTAGACTTCAGAATGGAGGCTATGTTTCAATAGCAACCAACAGATAATATAAGGGAAGTGTTTTATCAGTAAAAAGTGTAACAAAACCCAGTGAAAATGCTGAAGTCACTAAAGTGATTCAAGTGTATTCAAGATATTTTTATATTCATTTCATTTTACCTCCTTGTAAAGTGAATTTTTGTTTGTTTGTTTTCACTTAATATGAGGGAATTGAACCTTAGAAACTATCCCCTTACACATAAGGAGACTCAAAGCACCTATACGAAAAAGGCTTGGGGTTAAAGACCCTCTGATCTGCCATAAGGACCTGAGCCCCAGCCCCAGAGCTCAAGGAAAAGACTGTGTGTGGTGGTCAGAGTGTGATGTCAGCACTGAAGAGGATAGCAATGATCTCCAGGGCTTGGTGGTCTACCAGCCCACCTGAAATGGTCAGCTTTAAGCCAATCAGAGACCCTGTACCAACAAGGTAGACTAAGCTTTAAGCAAACCAGAGACCCTGTTTCAACAAACAAAGTAGACTAAGCTTTAGGCCAATCAGAGAACCTGATCAACAAAGTAAACAAGGTTGACACTTAACTGAGAAAAGGTATCCAAGGTTGACTTCTAATCTTCACACACATACACACACACACACACACACACACACACACACACACACACACACACACACGGTGGGAAGGTAGTTCAATGCAGTGATAAAGCATGACTTCCAATTAAGTAGAACAATCCTCAGGAGAGCTCACTTCCAAGTGGTTGCCACAGATGTCTTTCTCCCTGAGCAAGTACACAATGATTCCCTGGAACCTGGGCTGGATGGGAGACAAGCTGGACCCTGTAATGCTGGCAAATGATTCTCTGAATCCATCATGTAAAAACTATAATGATTCAAAATTATTTCAATACAGAGTGTTACTTCCTTCACTACAGTTTTAGAACTGGAGAAGATGGAAAGAACATCACCCTTTGACAAAGTAACAATTCTGCACTAAGGTGGTAAACAAACAAGCTGACAGTGATGTCTCCTAAGTGTGTCCTCTGCCATGGCATAAGCAATGCAATAATAATTGGACTATTTAGTTCCCCCCTCAATGCCTCAAACCCTTTCACACTTGGGGACTAGACACTAAGTGTTCAGACTCCTTCCAACCCTACACATTGGCCAATGTATTAACTGTTAAAAAAAAAAAAAAAAGCTTTAAGTGCCAGAGAGATGCTCTCTGATGGAGAGCACTAGTGACTGTTCTTTGAGGACCTAGGATCGGTTCCCATCGCCCACATGATGGCTTACAACCTTCTATAAGTCTAGTCCCAGGAGATTCAATGCCCTCTTCTGGCCCCTACAGGCACCAGGCATGTTTGTGGTACATGCAGGCAAAATACCCATACAGATGAGATCTGAAAGTGCTAAATAATCAATCACAGCAACCTGTAACAGAGTTACACTGCTGCAAATTGCTTGCATCATAATCAATCAGCCTGTTGATATTTTTCTCTTTATTTGTGTGTTTTTGGTTAAAGAAAATGAATAATCTAGTTTGTACTAGCTTTCTTAATCTTTTCCATCAAAGACTGCTTTATTGAATTACTTTAAATAACTTAAACTTACTTTGTTTGCATTGGTGTCCCAGGCAGGCTTATGTCTGCCAAAGAACTCCTTCCATGGAAAGGGCTGCTTTCATGAACACTCTGGCACAGTGGTGTCCACCCTTCCTGAGGACTCCAGGGTCTTCACTGAGATCACTCTGCTACTGTGTTTATTGGTTTGAATTCTTTAGCCGTTGATAAAGGAACTATTTGTCACCTCTCTAGCATGTGTGGAGTGCAAGAGGACAGGTATGTAATTCTGTTTTCTTGAAGACTGTCCCAGGGTGGATGGAGCACCTTCAAAAGCCTAGGGTCCAACACAAAGTCCCCTCTACTTCAAAAGCTTTGCCCTAAAGTGTGTTACAGAGAGAAACACACAGAGAGACAGCCTGAGTGCTAAGATTTACTTCCTATAGTGAAAAATAGAAGCAAAATAATAAAGGAGGGGGGGTCGTTGTAAAAGAAAATTAGATAAGATAGAAATGCCAAATTAGCACCACAATTAAGTGTTTTGCAGAAGTTTGAGCATGCTTTCCCTTTGTTTGTTAGAACCAGGGGGTGCGAGTCTTCCATCTCAAACAAGATAACACTGTTAGCAGTTTGAGTTATTGTTTTTAGTCTCAATAGAATTTAAAGTAGCTCTAACAAGATTCCCATGCAAAGCCAAAGGTGGGTGACAGCAGAACTCTGTCCTGTCATCTAGCAATGTCATTTAGCAATAACCCTAAGTGCTCATTTATGAAACAGAAAGCAACAGTGAGTCAAAGGGGACACATGCCATTTGTCAATTTTTATTTAGACAACTGACTTCAGCCGTGGCAGCTTCTTAAGCACGGCCATTTCATCCATCCCCGGATATGTCTCTCATGAACCTCATCAGTGCTACCCAGAGTAGGTGCCCCAAAACACTCAATAATAAATGAAGGTCTGATGAACCAGACAGAAACATGACCTCAGAAGACAACATCGTGGTTTACTGTAAATGGACCATTAGCACCCAGAGTAGAAAAGAAATCTCCAGAAACTCCTGAGATTATCACTCCTCCAGTGTGCCCCGGATTAGCAGCTCCCACATTACTGTCACTGGAGTTCAGCCAACAGCTCATCAGAGGCCAGCGGGGTGTGTTGGATCATAATGTGCCCTTCAGTAAGCTAGTACCCCTACCCTGTGTACCCAGGATGCACACAGAACAAAGATTCAGACCCAGATACAAATGTGACTGGCACTCACAGAAGTCCTCTCCAGCCCAGTTTGCAGTCTGGAAACTGACTCTAGGATGGGCAATTGACAGAGAAGTTTTGGGGAAACTGAGCCCAAGCAGAGACTTGCGAAGAAGGGCAGGTTTGAGAGGCAGCCATAGTATCCTAAAGAAAATGGAAGAGTTCATCCAATATTGGGACTGCTGTCAACAGAAATTGGTTAAGGTTCAAGTAAAACTACTTCCAACACATCGGCAGAAACAGCAGTGAGGTGCTGGGGATGTGGCAGGGTGGGAGGGTACTCATCCAGCATAGGAGTCCAGGGAAGGAAACGGAACAACTTTCTGAGAGAGACCACTCAACTGTGTGGCAAACAAGGGATAAAAATAAGGGAGGGAGGGAGAGCCGTGGTCCAAACAACATCAAATCAGCTTCTTAGAAGCCAACAGAGTAACAAGAGTAACTGTCCAGTTCCTTGGAAGGTCCATATAGACTACAGTACCTGAGCTGAGAACACCAGATCTGAAGTCCATGTGAAGAGGAAGGGAGGAGGAGGGGAGAGGAGGGAGGGGAAAGAGGAGAAAGGATGGAGGGGGAAGAGCTAAAGTCGGTGTGAGGAAACAGACTGTGCTCCAAGAACAATGAGAAAAATGAGTTCTGTTAAGGACAGATGCAAGCCAGGCACAGTGAGTTCACACAAAATAAGCTATCACCTGAATTTTACACCTAAAAATGGATGCTCAGAGAGCAAAAGGGCTTCACAACAATTACATACAACCAACAAGGACTGTGGGCAGTTCAGCCTTACAAGAAACCATAGACATGCAAACCAAGACTGAATGAGATCCCCTGCCATGGTAAAATGTAGGTATCTCACGTGGCCAGTGGCTGTAGCAGGGTCAGGTCAATTAGTTCTAGTGCAAGCAGGTACAATCATTTGGATCAAACACTGGCATTATTTTATAAAGCTGAAGGTATGCACACCCTTCAACCCAGAAGTTCCACCCTTAGACACACCTCCCACCAGGGGAAAATCTTGTGAAGATGGAGATGCCTACAGCCTCACTTTTCATAACAAGAAACTGGAAACAAGAGAATCGCACGTCGGCTGAGGACTGATTAAATACACGGACGCAACGCAGTAGTGCACACCAGTGGCCACGAAGGTATTAGAGCCACAGTCTGCAACAAGGCTTTCATCGTTGTAACATCCTGAATGGAATAAGGAAGTCCCAGGAGACTGTAAACAAATGGCAAAATCTGTAAAATCCACAGATAAATAGAAATAAAATGTTGAAAGAAATGACAGTACCAACACTGAAAATATATATATAAATCAAGGAAAAAATAAGCATAAAATTCAAGATAAAGGTCACAGAAAGAGCAGAGACTGGTTGGTGGGAGGAGGAGATGGGCGTGAGGAAGATATGATGATCCCAAGGTGTCAGCTGTATCAGCAGTGGGAGAGAAATGTGTTGCATAGTGTGTGCAGAGCATACACAAAACCCCTGTAGTCACTGGTTTGATTACCAGCAACACACACATGCAGGTACACACACACACACACACACACATGCATGCACATATACACATATGCATGCACTCACACATATACACACATGGGCACACACACACACACACACACACACATACACACACACACACGCTAAGATTCACCTGGCTCATCTCTGTTCCTAGAATCAGAATGTGACTGAAACCAAAAGTGTGTGAATTCTGAGATAAAACAAATGCATTTCCATAAATTTACTTTCAATTTTAAGCCCAGCTCAAACTTATTTTTGTGATTTACTGTGTTTTATTTAAAGTGCCATTTCTTTAAGCAATCTAACCAGTCACTTTAAAATGACACAGTGTCCATTCATGTTAGAAAACCCTCCCTGCTGTTGGGCATAGACCTGCCATTTTGTTGTCTCTGCTGCTCCAGTCATCCCCAGGAAATGTCTTGCTTCTATAGTTCAAAGGAGTCCCACCCCAAGTTGAACAGCAAATAGACACCCACTCTAATACTTCAGATTCTTAGGTTCATCAGATATGTTTGTTCCAGGGATCCTAGACTAGCCTAGAGCTGCACCTCCATGTCTTGTGATGCCAACAGTCCCTTTCCATCCCAGCTCAGCTCTGGGAGAGAATAGATACATATTTGGGAGGGGCACTTACTACAGTTTCCAATTAACATATTTCTGACTAACTACTGACTACTCCTGACATGAGGGGGTCTTCCCTCACCCATTCTGTTAATCCCCCTTTATTCAACTAGATATTTTTTGTTTCTATTGTCATGTCATATATACATACATACATTATATGTATTTAAACATTGAGGAACCACAAATAAGAGAAAACAGATATTTTTCTGAGATGCTCAGTTGGCTTCATATGGTTATCTCTAGTTGATGGGATATGTTTCTCTTCTGATTGATGAAGTTAATACTGATTGGTCAATAGCCAGGCAGAAAGTATAGGCAGGGCTACCAGACTGGGTAGAGAGGTAGAAGAGAGGAGCAGTGAAGGGTGGCCATGTAGCTGAGGAAGGAGTAACAGGTCCAGACCCTTCTCAGGTAAGATAAGACCACGTGGAAACACTTAGATTAATAGAAATGGGTTAATAACTAAGACAGAGCTAGCCAATAAGAAGCCTGAGCCACCAGCCAAACAGTTTCATAATTAATATAGTTTCCGTGTGTTTACTTGGGGCAAAGCGGCTGTGGGACCAGGAGGGACAGAAACCTCCATCTTTATCTAGTTGCCTCCACTTTTCTGCAAAGCGCAGAACTTCGTTGTCCTTTATGGTTGAAAAGAAAAACTCCACTGTGTGTCATGTCAAACACCCCTCTGATGCTGGACACCCATCAGGTTGGTTCCATAGCACAGCTCTTGCTAATGGTGGTGCAATAAACGGCGATGTGCAAATGTCTCTCGGGTTGCTTTGACTTGTAGTCAACAGGGACGATTCTATTTAGGAAAAAAGGAATCAAGATCTGGTGAGCACACATGGAGGCTGGGGGTGTAGCAAAGAAGAATATCAAGATGAAGATGTGTTAGTGACACAGCATTAGAATTCAGGCATGTACTGGCCTGCCTTTGGCATTCTGACAGGATATGCCCTCAGCTGCTGCCACTAAGAGCACCACCTGTGCCTAGTCACCATGTTCCCTTTAAAAGGGCCCTGCCCAAACTCCAATCTCTCTTTCTCTCCCTCTGTCTATTCCTCTCTGCCCCCACCTCTCTCTGTGTGTGTCTCTCTGTCTCTCTGTCTCTCTCTCTCTCTCTCTCTCTGCCTCTCTTTCCTCTTTCCTATTGCTCCTGACACTGGTATCTCCCCCCTTTCTTTCCCTTTTCACAATCCTTTTCCCCTAATAAAAAAATCCCTCCCCTTGAACTCTATGGAGTAGCATTTTTATCTCTTGTGCTACTTTTTAAAATTACAACACACAAGGCTCAGTATTCTCTCCCTCTTTCTCTCTCTCTTCCCCCTCTCTCCCTTCATCCACCTCTCTCTCTCTCTCTCTCTCTCTCTGTGTGTGTGTGTGTGTGTGTGTGTGTGTGTGTGTGTGTGTGTGTGTGTGTGTTTTACCCCATGTATACCTGTATAGAGGCCAGACATCAACTCCAGATTTTGCACTCCACCAATTGAGCCAGTGAACATTCTTTGCCTCCCTGGCACTAAGATCACAGATGCATGCTACCACGTCTGGGTTTTATGGGTGCTGGGGATTCTAACTTGGGTCCTCATGCCCGCACAGTGAGCACTTTACCCTGTGACAGGTAACCTCAATAGTTAACTTGGTGAGCTCTATAATCACTCAGAAGATGGACCTATGAGCATGCCTGTAGGAGATTTTATTAATAAAGTTAACTGAGGTGGGAAGAAATATGCTTTGTGGGTGGTACCATTTCCTGGGCTGGAATTCATGGATGAGTGAACAGGAGACAGACTGCTGGGCATAACCGTCATTGCTGCTCTCTGCTTCCTGACTGCAGAAGCCAAGTGACCCAGATGCCTCAATCTCCTGCCGCCATGCCTTGCCCACCATGATGGACTGCAACCTCAACTGCAGCCAAATAAACACTTTCTTCCTGAAGTGGCTTTAGTCGGGTGTTTTGTCACAGATAAGTAAACTAGAATAGCCACCCACCGAGCTACCGCCCCAGCCCCCAGCATTGTTGATTTGAAGCCACAGTAACTTATCAAGGAAGAAACAGCAGAGATACGCTAGAAGTATTACAAACAAAAAGCATTTTCCTCTGTGCTGTTTCATGAGCCAGTCAGGAAAGTGAAAATAAACAGTGCACACAGATGATCCGGGAAGAGGCTGCCCCACTGTGTGCCTGACACGATGTAACGGCTGTGCCGAGCTACGGCCAGCACACCTGCTCTCTGGTAGATGGCAGGTAGGCCCAAGGAAGAGAGTGACACCAAACTTCAGTGAGCTTGCATGCTGAGAGAAGTCAGGTCAACAAATACATTCAGTAGTCTGTTGACGGATATTTGGACCTACTTTGACCACACAGATGAGGCCATGTATTCCCATCTTGGAAGTGATTGCTTCCTCAAGATTTTCTACTAATGTTCATGTGATCTGAGTGATCTGAGTCTGGACATTTTCTGGTTACTAAATCACTCATGGCATTAATTATTTTAGATAAAATCAAATTGGTTATGAGCACTTTTCCCCAGGGTCAGATTGCGGTTTTATTTGTTAGTGGCCTCATTTCAAAAATGTCTTTTGCATGTGGCTTTAAAATGACTCAAGTTGTGGAAGAGTCGGGTGAATTTTGTTTTAAAAAAAGGTTTTTCATACAATCCTTTTCTAGAAGTATTTTATTGGCATAGTAATTGCACCTACTTAAGGGGTACAGTGTGATAATGACATACATCATACATGCATGACATGGGAGACTGCACTTTGCAGTTCATTACTTTGTTATATAAGATAAAGGGTGATTAGCATTTCTGTCTCCTTGGGCAGTTATCACTTCCTTTTGTTCACTGGGACATGAGAATATGTCCCTCCTGTGGGCTCCACTTGAGACCTCTGATATCTGTGGGGTGTGTGTGTGTGTGTGTGCGTGTGTGTGTGTGTGTGCGCGCGCGCACGCACGTGTGCACACATATGTGCGTGAGTGTGCATTCATGTGCGTGCATAGGAACACGCATGGACTCAAGTGGGGAGTGTGCAGGTGCCTGTGCACGTGTCTGTGGAAACAGCAGTCAACCTTGTGTGTCATCTGTCTCAGTCCATCTTGGTATTTTGAGACAGGGTCTCTCACTTTTACCTGGGCCACTTTGAATAGGTTAGGCTGACTGGCCAAGGAATCATCCTCTGTCTTAGTCAGGGCTATTATTGCTGTGAAGAAACACCATGACCAAAGCAACTTGGGGAGGAAAGGGTTTATTTGGCTTACACTTCCACACCAAAGGAAGTCAGGACAGGAACTCAAGCAGGGCAGGAACCCGGAGGCAGGAGCAGACAAAGAGACCATGGAAAATGCTGCTTACTGGCTTGCTCCTCATGGTTTGTTTAGCCTGCTTTCTGAAAGAACCCAAGACTACCAACCCGGGGATGGCACCACCCACAGTGGGCTCAGCTGTCCCCCTCAATCACTAATTAAGAAAATGCCCTAAGGCAAGCCTATAACCCCATCTTGTGGAGGCTTTTTCATAATTGAGGTTTGCTCCTCTCTGATGACTTCAGCTTCTGTCACGTTGACATAAAACTCTCCAGCACACTCCTGTCTGCCTCCCCAGCACTGGGATTATGGTGTGCACCACACCCAGATGTTTATATGGGTACTGGGAGATCAAATTCAGGCCCTCAAGGTTATGCAGCAAGAATTTTATAGACCAAGCCACAGTCCCAGCCCTTACCTTTGTCTTTGAGGCAGTATCTCACTTTGTAACCAGGCTGACCTCATCCAGCCTCATCACTGGAACTACAGGTGTGTGTGTGCCACCACTCGGTGGCACTCCCATTCACAGAGGAATTCAGTATGCTGACATGGGCTTTTATGTGTTTTTGTTGTTGTTGTTGTTGTTTTGTTTTGGGTTTTTTTTTTGTTTTGTTTTTGTTTGTTTTTTTTTTTGCATGATGGGTATGCAGGAGTGAAATGTATACAAGGTCTGCAAGTTAAATCATAATCTACACGCTGGAAGTACAATAAATGCAAAAACTTCTTCATGGAATCTCAGTTAGTGTAGAGCTGGTGTCTGGGGTATTACTTCAAGTTGACCCTGAATGGCAGTCAGTGGGCAGCATATAGTCTTAAGGAGGACACAATGAAGTCGTTCAAGATCAGCTCTTTTCCATAAAAAGAGGATTTGTAGAAAGAAATGTGTGCATCTGACACCAAGAGCTCTTCTCCCTGAGCCTCGGCTCTCCCAGCTTCTCTCCCACCTGACTGGGTCTGCTCCTCGATGATTGTCAGCATTTATTGTCCTTCCGGACAATAAATGGAGCTTAGCTCCAGATGTCATCCAACAGCAAGGCACATGCAGCCTGTGTTCCCAGGAAGGAGGGATGCATTTCCTTGGAATTCGTGCCTGTTAGTTAATTTTTTTATTTCATTTACCAAGTGCAATGGTGAGCCTTCAGATGTCCCCTACAAAGATATTCCCTTGAAAATAATTCCCCCAAAGTGTGTATCTTTGTGTCTTTTATTTGCCCTCTTCAAACAGAGACAAATACTGTGTCCTCTAAAGGAAATGAATGACTACTTAGGGTCAATACCTCCCTGTTGTGTAGAGTAGTGTTCCACATTTGGGAGCATTCAAAGGTCTGTGATCTATGTCTTAGTAATACACTGTGTGTGCACACATGCACACACACAAACCAGCTAAATGGGAGCTGGCAACACTTAGAACAGTCCCTTCTGAAAACAGTTGCATTTCAGAGGGGCAATGGGGGCAAAAAAGTAGGTTTGATGCACAGACCTGACAACACGGGAAAAAATAGAATCTTTCCTGAAATTGTTCTGCAAATAAACATAACAGGCCCTGGACTAGGGAAGGGACTCAAGGCACCCCCACCCCATGACAGCTCTGTCACTGTGCTGTCTGCACCAAGGCTGTCCACACACATTCACTGCAGCCATGCAGATGTCTCCCCGATACTCCAGTTCAGACTTGAGCAGCAGAAGCAGGGGCGACTGAAAAGGGGTAGGGGAGTCTCTTCGGTGACAGCATTTCCAGAGGGGCAAGGTCTGTCACCACACACAGGTCCAGGCTCTCCTGCCTCCATGAGCCTGGGAACACATCTGTGCACACAGATGTAGGTGGAGAGCCGTAAAGGTTTGATACTTGGCCTTTTCTCCACTGCACAGAATTCACTCTTTTATTGCCTGGGTCATGTGACTCAGCATGCTATGTATGTCTTCTCTTCCCGCCTCATCTCTGCTCTCCAACCACAGTGACAACAGAGTAAGAATTTGCTATTTAAGAACTTCGAAGGCCAGCCAGGGTGGTGCATGCCTGTGATCCCAGCACTTGGGAGACAGAGACAGGAGGAGCAGGGTTTGAGGTCATTCTCAGATATATACTGAGTTTGTGTATGGCCTACATGAGACCCTGCCTCAAAAACAGACAAATAAATAAATAAAAACAGTAGCTGAATAGGTGTTGTCTACTTCAGTGGTCTGTAGTGACTGAGCCATGGGAAATGGTCCACACTTGACCTAGAAGGTGGCAATTTACAGTTCTGATTCGGATGCTTTGTTCAAATATTGCCTTTGAATTTTACTTATTTTTATTTTAAGCATTACATAAGATAAGATACATGTGCAGGGTGCACATGTTGGGGTGAGAGGACAGCCATGTGGGATCAGTTCTCTTCCTCCACATTTATTTACGTGGGTTTGGGGACTTGAACTCGGGCCTCCAGACTTGCCGACCGAGCATCTTCACCCTTTGAGCCATCTTACCAACCCCAGGCACTGTCTTCTTTGATGAGACAATGTACTGCTGGTCTCAGCAATGTTTGTGTAGGGCTGTTCGACATTGGTTGTCACCTCCTTTTCAAAGCTCAATAACTAGCCACATATTGTTACTTTTCCTAGACCTTCACTGCACTTGAAGGCAAATGAAGAGTATTTCAAATTCAGTGCCTTGTGCAGAAAGTTTCCCAGCCAACTATGTATGGTCCATCTGTTTTTCTTTGTTAGTCTCACTGCCCGGCATTAGCTATTGTCCGTGAAAACAGAGGGAGAGAGGATAAATCAAGCTCATTCTGGTACAGTTTATAGTTCGGGGGCATTTTATTACAAACAAGGCTGGGAAGAGGCTTAAAGATTCAGAGTTCCCTGGAGAAGCCTGGGCAGCAAGAGTGGACATACTTGTGAAACTAATGGCCAGATTATCTTTCAGAGAAACTTCCCAGAACTTCCAAAGTCATGTTTGTCCTCTCAAACATAGCATTATGGGATTACCTGGGGCCAGGAATACCACACCCGGCCACACATTCTTCTAAAACACTTTCCTGAAGAAACTAGAGAGGCTGTGGCTTCTGTAGAGCATTGTGTTGCAAAGCTGACACTACATCTGAAGTGTGTGAAAGGCTGAAGGCCCCCCTGGAAATATAAATTACACAAAGAGCAAACTCTCAGCAGGGGATACTTCTCTATGAGGAGATCCGAAACTTGACACGTCTAGCAATTTCAACATGGTTCTGTGTTGTCCTAAAACGATCATATGACCTCACAGGGCATTTTTCTCTCACCCAGATTACCAGAGCTCTACACCTGGGAGGGAAGCTGTGGCCATGGGATTTCAGAGCTTTGGTTTCATGTTTGTCTTTTTGCAGCTGGTACCAAGTGATTTCAGAATTAATTGTTTTCTACATTCTTAGTTTTAAAATAACCTCTAGTATCTCATTGGCATTTCTCATAAACTGATTTATGAAAAGCTTCTGTTCAGAAAAAGAAACACCGGCAACTGAAGAGGCAACCCACAGAGTGGGAGAAAATCCTTGCCAGATATTCATCCAACAGAGGATTGGTGTCTAGAACATACAAAGAACTCTAAAAACTAAACATTAAAAAAAAGTAAACAACCTACTTAAAACATGGCTGTGGAACTGAACAGAAAATTCTCAAAAGAAGAAACGTTTTGTCTTTCTTTGCAACTAAAGACATCTCAGTACCGTGGAGTCTCCCAGAAAACTACGGATTGGTTGATGTCTCTTTTTCTGGCTTTGTGTTTATGGCCTTAAGACTTGTAGGACTGTTACCATTTCATCATCTCGTTTCAAACTGAATTATTGATCCCAGCTTCCATACTGCCTACCAGCCATCCACACTGCTATTTCATTTTGTGTTTTGTTTGTTTAAAACCTGCTAAGAAAATGAAGAAACAAACCACAGAGCAGAGGAAGGATTGTACAGGCTTCATCTCTAATGAAGGATGATTATCTAGCATACATGTATGAAAATATAAATAAACAAACAAATAAATAAATAAATAAATATCCAAAGCCAAATAGGACAAAAGAGTGATCTACACCAAAGCTGTACAGGTAAAGCCAGCTTAGTGGTGCATGCTTTTCACCCCAGCACTTGAGGGAGAGGCAGGTGGATCTCCGTGAGTGCTAAACCAGCCAGGTATACAAGGTGAGCTCCAGGACCCTGTCTGAAGACTAAGACAAAAGAAATGCATGGACAAGAAATAAACATGTGAAAAAACACCCAATAGCTACCAGAGAAATGTAAAGTAAAGGTACAATGGGATGTCAGTTCAGTTCAGAATTGTCAAAATGAAAAACAACAGTAACATCCAATGTTGGTGAGACTGCAGAGACACTGGATTAGCCACTCACAGCTCATGGACATCTCAAACGCTGAGGCCATTCTGGAGCTAAACATACAGTTACCAATCATTTAACATGGAACCCTGGTCTTTCATCCCAGTGAGATTAAAAACTTTTGCCCAAAATTTAGCATACTGATGCTTTTAGTAGATCCATTCAAGACAGGCCCCAAATGGGGCAACCAGATGTCTGTCAAGGAATGGATAGTCAATGAAATGTGGTGTGTCCACACTGTAGAGTTATAATTCAAAGGAACCATCTATAAAAGCAATGGCCCACAGAAAAATGTGGAAGAAGAGACACTTCCCAGAAGGTTCTGTGCAGCATGATCCCACACCCTCATCATCACTGAGAGAACTCGAGGGAGAGAGGTCAGAAGGAGAATGGCTGAGTTAAGAAGAGGGTACAAAGGTTCCCATGATAACAGACATCTCTAAGCCTTCCCTGTCTCACACTACAGGGCTCCCACTGGATGCTGTCCTGGAGTTTTACAAGATGGAGGAACTTGCATGAGGGGTTCATCTGCTCTCTCTGAATTGTCTGTCAGATGTAAATGAGTCTACATCTCAAGATAATTAAGAAGAAAAAGGATCCCTGAAAGCCTGGTTTTCTAGACTAATCCAGCCAGTTTTTCCTTTGTAATTTATTTTATGTATCTGCTGGGGAAAGGTTCTCCTCCCCTCAAGGTGACATAAAGACCCCTGGATATAAGGCTTCAATAGTTCTATACATAACATGTGGACCCTTTCTCTATAAGGGTGTTTGAAGCTGTCACGTGTCTCGCTCCAGATCATCCCAAAGTCAAAGGGCCCCCTGCTAAAACAGATGTGTTCTTCCCCCAGCTCATGCCCGGATTCTTTAAGAGATAGAGCAGGTGGTGTGCCCTAATGCCTTGTTCCTCTAGCAGACAGCAATGGTGGTGCCATATCCATATTCTCCTTTAAAGGCTGTGTACTTCATACACCACGATACTTATTCCCTCTTTTGTTTTGTTTTTAATGAGGACTACATGGCCCAAGCCAGCTTCAAACTTGACATACAGCTGAAGATAACCTTGAACTTCTGACCCTCATGCTTCCACCTCCTGTGTGGTCGGATGACAGGCACTCAGCTCCATGCCTGGTTTACACTGAGCTTCATCCATTCTAGGTCACCACTCTATTGACTGAGCTGTGTTCTCAGACTCCTTGGTGCATCTTAAAATGGAAATTGCTAATAAATCCTTCATACTCCTGTCATGAGTCTTTTCTAAATTGAAACATAAGAGCTCAACAAGGAGGTTAGTTACCAATGCTGACATTAGGCCAGGACACCCAAGCTCCAAGTTACATTTCTTTCACACTGCTATCCTTCCATGTAGTCGGGCTAGGTGGTGAGTGGCACACACAACTCCAAACAGCACCAATGGCGTGGATCACAGGCTGTACACACTAGGTTACAGTACTCTAGACCAGCCAGGCACACTAGCTGAAAAAGTCAAAGCTCTAAAGAGTATGGATATGTAACAGAGGAAGAGAAATGCCTGAGTGAAGGGAAGAAGAAGGCTTTAAAGTTTCCATAACAAAAAAGGCTTGTTGGCACACACATTTAATCCCTAAAAGCTTAAGGCAGGAGGCATGAGTTCAAGGCCAGGCTAGGCTACACAATTAGACTTTGTCTCTAAGGAAGCAAACAAAGAAGCGAGAAACCAGAGAGGAGAGTGATGCTGCTGAACCTTCTCCCCAGACAGCCTGCGCACCCTCAGGATTGAGTCACCTACAGAAATGTTCTGTCATCTTCTGGCAATGGGTGCCAATTAACACCGAACTACAACTGGGCGATGTGCACTGAGAAACGTCGGAGCACTTGGCTCTAACTAGGATATCCTTCTGCATATATGTTTCTCTTGTTGATGGATAAATCACTGATTGGCCAGTAGCCAGGAAGGAAATAGGAAGGGCTACCAGAGGAAGGGGTAAGAAGAGAGAGAGGGAAATGGTGAGAGAGATGCCATGTAGAGACCAGGAAGATAGGCTGCACCAAGTGTTCTCTGGTAAGATAAGGCCATGTAAAAGTACATAGATTAGTAGTTATGGTTAATAATCAGGTCAGAGTTAGCCAATAAGAAACCTGAGCCATCAGCCAAACATTTTATACTTAATGTAAGTCTTTGTGTGTTTACTTGGGGCAAAGCGGCTGTGGGACCAGGTGGGACAGCAACTCCCCTCAAGGCTCAGGGATCTGAGAGGAAGAGAAGGCTGAAAGATTATAGAGAGGGGTGGTGGATGACACCAGGGACAGCATCTTCCGGATACAGAGAACTGGTGCACACGTGAACTCAGAGAGTGTGGCAGCAGTCATAGGACCTGCACTAGTTTAAGCCACACAGCATCCCAGCACTGAGATAGGAAAGTAGACACAGGGCCTCGCCCTAACAAAGAAGCCATCTGTAACTTACACCCACCCAGCAAAGGGAAAATTAGTTTTCTCTAATGGAGTACCACTGAGCACAAAAATGACACTCCAGGACAGGGCCAATACCCAAGAGCTATCGGCCAGCACAAACTTACTCCATGTGCTTTGCTTGCTTGGTTGTTTGGTTGTGGGCTCTTTGTTCATTTTGTTCTGTTATGGCTTTTTTTTCTTTTTGTATTTTTATTTTGGATTTTTTGTTTGCTTTTTAGAAAGAGATTTTTAAAAAAGAACATGAAGTTGGGTAGGTAGAGAGGTGGAGTTGGGAGAGGGAATTAAAATATAATATATGAAAAAAATGTTAAAAGGGAAAAAAACGCCTTTGTCTACAGTCCCTCTGTCCCCTTCTCTGGCTGCCAGAGTCTGGGCTGGGTGTGTGGAGGCTGATTGCACTGGCCAGGAGTCACTGGATAGGATGCTCCAGGCCAAAGCAGTCACCGGGTTTGTTCTGAACTGAGATGTAATCATGCAGGGGGCTGTCCTCATCAATCTTATTCCTTTCAACTCTTCAGGTGAAGGGTTACAAAATTTCATCAGAGACATACATGCAAGAGGAAGAATGTCTAAATGCAAATCCAGCTTTCTCACAAAGCTTACCAGAGAACTGAGTGGAAATCTGAATTTCCAATGTAATATAAACAATTTTCTTTCAGGAAACCAGACACTAAGGACTTTACATTAATGTTCTGCAAATTTAAAAGTAAGAGATTCATTTGTGTGAGGAGAGGGCCATTCTAGTAGTGGAGTTTGGAGTTTGATTGAAATAATATGAACCCTTTGATTTATATCATACACTCAGTACCAAGCTCAGTGTGGTTTTGTGGGCGGGGCTTCACATATAGGTAAGTCCATGCATTGCCAGAATCCAAGCGCTCTCCATGTCTGTAGCCTGATTTCCATCGTGTCCTAGAAATTCCTCACCATAAATATGACTTGAGAGAAGCAGAGAATGGAGATAGTTTAAATGAATTTCATACTGAAAAATAATCACACCTGAAGTGAGCTCACTGTTACAAATAACAATATTAATGATATCTCCTCTTCTATGAAGTGATATCAAGGGTCATGGAATATTCACATCACATGGCCGAGGTCATGACATTGTCATAGGGGTCCTACTAACTTGGTTCTACTATCGTATTTTAATTACAAGGTAACTGAGCCTTAGAGAAATTTGATGACTTTCAATATTACAAAGTTTTTAAGTGAAAGAAGCAAGATTGTACTGAACCATCCACCTCCAAAGTGTGTGCTTAAGTTATGAAGTTAGACTGCTATTCTACCTGATTCCTCCCCAGATTTGTACATTGTAAGACTTGTGTGGGGGCATATCTCAGCTCCAGGATTTGGGGGGCATCTCCCCTCCAAGATACTATGGTTGGCTTTGTGTTTCCCAAAACACTACACAGATGAGATTTCCATAGACTGCATGAGTGTTTGCCAACACACATGTAAGTGTATCATTTGTGTGCTTGCTACCCATGGTGGCCAGGAGAAGGCATTGGATCCCCTAGTACCGGAGTTACAGATGGCTGTGGGCATCTATGTGGGTGCTGGGAACCAAACCTGGGTCCTCTGCAGGAGCAACAAGTGCTCTTAACCGCTGAGCCATACCCCCCTCCCTCGCCCAGCCCTGGTTCACTTCTCTCTTGATTGCATCCTTTTCTCTATAGTATGAGGATTTGACTTTGTGTTGTTTTGTTCACCAGGACCGTATTAAGAAATAGGCTATTAAGTATTCGGCATAGACATACATATAGAACCTAAGTGTGTATAGGATACCACATAGGCTTGTATAAGTGTTACTTTGTGATGACTGCACAGATTAAAAAAAAAGTTGCCATTTCCCAGCATTATACAGCAGGTGACTGTGTGTGATAATAAACTAATAACATATGAAGAAAAGGGAGTTGAGAGGTCATCGTAAGAACCGGCTTTCAACTAGATAGAAAAGATTGTGAGCTGAGATCTGAATTCAGGGAGCCAGACACAGAAGGCTCTAAGTCAGGAAGGAGGCAGCTGTGTGACAGTGCCTGGGGGCTGGACCATCCTGATGACACCAACTCTCCATCGCAATATTTTAAACTTGAAAAGGGAGAATGCCAAACTATGATCCATCCTGTCTGTCTGGGCCTGCCCTGAGGCTGACTGTAAAATAACAAACTCCAAAGGCTCTTCCCAGACTGGCAAAGACAGAAACCATCAACCTGGAGAAGTACAGCTGGGTTGAACTTGAAAGGCAAAGAATATGAATCTAGAGAGGCTGGAACTAGGCTCTGTGTCACCTCCCCAGCCTGACTCATCCATAGATGGGAAGAAACTGTCTACCCCACACATCCTGGATCAGACTTGGGTACAATATCAGAATCTGGGGCTGCACTGTGGCTCACTGGTACTGAGAAGCACCATTTTGAGAAGCTGGGCAGCTCTGGGGTAGACCACTCTTCCACGCAGGCAAGGATGCAGGAGATGCTCCTATGGGTTTTGGGGGACTCAAGGGAGCCTGGCTGGAGCCATCTTCGAAGATGTTTCACTCAAGAGTTATAACAGAGAGCCCAAGTCCAGAAACAGAGTTTATGACATTGAGTGCTCAGCCACATCCCACACCACAGGGCTGGGGATATCTAGAAGCACACAAAATGGATCTCAAAGGAAAGAACGAGGTCTGCACTTGGCAGGGTTCATGAACACAAAGGACAGATGGAGAGAATACCAAGCTCAGAATAGTGTCTGTCCATACATCCATCCATCTGTCCTTCTTCCTTCCCTCCCTCCCTTCCCTCCAGACAACCTCAACATCCAAAGGATAAAGGAGACCGCAATGCCACTGGGGACCCTCTGCATGCTGTTCCAAGCATGGGTCCATGTGGGTGAGAACTGTCAATAGGCGCCCTGTGTGTCTGTCACCTGCCTGCTTCTGGTATCTATTTGAGTTTGCCACCTCTGGGCAGCCTTCAGGCATCCTCCATCCCCATCCCATTGACATTATTATCTCAAAACACTCAGTTTGATGACAGTATGCTTAAGTGAACTCTAGGGCAGGGTTTTGTTCTTAGCTCCTATCCCATAGGAGGTCCTAACAACTCATACTCAAGGCCCAGCCCCCTCTGAATGGCTGGCTGTCAATTCATGTGACAACTCTCCAAAAATGACCCCTCTGCTCCCTCTGTATGGACTTTCCTCAGCCTCACAGTTGCTGTTTATTATGGAATTTGAATATTAAATTCTGGGGTGCTCTTTTATTATCTAAAACATAGGCCCACTAAAAACAAGTAGAGGAAGATTTTCTTACAGAGAAAACGTCCATCTTTAAAAAGGTTCCTATCGGGTTTCTAACGAGGCTCAAACTGCCAGAAGAAAATGGGAAAATCATTTTGCACCCGATTTTCTTTGCTGTTTCTGCCTAAGCTAATAAAGTGGCTGAAGTGTCAGGAGCCTTGTCTCCACAGGGGGCTCTGTGGTCCTCAGAGTCTGGCTGTGCTTCAGAATAATTAGCAATTGGTTCTGGAGACTGTTTAAAGGAAATAAAAAGTCATAAAAACCTCTCATCATCCAATATGGTTTATAATAGAATAAATTGATTACTCTAACCCTAACACAGTCAAGAGTGCAGCATCAGGAGCAACATTTGTTGGCCCAACTCCTGGTCAGCTGTTCGTCACCAGTGACTATTATTTCGTAAGCTCTGACATGCGTCTTCACTCCTGCAGAGGCCCAGCAGAGGGGAACAATAGACACTGCAGAGCCCTGGTGTGAGGGTTTGTTTGTGTCTTTGATATTGGACTTCAGAAAGCATATCTATGGGTAAAGAGAACTTCAATATTATGTAAAAAGTCCTTATTGGATGGGAGGGTGTGGAGGAACTGGGATTGACAGGTAAAACAACCTGGATTCAAATGTAAAGAAAAAAGGAAAAACATTCTTTTTTTTTTAAGTCCTTATTTCCATCTCCAAAACTCTTGAAGATCCTGGAACCTACTCACGTATTCCTGAGAATAAAATACATAAGAATTTTTTGATGGAATGAGTAAAAAAAAAAAAAAACAAAACAAAAGAGTAAGTCTGAGTATCAATCAGTAAAGGAAATGCCCATCTTTCCAGAGACCCTGAATCAGTTCTCACAGAGCAGGGTGCTAAGTCACACACACATACACACACACACACACACACACACACACACACACACACACACACACACGTCACTCTGGCTTCCTATCAGTCATGTGACTTCGCTTTCCCACCTGCCTTCTTACCATTGTGGGACAATCTGACATGTAGTCCTCACCAGGGTAGAGCCAATGCTGCTGTTGTGTCTTATACTTCCCAAACCATTAGCTGCACTAACCTATTTTCTTTATAAAGTTTGCCTGACTCAAGGATTTTGTTATAGTCATAAAAATCAACTAATACAATGACATTTTAGAAAATACAAACCTGTTAGACATGACTAACGGTTAGTTAGAAGTGGCTGTTAGAAGTTCAGAGCTAGGATGGAAGCAGAAGCAGAGATTCACAGCTAAGTACTAAGCCAAACTTCTGGAATCCAGTTGTAGAGAGGGAGGAATGATGAGCAAAAGGGTCAAGACCAGGCTTGAGAAACCCGCAGAAAGAGCTAACCTGAGCACATGGAAGTTCACAGACCCCAGTCTGACAACTGGGAATCCAACATAGGACCAAATCAGCCCCCTGAACATGGATGTCAGTTGGGGACCCTGGGCAGTCTATAGGGCCTCTGGCAGTGGAACCAGTATTTACCTCTAGTGCACAAATGGACTTTGGGAGCCTATTCCCTATGGAGGGATACTCTCTCAGCCTAGATACATGAAGGAGGGCCTAGGTCATTCCCCAAATGATGTGACAGACTTTGATGATCTCCATGAGAGGCCTCACCCTCCCTGGGGAATGGATGGGGTATGGGATAGGGGACTCATGGCGGGGGCATGAGAGGATGGGAGGGAGAGAGAACTGGGATTGGCATGTAAAATAAGATTGTTTTTAATTTAAATAAAAATTATTTAAAAACTAAGTTCAGAGCTAGGAAGAAGGGAAGTGCAACTGTTCTTTTTTAAAGATTTTTATTTTCAAGTGTGTGTGAGAGAGAGAAGGGGAAAGGAGAGAGAGAGAGAGAGAGAGAGAGAGAGAGAGAGAGAGAGAGAGAGAGAGAGAGAGAGAGGCCAGGGGGGGAGAGCAGGTGCCTGTGGAGGACAGACAGGGCATGAGGTTCCTAGAGCTGGAGTTCCATGCAGTTGGGAGCCACCTGATACTGGGTGCTGGGAACTGAACTCAGGTCCTCTCCAACAATTGTTCACCAAGTCACCCCCAGCTCCAGAGAAATCATTCTTAATGATACTATAGTAGTGGGCATGTGACACTATGTGTTCACACACACACAAAAAAAATTGGAACATAAAAGAGATGAATTTGGATGTGTCAGTGTTTGTTTTGTTTTAGTTGGTTTTGGATGGTTGTTTGTTTTGTTTTGTTGTTATTGTTTTATGTTACTTATCACTCATCAGTCAGGGTCTTCAGGGAAAGAATTTACATTTGGTGAGAAATAATCTTCCCTATGTATCAAACAGCCTTATTGCAGAGAGGTGGAAAGGGCTGCATTTGAACATTAGTCTCTCTACAAAGAGTCATGAGACCAAAAGGCAGATAAGAAACATACACTCCTTGGCACAGTTGTTCCTACAGAAATCTGAGCTAGTTCTGATGCTGTTTATGGTTGTATGGATATGGAATGGCCAGGTATACAGGTGACTGATGTGGCAAGCACAGCTCCTTGCTGTTAAGAGTGGAAGATCACAGATAGCCAGGGAGGGAGCATAACAGTCCACTGGTGACAGATGGAGTTGGGGACAGTAGTGTAACTGCATGTCTAACTTTGCATAGGTGCAGATGGATTACACATGGGAATGAGGGTGCAGGTGTGCATGTATGTGGGGGGATGCATGCACATGCAGTATGTGCACTTCATTTCTACAATTTTCTTTTAAAAATGGCATTTGCTTATCAGCCTGCACGGAGCACCCAAATTTCAGGGTCTGACACTGTGATCTGGGAGACCACAAGAAACCCAGGCTCCTTGGAGAAGTAGCTGATTCTATAACGAGGACAAAAAATATATAAAACAATCTTGCAACAACATATGGCCAGAAAGTAAAGAACTTAAGAAAGTATCATACACACAACACACACATGAATGATGCAACACACATACATGCATATATATGTGTATACATGCATACACATATATACACACAAATTCACAAACATACAACACATTGCATACACACAATACACATGTAAATATACATACATAAACACATATACACGCATGTATATGCACACTAACAAGAATTGTTGCAGGGACACAGCAGACAATTCCAAGATCTCCCAATGCCCAGAGCTTAAATGATTTAAAAATAAAATGACACTGAATTAGAACCCAAAGTATAAAGACAAACACCCAAGAGTCCACACAGGTGCACATAAGAGACTGGAGAAATGGGCATCTCATGCAAAAGAATCCCAAGTAATTCTAGATGTAAGAAGGAAACCCCCACCCCCTCTGGTGCAGGCTGTACATAGGGCCTTGCATACAGCACACTGTGGAGATGCCCACCCAGCAGTGTCTAAGTTTGGTCATCAGCATCAGTCAACACCGTGACAGCTACACATGCCCTTGGCACAATACAATGACAACGTCTTTGCCTCTGCAATCTTCTTCACCCAAACCAGTGACCCCAGTTTATCCATGAGAAATAATACCCAACAAATTTCAACAGCAGGCCCTCCTACAAAATACCTCCCAGTATGCATCCAAACTATACAAAGTCTCAGAGACTGTCTTAGCTAACAGCAGCCTGAGGGGCTGCAAAAGCAAGTGTGACACAGGAATCTGAAGGGAGGGGCCGTGTGAGGGAAAAATCAAAGAACATCTTTGTAGTGAGATATCCACCCAGCCCATACCTGTTGCACTGACCATGCCCATCAGGGCATGGGGACAGGTGCAGGTGTGACCTGTGGGGAACTAGGTCTGGGGTCCCGGACCCCAGCTCACTCTCTTACGTCCTGGTCGGAGACAGAGAGCCATTCTGGGGCATCCTTGGAACAGGAAACCTTCAGTGGTTATCTAGTACAAGTGATTTCTCCTTCAATAAACATCCTTCAGCTTGTTGTTTCCCAGATTCTTATTTCCCATGCAATACATCTTGGAATCAGCTGTGGGTTTCAGTCAACAAAATGGTATCATGCCGAGCTTGCGGCTTACACCTGGAATCCCTGTGCTTAGAAGGCAGGAGTGGGAGACTGCTCAAGTTCAATCTCCAAGCTTGCCTCCACTACAAAGCAAGGCCTGCCTCATAGAGGGAAGAGGATGCACTAATAGCAGTTCAATCTTAGCCGGTGCACCCTGCCTGCCGTCAATGAACAAAGACATCATTAGGGTGGTGAAGCAGGATTTCCATGACTTTAAAGCCAGCCTGGACTATGTAGCAAGACCAGCTCTCAAAAGGCACCACTCAGCCTCTCAAAAAGCTCTTGGCTCATGATATTTACAGAGCTTTTGTGGGAGGGAGTTGGATAGGAATGTCCCATTCATGCTTAGTGTCAGCACTTTGAACAGTTATGAGTCTCTTCATTAACCACTAACCACACACACTCACGCACACGAGCACACACACAGCATCTCTGACAAAGGCTAAGAACAGTATAAATTTATGGACATAAGCTTATTTAGAAGGCAGTTTGACGAAATGACCATTTAGCAAAACAGTATCCATAGGTTCTCCCCTTGGGCCTGTGAGATCCCTGGACGAGGTTTTTGAACCCTGTTTATGAATTCCCTCCTGTACAGTGGTCCTCAAATCCAAATCCAAAGAATGGTTGGTTACCCTCATAAACTGTCTTGCCTGGTACTGCACCAGTGAGAACATTTTGCCTGGCAGATCAGTTTTACAGCGTGCAGGGTCCAGTGCTAGGTAAAACTATTGCTATCTTTCCTCCCCTCCCCTCCACCCCTGTATCAGCAGAGCACATCCCAGCATCGTGAATGTTAGCCAGCAGGAAGAGCATTCCTTGGTCGGCTCTAGGTTGGTTTCTCCATGCCAATAAGCAAATTGTGTGCTGTCTTCAGCAATAGGGTTTTATCATCTAGGTAGAGGGGGTGACTGTCCCAGTTTGCTTCTCTGTTGCTGTGACAGAACACTGACCAGACAGAGATGAGAAGGAAGAGCTGCTTCTGGCTAACTTACAGATTGTAGTGCATCATCTAGGGAAGCCAGGGCCAGAAATGAAGGTGGGAGCTTGAAGCAAAATCTGACTGAGAAACTCTGCTTAATAACTCCATTGTTCCTGCCTTGCTCAAATACCTTTCTTATACAACCCACCACAGTGCAATCCTACATCAATTAGTAATCAGTAAAATGACCCATACACATGCCCACAGACCAATCTGATGCAAGCAATTCTTCAACTGAGTTCCCTCTTGCCAGGTTTGTCATGTTGAGGACCAAGAGCAGCCACCACAGTAATCAAGACCAATGGCAAAAGCTTGTGTTGTTTTGGATGCTTCAGGGGCCTCACTGACCAACAATAGCTTATAAGAGGGGTGAGATGTGTCTGGCACTGCAATTTTCATTTAATAACCCATGTCTTTAAGAACAGCATGTTCACCCATGCAGGCCACTTCTGTGTGAGCTCCTTTTATTTGAAGTTAATTTTTCTTTTTTCATTAACTTACAAACTAATGTAGCTTTATAAAGCTTCTTCATACATCCCTAGTCTTGGCTAACCCATCTTCTATCTTTCCTTTCTCCCTGTCTGCCCCCCATTCACATACCCATTTGTCTACTAGAAATTCATGTAACTCATTAGGTTTTGAATCTCCAAGACAAAAATCTATTCCTTTCTTTAGTACCAAAAGGAGTTTCCCAGCGAAAGGAACCTCCAATCCTCCCTACAGCTAATCTTCCCTGTTAATATGCACAGGCTTTGGGTTTAAGACTCAACACACCTAAGCAGGAAATCTGTGTCTCTCACCAATGTGGTGATTCTGAGGAAGTCAGCCCAAAAACTTCCAATTCTTCATCTACAGAACAAGGACTAAAAAGCCACTTCCCAGGACCATCATTCAGAAAGTCCCAGCTCAAGGTCACATGAAGAATACTGTACTCTCTTTTTCCCCTAACTCAGTCACACATCTGTGTCCTACAACTTATAGATGAGTTCATGATTACTGTCCTTAATGAAAACAATTAGAGAAGTTGCCCAAACCTGGTAGGTGCAGCTAGAGAAGAGTCCTAGACTTTAGAACAGGCAACTTCAGGCCAAGGCATCTGTCCCCTAAATGCACCCAAGCTCCTGCTGAGCAACAGTTAGGATGAATATTTAATCAGTTTCTGATTCTCCCAGGAGGGCCATTCTGCCCCAAGCAGGGGTCAGGGAGTATAAGTCCCTGCAGCTTCCTAAGGCTGAGGATACTTAGTTTCCTGCGCAGCTCCCTCCTGGGATTTGGAAGCATCAGAAGGGAAGGGCTTATTTGCATCTTCAGTCCTGAGCAAGCCTGTCCTTTCACATTTGGCAGAAATAAAAAAAAAAATTAAACTCAAATATTATTCATTAATTCATTCATTAGTTTGTTAGACTCTTAGAGTCAAAGTCTTTCCATGGAGCTCAGGATGGTCTCAAATCCTCCTGCCTCAGCCAATAGTTGCTAGGATTCTCAGTCTGCACTGCTGTGTCCACCTTAGGATATTTGTTTTGTTACCACCAACTATGTCAGACAGCCATGATGTTCATCAGTTAAGGTCCAATCAAGGCACAGAAGTCACCAGGGATGATCAGCAGGGAATTGAGGCAGCAAGGTCCAGATTCCAAGACCAAAGAATGGGATCTGAGTCCTATCCCTGGCCCTGGATGGATTCAGTCCTCAGATGGTAAGGGTTCTGTCACAGGGAATTTCCAGTAAAGAACAAAGACAACATCATTGTTTCTGGCTTAGGAGTTAATCCAAATGGGCCTGTCAATCACCTGCATGAGAAAACACTCCCAGAAACTTTAAAGATACATCACTCTTACCTAACATGAAGTTCAGCTCAGCTGCCTGATGATTGTGGGTACACTCCACTTACCATCTCTACACTGTGTTCTGTGGGTCTGAATTCTTGTGAGGAAGACCACAAGGACCCAGGAGCCGAGATGGACCACTGGGAGATTCCCCCCAGGCAGCACAACTTAATTAGTCTGTGGGTTTGATATAAGGAATTGCTAAATAAGTCCTGAAGGACAGAGGGGTGAGAAGACAGAATCACAGAGGCTGCAGCTGTGACAAGTGCATTTGCTTTTAAGGCCAGATAAACAAAGAGGTGGAGGCTGTTGATAGCCTAGGGGGAGGGCCCCTTGTGCCCTGTCCTCTAGTAGAGAAGAGTGGTGACCACAAATGTCACTTAGGTAGCAAATCACTTGACCTCAAATCCTGTCACCAGAGTCCATGTCCAGGAAAGGAGGGACTGCTAAGATTGATCCTTTCTGTCATCCCTGCCAGGGCCACATGGGAAGCAGTAATGTGCCTTCTTTCACAGAGCTTTTGACTGCCAGCTGGGGAGGTAAAAGGCTTTAGCGAGCATTTTATAGCAAAGAAATGCTGAAAATAAAAGTCAGCTTTATCATTGAATAGGTTGTGCTAGGGGTGGTGGCTCACACCTGTAATCCCAGCAGCACACCAGAGGCTGAGGCAGGAGGATTGTCAGAAGTTCAAGGTCAGTCTGAGTTATTGGTTAATATTGACAGCTTGGTTAGATTGAGAGCTGAGAGTGAGTTTCACCTCTGGGAGTATCAGTGTGATTCCAGAGGTGTTCAACTGAGGAGGGAAGACCCAGCCTGCCTGAGGATGGCAGTATTGATGAGCTGAGGTCCTAGATTCAGCAGAGAGAGAAGGCGAGCTGAGTACCAGTCATCTCTGATTGCGGATGCCCCAGGCTGCTGTCACCATATCCTCCCTCTGACTATGAAACACAATATACCCTTCCTCCATGCAGTAAGTTGCTTCTTGCCAGGTATTGTGTCATAGCAATAAAGTAAGTAACTAGTAGAGCAGCAATGCAATGAGTCCCAGGCTAGCCTGAGCTTCCAGACCTTCCAAATGAGACCCTGTCTCCAGAAAGAGGCAAGCAGGTTAACCTGTTTGCCAAGGATTGGCATTTACCTTTTAAAAGTCACTTGGAAGACCTGATCCTCCCAGACATTGTGAACTGAGGTGGCACCCTGTGTGGGGTGTAGGCTGTGTCACACACTGCACACACAGGAACCCTTCTTCCTGTACCTGCAGAGTCATATAAAGTCTTAAGAAGGGAAAGATGGAGCAGACAGGAGCTCCTGCATACGGGATTCTGTGACTCAATCCTTGACCTTGTCAGTCTGATTTGCAGAGAAGGCTGAGAATTGGTTATACTGGGTGACACTCAGTAGTGTTAATTTGGATAACAAGAACAGCCCACAGATTCAGGACACTGAGTAGCCACGTGGGTCTTTCCCTGTGAGCCATTCACCCACCTGTCAGATGCAGCAATGTGTGCAGATTCACTCCCTTTCTGCATGCCAAGTCATGGGAAGGAAGCTCCTCCCACCAACAGTGGCTACAGCCCATGCTAGTTCATCTGGGTCAAACTCACACCTTCTCAGGTCCCCATAGTATAAAAGGCCACTGTAGTCCAAATAAGAATCAGGAATGAATGTTTACAGACTGAGTCCTATACCTGAACTGGAACTGTGAAAGGCACAGGACTGTCAGCAGTCACAGTTGTCCCCCAGAGCCTTAGCTTCTTTCTTATTCCAAAGGAAATGAAGAAATAGAAATTAGTAAAGGAAGAGGGACTAATTTAGTCTGGAGTAATGAAGTGGAGGGAACCTAAATTACTCCCCACTGTGCCTATGGCTGTTTACAGTTTATAGAACCAGAAGATGTAAGTCAGAAGTGGTGCAGACCAGCTGGGAGGCAATTTAGTTGGTGACCGAACCCCAGACTTATCCCTTCCTCTGAGTGGGGACAGCATTTTAATCAAGCCTGGACTTGAGGAGAATGGAAGACATTCCATCTTCAAGACACCCGGTTTGAAAGAGATTATCTCAGCGGTGTTCTGAGATGGTAGATGTAAGGCCCCACCCATTCTGGACCCAACAGAGTCTCTAGATGTATTCCTTTCATAGATGCAGAGTGATGCCTTTTGTATCTTCCCTTTGGAAGGCGTCAGCTCCGAGTCTTTTTTTTTTTTTTTTTTTTTTTAGCTCTGAGTCTTGAATGCCTGTTAAACACTCATTTCCTAAGTACTGTCTGATGGCTAAAAGGAAGGTGACACAACACGGAATAAGTCTATGTTCACCCCCTTCCAAAGGCTCAGGGGCCACCTCAGGGGAAGTGGGAAGACTGTAAGAGCCAAAGCCAGGCACTCATGAGCTCACAGCACTGCAATTGCCTGCACCAGACCTGTACTAGATCAAGCCAGTCAGTGTTCTAGTGTGGAGGGCAGAGGGGCTCACAGACCCCACCACTAACTGGGGAGCGATGGACAGCAGATGGCTACTGGGGAGAAACTGACTGTTTTCTTTAAAGGTGTGAACCCTGGTAGACTAACCACATCCCAGTAGAGTGTAGGAGAAGCACAAATTAGAGTCGGTGGGTTATTTAATAGGAAGATACAGAGGGTGGTGCAGGGAGATGCGCTAGATCTGGGAGAGGTTACAGAGAGTAGTTAGGGTAAACATGATAAAATGCATTGTATGAAACTCTCAAAGAATTAATAAAAATGTTTTTTAAGAGCACAAAAGTATCTTCAGGATTTATAATACTGCCTCTCCTTCTGGGTCTCAGCATAGAATATGATATCTTCAAAAGTCTTCCCTTCCAGATGATGAGGCAGAAGACACACATAAACAAACACTTGTTGGTTTGTAATCAAAGTGACTACCCTTGGTATCACCACTGGGTCATCATGAGAGGAGGTGTCAACCCAGGTGGTGGTCAACAGATGGCAAAGGAGGAGGGGCTTACCCCAGACAAGGGAGAACAGGCAAGGCAGGGAATTTAGGAAGAGTCAGAATCCTTTGGAAAGGTGAGGAGGGATGGGTGGGTAGATTTGGAAATATAAACCATGTAACTGGGTTGGAGTAAATGTTAAGAGATTTAGTGATATAAAATTTGTTGAAACACATTTGACCCTAGAGTCCTCTCTAAAAAATCAATTACATTGTTGTTTTCCACTTAGGAAAACATTGAGCAATTACATTATTTTTAATCATTCAACCATGGGTTGATCAATGCTTACTGAAGCTTTTTGCATGCTGGGCACTCTTTTCTAGGAACTAAATCTAAAGAGAACTTTGGGGTATGCTCCATAACAGTGTGGGGAATAAAATAAGCAATAAAATAATGAAAGTAACACATGATGAACAGAAAATAAGCAACATGGGTAGTGATGATTATTGTCCTGTGGCCTGGAATCCAGGTAGCATGTCAGCAACTTAAAGCCTTAAGCTGGGTATGATGGCAAGTACCTGTAATCCCAGTTCTTAGAAATGTGAAGCAGGAAGATTGTCATGAATTTGAGACCAGTTGTGGGCTATGTAGGGGTTCCAAATCAATCTGAGCTAGCAAATGGAACATTCTCTTAAGACCCTTAAAAACAAAACCTACCACTATGCATTCAAGCAAGTATCAGTACTGTACCAGGAAGTACAGAGAAAAAGGAGGGAGAGGAAGAACAGTTGAGTTTGATTAGAGGAAGAGCAGCATCCAAGATGACAAGAGACAATGGATGCAGGAAGACTCATTGCAATGGAAAAAGCCAAGGCTACAGGGAAAGGACATGAAGAGAGGCATACAGAGTTGAGTGTGGAAGACAAATTTATCAATCCTTGGTAGCTGATGATGGGCAAGGTATGAAACAGGCTGAGGCAAGAGTGCTTCCCCAGCTCCTGACTGGCTTAAGGCAGAGTGGACAGAAGAAAGAGCAGCAGACTGGAAGAAGAGTGAGAATGGGGGAGAACATTGCCTCCTAGAGACCAGTAGTAGAATTGTTCCATACGTTTCCCAAGCTTTCACTGATGAACACTCATTACTTGTGTGACTTTTGAAAATGTATGATGGTATGTGAAAAACTAGTACATATGATGAAAGGTTAAGCTGGCATTTATAGGCAAAACTATGTTGGAACCATAAGTGAATCGTTTTCTCATTTGCCTAAAATTAAGTGAGTATGAATAATTCTGTACTTAGGAGAAGTTGGTGTTCTGTTAGTTTGCTTTTCTTGGTAGAAAGTCAAAGCCATACTCAGGATGAACAATGACTAAGTCAGCCTGGGCAGGAACAGATGAGTCATGGGTCCAGCCCAGGGGAAAGAAAAATAAAAGAGAGACAGATGGAGCCCAGCAGAGAAGCAAGGTCCAAATGTCGAATTCAGTCATCCTTGACAGCCGAGACCCCTCCCTCATTACACAGGAGCCAGCTCCAGAGAGTTCTTGCCATCACACCAAGGTACTACACTGAATGAAGCGTCTCAAAGAAGGGAAAATAGGGTTCACAGAAAATGACCAATTTCCTATGCCATCTTCCTCCCTCCACCTGACTTCACTTCAGGCAAGTGTTTGACCTCCCAGAAATTAGGAGAGGTCATGAATACCTGTGCTTTTAAGTCCCATAAAGGACTCATAAGTCTTTGGACCAGTAAGGATTGCTTTTGGTTTATTTGTCTTGTTTTTCTCACTGACTGTCACTTGAGTCTTCCTGACCCATCACCAACCTCAGTCAAGCTCACTATTGTTGTGGAATATTAGTTTAAGATGTGTTACATTTGTTTATGCTGTGGAAGATTTGTTTAGCGATACAAAGATGCATTGCATTCTTTTATGTTGCATTTGTATAACTCAGCTGTGTTACTTGGCCTGTCTATAACACCTGAGCTGATAAAGAGCTGAACAGCCAATAGCTAGGCAGGAGAGAGAAATAGGCTGGGTTGGCAGGCATAGAGAATAAATAGGAGGAGAAATCTAGGGAAGCAAGGGGGAGGGAGAAATGGAGGAGAGGAAGATTCCAGGGGCCAGTCCCTAGCCACACAGTCATCCATGGAGTAAGAAGGAAAGAAAGATACATAAAGAAAGGTAAAAAGCAAAACATAGTTGAAGTTAGAAAAGCTGGCTAGAAACAAGCCAAAGTACGGCTGGGTATTCACATGTAAGAATAAGTCTCCATGTATTTATTTGGGAGCTAGGTGGTGAGCCCCCAAAGAGTTAAAACACACACACACACACACACACACACACACACACACACACACACACTGCCAATTAACAACAAATATTTTTAAGCACCCTGGTTTGGGACTGAAGAGACAACTCAGCGGTTAAGACCACTGGACCTGGATTCAATTCCCAGCACCCACACAGTAGTTCACAGCCATCTGTATCCAGGGTATCTGACATATTTTGGCCTCTGCAGGCACTGTACACATGGGATGCACAGACATATAGGCAGGAAAAATTATCACACACACAGAATAAAATAAATATTTAAAAACTCCCTGGTTAAATTATTTTTATATTTTTGGAGAAGCTAGGAACCTGTTGAAGTGGAAAGTGGAAAAACATATTTTTGAGGTAATGTCTCAAAGCAGTCAGGCAGCAAGTGACTTGCTATGCCGGTCAGGCTGGCCATCATCTTGCTTCTGCCTCTTAAGCTAGAGTTTCTGGTATAAACTGCATGCTTAAAGTGGACATCTTTATATGACGCCAGAAAACAAAGGGCTCTGCAAATGTGCATACTTTTCAGACTTTAAAATGGCAACAAATGGAGAAGAGGGTAAAGGGGAAAGCCAAGCCAGGCAAACAGCTCTTCCTAAGAGACTGTGTGTTAAGTGCCTTTAATATATGGCATGTCAAGAAAAACTACATGAAAAATGTAGACTCCCAATAGCTCTGCTATGTATAAAAATGATGTCTAAAGCTAGGGTGAACTTGTTGTATTTCCTTTTCTTTTGTATTACTGTTAAGCTGACTTTTAAAATCCAGTAGTTTGGGCCAACAAAATGGTTCTGAGAGTACAAAGTTTTGCTACCAAGTCTGGCAATCCGTGTTCAACTCCTGAGGCCCACATAGTGGAAGGAGAGAAGTGACTCCTACAGGTTGCCTCTGACCTCCACATATAGTGAGTACACATGCAGACACAAAATAAGAAAACATTTTCTAAAATACAATACTTCTTCTGGGTCCACTGCAAGTTATTCATCGTCTTTGTAGTTGATCTGCCTTCTAACACTTTTCAGTTGACTTTCCCTCCAAAATTCAACTTTTCTATCAGCTGGTTAACAGTCTCAGGAACAAGATGTTAGTGCTTCCCCTACTGTTATCTGAAGATGATATGAAGGACTTCTTTGGACATATTCACCTTCTTCCTTCATCCTGGTTCTTAGCAGCTAACATTCAAGCAGATTGCCCATGTAAAGGAAAGAAATCTAAGAGGCCTTAAAATTCAAACAGATTATATCTAAGGATTTTTGTTTAATATTCAAGTCCACATTATGTGTTAGGGTTTGACTCTGAATTGTCACCCAGTGCCATGAAGAGTTTGCTGCCAGCTGGTTGTCTTGAAAGAACCAACTGGGTGTGAGGGGTGTGGCTCTATTAATGGCTTGCCCTAATGAGATCTTCACAAATCCCTGGGCCACTGTGACTGGAAGAGGCAGAACCCAGCGGGAGAGAATGTGGTCCTTGGGGTATGCCAATGAGACATTGCTCCTACCTCTTTTCTCTTGCTTGCCAGCCTCCATGAGGTAAGCAGCCTTGTCTGTCCCACCCCCCTGCTGTCACAATGTTGCAACTCACCTCAAACCCAAAGCAATGACACCAGGAGAGGACAGACAGATTGAAACTTCTGAGACTATAAGCCAAAATACATCCCTTCTCCATTAAGTTTATTTTCTCAGTGTTTTATCACAATAATAAAAGGCTGACTGGTAAACTGTAAGATGATACATTGCCATGTCTGAGAGCTGTAAATGAGAAGCCTTAAAATACATAGGTTAAATTGGTGTGGGCTTGGACTTTGGAGAAAGCCTGTGGACAGAATCCAAGAGGCTCTGTGATCTCTCTTTAGCAGTGTTCTTGCCATCAGCCACCAACCTAACACAGCTCTCCTACTGACTCAGCCAGTACTGTCCCTGGTCTTCAAGGCAGGACAGTGAGGGACCTTTTGCATAGAACTCAAGACCTAGTTCTCTTGGCAAGGCCCAGATGTGTCACTCCTTCAAAGCTGTGAGCTGTTATTCCCAGAGGTTGGCAACAGGGTAAGTGATTGTTCATTTCGGCTACCCACATGCTCTGTTTGAGAGGGTGCCTGGAATCTAACTTTGAGGAGATAGCGTGTGGTACTATTTTCCTTCAGTATCTGTCTGTTTCAAAGTGATAAAAACTACATAGATAATAAACATATGTGTTTAGGGGAAAACACAATGGGCAAAGTGATAAATTACATAAAAGATTTAAGAGGCATTAGAAAATTATATACTTAAAATGTTTAATTACATTTATTTGAGGGGTGCCTATGCACCTACACATGGAGGTCACATGACAACTTTTGGGAGTCAATTCTCTCTTTCTACCCTGTGAGCCCAGGGACCAAACTGAGCTCTAGCTTGACTCCATGTACCCTTAGATGCTGAGCCATCTTGCCAGCACAGTATTACATACTTTCTTTGTGGATTCTTCAGTGTAACTGAGTTCAAGCATGGGCTAAAATACCCACCTAGGCAGAACTGCTTTTCATGGCAGGCCTGGGAAAGGAAGGTTACTGGGCTCCAAAACACTGCAAAGGACTGTGGGTTTTCAAAGTGCTCCCTCACTCTGTAGAGATAAAGTCGAAGAACTATAGAGAGAGTAAGTGCAGACTAACAAAATCTCTGAGAACAGTCTTTGTCACTTTATCAGCAAGCCTGTGAATGAAGGAAAAGAATTCGCTCTTGGAAAATGCTTTGAAAAACAGTTTTAGGGTATAATCTGGGGGAATAAAAGGAGCTCCAGCTCTTAAGTGTAGTTAGTTTCATGGGATCTGATGCCCTCTTCAGCCATCAAGAGCCCCATACACAAGTGCATAGACATATACATGCACACACGTGCACACACACACACACACACAGAGAGAGAGAGAGAGAGAGAGAGAGAGAGAGAGAGATTTCAAAGTAGTTTTAACATTTTTGACATGCTGACAAATCCAAGGTTTTTCCAGCTTTGCTACTAGAGGACCCAGGCCCTTCTAGTCTTTCTGATCTGGTGTTCGCATTGTTTCTGGAAACACCTCATTTGCAGGTCCCAGTTGGTTATTATGGGATGGTCATTAAAGCCAGCCACTGCAAGAGAAGGATCACCATAATTGGCTTATGCTAATTATCCTGGGGTAGTGGGATAATACCCATTCCCTGAGCAAAGAGATGCCAAGCATCTGAACAAAAGCAGACTGCTCTGACAAGAAGGGGAGTAGAAGTGATAGTCAGATGGGCACTCTCCATCTCTGTCACAACAACAAAGCCTGTTCTCTCTGGGGGCAATTTTTAAAACTGGCTGAATTTGGCTCAAATAATCTCCTCACTGACTCCTTGCCACTCTCCACTTGGGAAATCAGAGAGAAACTCTTGCAAGCCGGCATGTTCTCTTCTTAACTGAGTTTATGACCAACTCAAAGGAGAAAATCATTTCATTTCATGTACTGGAACAAGATTTGGGATGCAAATTTGGACTTCTGATTTTCAAGACAACAGATTGGTAGATGCAATCTGCAGTAAATCTCAGTAAGACCTTGCTCTGAATTCTGGAAATATTAGTCCCACTAGAAAGACGGGTTAAATGCAAGCTCAAGCACATTTGATATTTCCATATGGACTGAGTCTGTGTTAGCATCCCATGTTGAACATCCAACCTCTGATGTTTATCCCTGTACTCCAAGTTCTGTTTCAGAAGAATGTGGTCTACACTCACCTCACCCATAAGAACAATGACATTTCTCTCCTTCTCTGTGTGTCCCAGGCAATTGGTCACTCAGTGAGCAATACTACACAGGCTATACATGATCAGCCAAGCACAGGATGGAAGGGCACTTCCATGATCTCCTGATGGCTTGACTCTTAAAAAGACTACCACTGAAACAACAAGCAGATAGTACCTAAGACAAATGCATCCTCCTGTGGACTTCGAGATCTAGCAGGAAGCAGTGGGAACACAGCCAGAACCTCTGCTAGGTGACTAACCTGCCATTTCAAGTCAAGAGATTCTGGTCACATCAAAAACTCCAGGATGCCCCAAGGCTTTGCTAGAAAGCCTATGACTGGGGACATCTATCCATTCTCCCAACAGAGAAAACCAATGAGGAAAGCCGGGATTCCCTATTCCTATCCTGATATTTTTGCTGGGAATCAAGATGTCACATTTTCAACTATATCAATTGGGTAACAACATGCAGGTCTAAAATGGGATTGTGAAAAGAACTTGCCAGGCAGGCAGGAAGGTTATTAAACATCTCAGGCCTTTACCCTCTATTGAGGTGGTATATGTAAACAATGAAAAGCTCTGGGCCAGATATGATGGCTGAGGACTGTATCCCAGAACTCAGGAGACTGGATCAAGAGGAACACCAGGAGTCTGATCCTACCCAGGCCATTCTAGATTACAGAATGAGACCACATTTCAAATAACCACAAAGTTAAAAGTAAAATAATGGCTGGGGGTGTAGCTCCATGTACAGTGCTTACCTGGGTTCCTAGGTTCAACCCTAGTATAGTCAGAATGTTATAATTAAAGGAAAAGGGAAGGTGTTCTGGGTTGTGAGGACAAGATTCAATTCTCTGGCTTGTTTTAAAAGCAAACGATCTGCCTAACAAACAGAACCCAGGTCACAGGGGATGAATGAAATAAAGCATTTGAAAAAGCATGGGCCAGGTTTGGCAAATATGATTTTACACATTAGCTCCTAGGTCACCCATTAGAGACCCCCTTAGGCAGAAGAATAAACACAATAGCCTTATTCACTAGCCAGGCTAGCAGGAATTCTATGGACTAGAAATCAATCCACAAGGGAACAAAAACATACAAGGCTTGATGTATCTCTCTGAGATTTCCTAAAACACCAACAAAATAAGCCACGTCTATGTACATGCACACATGCACACACACACACACAAACACCAATAAGCTACTTCTATGCGTGCACACACTCACATACACACACACACACACAAAGGAGAGGGGGAGGGAGAAAAGGAGAGAGAGAGAGAAGCAGCAGCAGTTTTACACCGACAGATTAACCATGTCCATGTGTATGTACAGACACACCATACCATACCAACAAAGTAAGCCATTCTAGGTGCATGAAGACCTATTATCACACCAACAGAATAGGCCACCTCCATGAATACCCACAGACATGCCAGCAGTAGAGGGTTGCTTTTGGCTACAATGTCAGAGCCAACATTAAGGATATCGCTCCCTTCTGGGAACAGCTGCTGAGCTGGCAAGGTGGCAGACACACGTCTACATCCCATTTGTCTGTCTTGAGACCATTATTATGCTATGCCTGTGAACTGGCACAAAAAAGAAAGAGAAGTGTGGGGGCACATTGCAAAAAAAGATTACAAAAAGCAAGATGAGTCTCGGACAACCTCACTCTTAAAATCTGTCTTTCACAGCACTTTGAATGGAGGTTTATACAGTTTCCACAAATCTAATTGCCATTTTGACATATATGCTAAATTTGTCTTTTACCTCAATTTAGGTACAATCTGCAATGTTGTTTCTATAAGGAAACAATCCTGAGTTCTAAAACCAATTTAAATTTGAACTTAAAGAGCACACAACTCATTTGTAAGCAAAATTGCAATAATTGTTTTCTTTGGGTATTTTTAATGAGCTAAACAGAAAAATAATGAAACAAAGGGGGGGGGTTATGGCTCATTTGCATGATCAGCAATTGAAAACCATACACAAATCTGTGGGCATTAAACTTCTTTGCAAAGTCTAGGTTTAGTGGTATACAGACTGGTTTCCAGTCGTCTTTTGGAGAACAAAACTTGATTTAAAACTAACCTATAATCTTGAAGGAACATATGTTTTTCTAACAATTCTAGCTTTAGTGTTTTTAAAAGTTAGAGAGGGGTTTTAATATTCAGGCATCTGTACTGGCCTGTCCTTGGGGTTCTGACAGAATACACCCTTAGCTGCAACTACTAAGAGTACCACCTGTACACACTCACTACATTCCCCTTTAAAGGGGCCCTTCCCACTTCCCATTCTGATGGGAGATGTCATTCTGTAAATATGTTTCTCATACTGGTTAATGAATAAAGCACTGTTGGCCAATAGGAAAGCAAGAGAGGAGGGACTAGGAGACAAGGAGGAAAGAGGAAGTAAAAGGGAGGAGTCAAGATGGAGAGGCTGGGGAGACCAGATACAGGCCCCATCCCCCGGTAAGATAAAAGCACTTGGAAATATTAGATTAACAGAAATAGGTTAATACTTAAGACAGAGCTAGCCGATAAGAAACAAGTAACTGGCCAACAGCATTATATCAAATACAGAGTCTCTGTGTGTTAATTGGGGCTGGCGCCACTGTAGGACTGATGGCGGGGTAAAACTACTGGTAACATATGGCACCCATGTGGCTAATAAGAAATTCCACTTAAAATATAACAAAAGCTTAAAAAAGGGTTTTACAAACAAAAGAACAGAGACAAGCAAGGTTTCTTGGTAGCAGCATTTTTCTCAGTTGGACTCTGATTTACGAGAGACAAGCAGATATTCACATGGCTCCTTTAAGGGAAATTTCCTGACTCAGCATAAGAGGCAAAAAACCGCAAGAATTTTAAGAAACTCTGCTAACAATTCATTGGTGTATATCAGAGCTGGTAATAGCAGTGACCACATCTCCAAGCCAGCAACATGCTGCTGGATGGCAGCTCAGATCAAGGCAGTGACCACAGCTCTCAATGGTGGCAGTAAAATAGCTGCCGCCATCTTGGATAAGACCATGGCTAACACAACTGTGACTTTCATTTCAGCAATGTTGTTTTTTACCACATAAAAGACTCATGGCCAGAAAAGATAAAGATTTACAGTAAAGACAGATTCACATTAAGAAAAAGCGCTAAAGGCTTGGGAGAGAAAAGAAATAAAATGGTTTTAAAAAGACACCGAGGAACTGGGTGTGGTGGCACACGCCTTTAATCCCAGCACTCAGGAGACAGAGGCAAGCAGATCTCTCTAATTTCAAAGTAAACCTGGTATGCAGAGTGAATTCCAGGACAGACAAAAGTTACACAGAGAAACCCTGTCTCAAAAAATGAAAAAAATAGAAGTAAAAAAAAAAAAAAAAAAAAAAAAAGAGTAATAAAAAAGCCAAGTAAAGATGGAAAGCACAGAAAAAATATGGATGCTATATGCTACTCTGTTGTCTTTAAATTGTTTGACTGCTGAGGAAATAACAACTGATAAAAGAAATGCTATGGGATTAATTCAATTTATATATTTTAAAAATGCCTTGACTCCAAAATTTAAGTCTAAGGACAAGTTACTGGGGAAAAGGATTTCTATTTTTGTTTCCACAGAAAATGAAAAGCTGTGGATGCCTTCCAAACTGTGTTTTAATAAAGCCAGACCCCCTGAATCAGAAAAAACTCCAACCCAAGGAAGGTAACTACGCCCACAAAAATGTAGGCAACAGATAATCCAACTACACCAGAAACCAAGGGTAAAGCAGAACTAATATAGTCACAATACCACTGCCAACAACAAACCTAAATCAAACAAGCATCAACAATCAATGGTCCTTACACACCCTCAACATTAATGGTCTTAACTCACCTATAAAAAGACACAGGCTAACAGAATGGATACGAAGACAGAATCCATCCTTCTGCTGCATACAAGAAACACATCTAAGCTTCAAAGATGGACATTAACTCAGGGTAAAGGGTTGGGAAAAGATTTTCCAATCAAATGGAAATAAGAAGCAAGCAGGTGTAGCTATCCTAATATTTAACAAGTTAGACTTCAAACCAAAATTAATCAAAAGAGATGAAGACGGCCATTTCATATTCATCCCAGGAGAAATCCATCAACACAAAGTCTCAGTTCTGAACATCTATGCCACAAATAAAAAGTCACCCACTACTAAAACTCACAGCTCATATAAAACCTCACACACTTATACTGGGAGACTTCAATACTCCACTCTCAACACTAGACAGGACCACAAATCAGAAACTCACAAAGAAACAAAAGAACTAACAGAAGTTATGTCCCAACTGGGGTTAACAGACATCTATAGAACATTCCATCCAAACACAAAAGAATATACCTTCTTCTCTGCTCCACATGGAACATTCTCTAAAATCGCATTACAAACCTCAACAGATACAAGAGAATAGGAATAGTCCCCTGTATCTTATCGGACTACCATGCTTTAAAACTGGAATTCAACAACACAAATAGCAGAAAACGTGCAAACTCATGGAAACTGAACAATGTGCAATTGCACCACTCCTGGGTCAAAGAAGAAATAAAGAAAGAAATTAAGGACTTTGTAATATTCAACAAGAATGAGGACACAACATTCCCGAACTTATGGGACACCATGAAAGCAGTGCTACGAGGGAAGTTCATTGCACTAAGTGCCCATATGAAGAAAACAGAGGATAGTCACATAAGAGAATTAACAGCGCAACTGAAAGCCTTAGAACAGAGAGAAGCGAATTCACCCCGTAGGAGTAGAGAGACGCCAGGAAATAATCAACTTGAGGACTGAAATGAACAAAATGGAAACCAGGAAAACAATACAAAAAAAATCAATGCAACGAAGAGTTGGTTTTTTGAGAAAATCAACAAGATAGACAAACCTTTATCCAAATTAATGAAAAAGCAGAGAGAGAACATGCAAATTAACAAAATCAGAAACGAAAAGGGGAACATAACAACAGACACAGAGGAAATCCACACAATTTTCAGGTCATACTTTGAAAATCTGTATTCCACAAAAATTGAAAATGCAAAGGAAATGGACAAGTTTCTGGATAACTATCACTTACCAAAATTAAATCAAGAACAGACACACAACTTAAATAGACCTATAACCCGCAATGAAATAGAAGCAGTCATCGAAAGCCTTCCAACCAAAAAAAGTCCAGGGCCAGATGGATTCAATGCAGAATTCTACCAGACATTCAAGGAAGGCCTAATATCAATACTCCTCAAACTGTTCCACAAGATAGAAACAGAAGGTTCATTGCCAAACTCTTTTTATGAGGCCACAATAACCTTGGTACCCAAGCCTCACGAAGACACAACTAAAAAAGAAAACTATAGACCAATATCCCTGATGAACATCGATGCAAAAATACTCAATAAAATACTGGCAAACTGAATTCAAGAATACATCAGAGAAATTATCCACCATGACCAAGTAGGCTTCATCCTTGGAATGCAGGGATGGTTTAACATACAAAAATCTATCAACGTGATCCACCATATAAACAAACAGAAAAAGAAAAACCATATGATTATCTCCCTAGATGCAGAAAAAGCCTTCGACAAAATTCAACACCCTTTCATGATAAAGGTCTTGGAGAGGTCAGGGATAACAGGAACATACCTAAACATAATAAGAGCAATATACAGCAAACCAACTGCCAACATCAAACTGAGTGGAGAGAAACTTAAGCCAATTCCTCTAAAATCAGGAACAAGACAAGGCTGTCCTCTCTCTCCATATCTCTTCAATATCGTACTAGAAGTTCTAGCTAATGCTATAAGACAACAAAAGGAGATCAAGGGGATCCAAATTGGAAAGGAAGAAGTCAAACTGTCTCTATTTGCAGATGATATGATAGTTTACATAAGCGACCCAATAAACTCTACCAGGCAACTCCTACAGCTGATAAACACCTTCAGCAAACTAGCAGCCTTACAGACTACAGCCAGGATTTCTGAATCTTCTTCGAATCCCTCATGACAGCACCCCTTACCAGCAGGAAGTAGTTTAGAAAGAAAGACACCCAAATTCCCAAATATTATCTATAAATGTTTGTTTTCATTTAAATGGACTTGGTTATATAAAATAAATTTTTAAAAGATAAAACTTAAAAAAAACAAAGAAATGTAATGTATAATGTAGTACAGATTATAGATAATTACCTATGATAGTCAAAGCTTAGAGTGAAGTTAGTTAGGCTTTCAAGATACACAGAGATGTATTTGAGATAGATAGGCATTCTTCAAACCTTTCAAAGACCTACAGAATATGGTATTTAAAATGGTTTAGGGTTTTTCTTGACAGTGAGACATAACTGCTCCTGGCAATACCACCTGCTTCAGAAAGGAAGATGGACATCAAAGAAACGGGTTATGAAGTTTGCTTTCAACACGGCAATACTAGACATTTGGAAAAGATACTGCTCTAGTCTGGACTGTTTGACTTTATACTGTACAAACTGGACATGCAGGACCCATAGAAAAGTGACTGCTGCTTCAAGATGGACATTGCTACAGTGTTCCTGCTTCATGAAGAGTCTGCTAGACAGTCTGCAGGACACAGAGAAAAGTGACTGATAAACTGCCAATATAGGTGGACAGTTTAAAGTTTCCTCCTTTGCTGAAGAGTCTGCCAGACACACTATGGCCTATGGGCTGAAGATGGAAGATTACAGAAGAACTTTGGGTGACTGGCCAGGCAGTGAGTTGTCTCTGTCATTTCTACAGTTTATATACTATCCTTCTGTGGTCTTGAAGGAGTTGAAGACACATAGTTATAATTTTCCTTAGTTAAGATTTCAGATAAGTAGTTAGAAGTCATTAGCAAACTCAATACATTACCACTTGTAGACGCAAAGGAGTGCCTGAATTTTCCAAGTTAATACATCAGGGAACTTAAAAGCACTGAAAAGACAGATCAACTTGGAATCAAGTGAGACAACTCAAATGAATCTTGAAGGTGAACACACCTGGGGGTTGGGGGTGGGTATTCTTAAGGAATCAGGCTACACGTAAAAATGCTACTCCCTCACTGAAGATACTCCCATGGGAGACCTGACAACAGCCATGAACACAAACAGCTATTTCAGATCCAGCTCAAGGAGAATTTCTTTCCACCACGACATGCCCTTCACTGTGCAGATGAGAACTAAATCCCCAGATCTCTGAATTTGATTGTTTTCCCACATAAGTCAACTGGAGCTCTATTTGTAACTCAGGCACTTTATGAGACACTGGATCCAACACGCTTATTTTTTATCAAATAACTCAAACTCATGACACATGCTTCCAATTTTGAACAATTCTGATTATAAAAACTAAAGTGTTAGCCATTTTTAGGACCCAACTTCTATATTCACAAGGAAATAACTGCTAGCCCTTTAAATGATGGGCTAACTTTCAGGCTAGGTGGCCCAAAGACGTTGAACCATATGAACCAGGACCACCTAGCTATTCTATGGGTCCTAAGCACAGCTTAGGGTGGTAACTTAACATAACTTAACTGGGGTTAGGGGGTCACAACACTACAGCTCAGATTTAACACTATTATGTGATGTGAATGACAGTGTTGTTATTCTTTTCACACTGTACATTAAGGTTTCTGCTGTTATAAAAAAACAATGATTTGAAAACAACAGAGACTTAGTATCTTCCTATAGCCATTCTTCAGCATGGATCAAATTGGTATTATCTTTGGAATGATTTGAAATTTGTACTACTTGGGTATGTGCATGTATGTTTAGGTGAACATTCCTCAGCAAGTATATGGAGGTGACAGTGACTTTGCAAAGCTTTACTTCTTCAGGTAATCAGGTTTGGGCCCACTGAATCATCTCACCTACTCCAATGTTTGGTTTTAAAAATGCTGCTTAACTCGATTACGTACACATACACACATACACACACACACACACACACACACACACACACACACACACACACACACACACACACCTACCTAGGTGGATTTTGGCTTCAGAATGGGACAGAACTTCTATTTTCTGAAATGGCTCTGAATATACTTGTACCATCTTGTATTACATATTTATTTGAAACAGGATTCCCCACTGATGATTATAAAATGGGAGCATCAGTCATCTCAGGGAAACACTGAATGCTCTTATATCTTGCAGTATCAAATGCTCAGCTAAGATTTCATCCTTCATGTAAAATAAATTTATCTCCTTGGGAAGCAAATTTGCTACTTTGAGAAAAATGGTTGAATCATATGAACACCAAAAGGTGTTTGGTTTTGCTTTGTTGGCAACATGGGGATCAAACTCCATTCCTTGAGCATACTACACAACGTTTGAACACTGAGTCATATCCCCAGCCAAAAATAAACTTACATCTTATCAGCAGACGTCTGGCTTACATACTATTTTATATACTACATACAATCTCATGTGAAAAGGGATCACAAATATTAAAGTTTTAAGTACTGACCTACTAGGCATGGTGGCATCTGCATCTAACCCCTGTACTTCAAAGACATAGGTGGGCGGATGAGTTCCAGGTCAGCCAGGCTGCACAGTGAGACTGAGACTATTGTTACAATTTCACCCACACACAGCATGCTCGGGAATGTGCCCATGTACTACTGGTGTTTGACAATAAAAGCCTTTTGCGTTCTATTCAGACATCACTCAAAGAACCACTGTCAACATGCTCCTCCCTTGCTGTAGCTAACAAACCATTCTTTACTCTCAGCTTGACACTTAACCAAAGGATGAATCCATGGCTTCTTGTAATGGAAGTATTCCACATCACAAAGGAGCTATGGGGGAACCTACAAAAAGAGGACCCTGGAAAGTACTCAGCAACAGCTTGTATCAGATCTGTCTCTGGAGGCATTCCTTAAAGCCGATGGCCTGACACTGGCACAGTCTCTCCTTGGGAAGGCTTGGGACTGTGACAGCATACTCTGAAAAGACGGAAGCCATTCAGCTTAATGCTAGTGGTTTATCTTCCAACAGTAGAACTGCTATGGAAAAATCTTTGTACACTGTAAATATGTACTGCTCTCATTGTTAATAAAAAAACTGATTGGCCAGTGGTTACACAGAGAATGCTGGAAAGGAGGGTGGAGTCATAGGAGTAAACAGAGGGAGCAAGACATGCTGGAGGACAGGTAAAGCCATAAGCCATGTGGCAGCACACAGATTAACAGAAATGGGTTAGCTTGATTTATCAGAGCTAGTTAGTGATAAGCCTGAGTTAACAGCTAATCATTTATAATAAATATTAAGTCTCCATGTCAGTCATTTGGGAACTGGCGAGCAGGGATAAAAAAGTCTACCTATAAATGGTGTACAAACATTCAGTACCTACATCCACATAAAATTGGAGGGAGAATGGAAAAGGGTTCTAGCCAGAAGGGGCTTCCTAATCTCATGTCTCTCATGCTGGCCCTGAATGTCTCTCTCATGCCTGCTACAATGCAGACGATGTATCTCCCAGCCACTGCCTACAAACTTGTACCGACAGACTGCCAACATGCCATGAGCAAAGTAAGCCACTGACAGGTTCCCAGTCTCTCATGTGGGCCTTGGTACAGAGAGGCATCTCCTGGCAGCTACCTGTGGGGAAAGTCAGCTGCCAAGCATTTACCACCACACACTAAGCTAAACTACATCAGCAGCAGCTGACATAGCAGTTTAAAATTCATCTCAGTTGATCAAAAAAAAAAAAAAAAAGAAAGAAAGAAAGAAAGAAAAAGAAAAAAAGAAAACAAAATCGAAACAAAACAAAAAAACAATACAGATGTTTGGTAAAAAACAGATGCAGACCAGAAAAAAAGCCTCTGAATTGGGTTCCAGTGTTTAGACTTTGGAGAAAGAAGAGAAAGAGTATATGCAGTCATGGATTAAAGATAGTTTAAAAATAATACAGTAAAATCCTTTAAAAGGGAATAAAGTAATACAAAAAAGATGGAAAATACAGTCTGGAAACTATGTTATTGTGTTGTCTTGGAACTTTTCTGACTGCTGAGGAAGGAGCAATAGTTGCTAAGACACATTGGATTATGGAAACTGCTAGATTAAACCAACATACATACATACATACATACATACATACATACATACATACATATATCAAAAAACAAAACTGACTTCAAAATTGAAGTTAAAAGGTGTGTCACTTTGGTAGAGAGATTATATGTTGTGGGAACTTGATCTATTAGGCCAATGACATTTGGGGTGCCATGGGAGTAATTTTCTTTTCTCTGAGTACACAGCTTGGATAAACTGGGATGGGAGGACATGCTCACTTCTCTTGGGTGGGCAGAGCAAGCTATGGAGAGACGGCTTACACTTGGTGCTCTTCACCCCTGGGCAGAATGGCTGGATGAAGGAAGCTGAATCAGCTTACAATATTTTGTGTATTGATATGAATGTAAAATTATTGTGTCAGACTAATGTTTCTACATCTGTTTAAGATATTTTGTATGCTAATCCAAATTAAGAATATTTTTGTCATACTGCACTATACCTCTGATTAAGGTATTTTTGTATATTGTCAGTTTCAATGTCAGTGTCCTTAAACTGTACATCTGTTTACAAATTGTTAATTTTTATAATGTGAAGCTTTAGGTCTTTAAGCTATATGTTATTAAGAATAGTCACCCATGATGGCATTCCCCTACATATGGAATTGGGGTGGGGGGATGGGAGGGGAGGGTGTTTAGAGTGCATGTGAGAGGGCAGAGAGGGTAAAAGGGAGAGGAGGGAGGGAGGGCCGAAGGGGAGGGAGGGAGGGAAGGAGGGAGAGGGAACTGGGATAGACATGTAAAATAATAAATTAAAAAAAAAAAATGCTTTGACTCCAAAATTTAACTTGAAGAACAAGTTACCGGGGAAAAGGGTTTCTATTTTTGTTTCCACAGAAAATGAAAAGATGTGGATTCCTTCCAGACTAATGTGGTTTGATCAAGCCAGACCGCCTGAAACAGAGTATGAGGTGATCCTACATTCAAAACAGCTGGACAAAGCAGCCTTACAGACTACAGCCAGGATTTCTGAATCTTCTTCGAATCCCCCATGACAGCGCCCCTTACCAACAGGAAGTAGTTTGGAAAGAACAATGCCCAAATTCCCAAATATTGTCTATATATGTTTGTTTTCATTTAAATGGACTTTGTTATATAAAATAAATTTAAAAAATGAAAAAAAAATAGTCACCTATGTTCGTCATACTTATAATATGCTTGTTAGGTCCTCTAGATGCACAAAGATATATTCCATATAGATAGGTAATCTTCAAACACTTCAAAGACCTACAGAATATGGCACTTAAATGTTTCAATAACTGTTGATGTGAGACAAGACTGCTCCTGGCAACATCAATCTACTCAACAGAGAACAACGGGCACTGAAGATACTCTGTATGGAGAGCTGTTTTCTTCTTGGCGAAACTGACAAATTGAACAATCAACTTGTCTCCAACTTGTCTCCAACTTGTCAAACCTTGTCTCCAATGCTGACAGTAAGCATGCTGTCCAATCTGAACAAACAGGATACAAGAAAAAACAATTGCAGAACCTTGCTAAGACAAGCTAAGACAGTCTTTCAATTTTTCCTGCTTCTGAAAATCATCTGTCAGATACTCTAGGCATGTAGCCAAAATTTACTTGCCCCAACGTTGTAGAGAGACTTTGGGTGACTCTCCAGGCAGCCAGCTGTTTGTCATTTCTTGCATCTTTTGGAGGTCGCTCACATCCACTTCCTGCTTACTCAGGTAACATTTTCCTTCTCAGGTCTTTGATGGTGTTGAAGATTAGATAGTCACAGTTACAATACTCTCATATCTTAGCAAAGTCATGTTAGGACAGGACTTAAAGACTTTACAGAATAGGACAATTATTGGAATAACCTCTATAATTTGCCAATTACTTATGGCCTGAATATTTAATGTGTTTCTTGCTTGATGATGTTTTTGTTTGTTGTAGTTATTACCTTTTCTTTCTTCAGTATAACAGTTGATAGTTGTTCTTATTTTATATTAGGATTAGAACCTTAATTTAAAAAGGGGCCACAATGAACCTCTAAGAAGAGAAAGGAGGAGGTACCCTTAAATAAATTGGTAGAGGAGACCGCTTCCTGAACATAACTCCAGGGGCGCAGACACTCAGACAAACAATTAATAAATGGGACCTCTTCAAACTTAGAAGCTTCTGTAAGGCAAAAGACACAGTGGACAAGACCAAACGGCAGCCCACAGACTGGGAAAAGATTTTCACCAATCCTATATCCGACAAAGGGCTGATCTCCAAAATATAAAAAGAACTCAAGAAGCTAGTCAACAAAACACCTAATAACCCTATTAAAAAATGGGGCACAGAACTGAAGAAAGAATTCTCAATAGAGGAAATCAAAAAGGCTGAAAGACACTTAAGAAAATGCTCCACATCCTTAGCTATCAGGGAAATGCAAATCAAAACAACTTTGAGATACCATCTTCCTCCTGCCAGAATGGCTAAAATTAGAAACACCAATGATGACTCATGTTGGAGAGGATGTGGAAAAAGGGAAACACTCCTCCACTGCTGGTGGGAGTACAAACTCATACAGCCATTTTGGAGATCAGTATGGCGGTTCCTCAGGAAAATGGGAATTAGTTTACCACAGGACCCGGCAATCCCCCTCTTAGGCATATACCCAAAGGATTCACATCCATGCAACAAAGACATCTGTTCAACTATGTTCATAGCAGCACTATTTGTAATAGCAAGAACCTGGAAGCAACCTAGATGCCCCTCAATTGAAGAATGGTTAATGAAGATGTGGCACATCTACACAATGGAATACTACTCTGCAGAAAAAAATAATGGTATCTTGAAATTTGTAGGCAAGTGGATGGCACTTGAAGAAACCATCTTGAATGAGGTAACCCAGTCACAAAAAGAAGAACATAGTATGTACTCACTCATATGGATTTTAGACCTGGAGCAAAGGATCATCAGCCTATAATTCACACCATCAGAGGAACTAGGATACAAGGTATATTCTAAGAGATTCATATAAAGTCCCTCACAGAACCGGGAAGGGGCAAGTACCCCAGAGCACAGGGGAAGGGGGGGCAGCAAATGGAGAGAGAAGTAGGAGAAAACAAGGGGGAGGAAAGGAAAACATGTGCGACTAGAAAGATTGAGCCCTGTTAGGAATAGAAGACAGGAGAGAGAGAACATAAAAGAGGGAGCCAATATTGGTTTGAAGATAAAATTGAACACAAAGAAAGGTCTAGAGAACTACAAGACTTCTGCCAAATAACAATTTGAGCTTCCATGGAAAGGCTATCATAAATGCCCTTCCCAGAGAGTGAGATCAACAACTAACTTATCCATGGAGCCCTGATGTAATACCTGTTAGAAACAGGAGCAAACACCCATACATAAACAGAGTCGAACTAGAACCCAGATGCAGATGGAGAGGACAAGACCAGGCTGCAGAAACACAGAGATAGCTTACCAGAACAAGGAGGAGCTAATGGGCCCCCAGACTGATAGCTGGGAAGCCAGCATGGGTCTGACTCAGGCCCCCCTGAATATGGGTCTCAGCCAGAAGGACTGAACAGTCTAAGGGACCTCAGACAGTGGAGCCAGGATGTATCCCTGGTGCACAAAAGGACCTTGCGAACACATCCCCCATGGAGGGATAACTGCCTTAACCTAGAGACAGGAGAGAAGCCCTAGTCCCTACTTCACATGACCTGTCAGATCTACATGACCCCAACTGGATGGCATTGCCCTACAAATGGAATTGTGGTGGGGGGATGGGAGTGGAGGGTGGCAGGGTGCATGTGAGAGGGCAAAGAGGGTAAAAGTGAAGGAGGGAGGAGAGAGAAGGAGAGAGAGAGGGAGGGGGAACTGGGATTGACATGCAAAATAATAAAATTAAAAAAAAAAAACCACACAAACACAAAAAAAGGGGGGCATGGGTAATGTTGTGGGAACTCAATCCCTTTAGTCAATGACATTTGCGGATGACTTGACTTCTCCTTCTTATTTTCTTTTGCTATTTCATGAGTCTTCTCTATGCAGCTTTTACTGAACTGAGGCTCCCTTGAACACAAACTCACACAGCTTCCTGAGTGCTGTTGATAGAAGCTCACATGGCCACTGCCTAGTACTTTGCCTTTCAAGTCTTTCTATCTAGCAATTTATGTTTTTAATTACGTACCCATTTGTCTTTATGTCGCACACTGCAGGATATCCAGATCCTCTGACCTCCCTACACAATCAAAAATAACTAGAGTTAAACTAATTAGCCTGGCCTTAATACAGGTAAAAATCAAAAATAAATGAAGAAGATCAAAGGGAACTTGGACTGGGGATCAGATGAAACTTCATGTATTGCTGGAAAGAAGAAATAATCTAGTAGTGTATGTTTACACAGAACAAACAAGTGGTGCTTGTTGGAACTTGGGTTAGTATATGAAGACACACAGATTCTGATTCCAAAGTGAGCCTTTCTTTGTCCACCTCTCTTTATTTCAGATGTAAAATCACAGACCTGGTTGGCCTGGATCTTGCATTGCTGCTCCCACAGGCGCACTGGTTTCGTATGCATTCTGCCTCCAAACTCCATCCCATTGTCTGCTGCTGTATCATACAAGTGCCCAGTCTTCTACCAATTCACACACACACACAAAGAAATACACACACACACACACACACACACACACACACAAATATTAAACAGTAGGGCCCAGGAGCATAGGCCTGGTTTTCTGAGTACATGACTTGATAAACTGGGTGGTCAAAGCAGAGGTGGAGAGGCAGCTTGCACTTGGTATGCTTCACCCCTGGGCAGAACATCTGGATGAAGGCAGCTGATCAGTGGTGGCATCTGCTTCATTCTGTATTTGTGAATTTGTCTTTACATTGCACCCCTTAATAAATTTGTTAATAAATTTGGGTGGGTTCTCACTTCTGTTACGCTTTTATTCCCACAGGAAATGAGAGGCTGTGGATTCATTCCAGGTTAAAGATCGAGGAAGACACCCCGCCACCCCCAGAAAATTCTGACTATAAAAATAAAAAAACCTACAAAACACGTTTTACCTGCTCAAACATAAAACACAAAACAAAAAAAAAAAAAAAATTATCTGATCTGTCTATACTTGTATTAGAGCAGATATGTATGTTACCTTTAAAAGTTTATGTATTTTCAGAGCAAGGGGACCAGACACTAATAAAAATGGATGGCTCAGATAATACAGCATCCAGAATAGCTTCAAGGCTGTTGGTAAAGATGATCCAGCCTCACAGAATACTCCAGAAATGACTTAATAATTACCAATTTTCCCAAGGTTGCCCCAAAGGCACCAACACCTAGAGGCAATAGGAAGCAGTCTAGAAAAAAACACTGCCCACATTCACCAAAAAAAAAAAAAAAAAAGCAAAGCAAAACAAAACCATGTTATGGATATTTGTCGTTATTTATAGGCAGTTCATTACAAGTTATTATTGGTCATAGCCAGAAAACAAGTTAGAGGAGTTAAAGGATCTCTGTCTAAAGGAAAAAAGAGGGATAGAGAAATGAGATAAAAATGTAAATTATTGAATCCACTTTAATCCAAAAAAATACTATTGATCTGATAATATTTTACATTGGTACAGGTTTTGGTTTATTGATACAAATTTTTGTTTGTTATAATGTATGTTTCTGTTTAAGGTATTATGTAGCTCATTTAGTAAAGTTTTAGTCCTTGAAAGCTATGTAGGGTAATAAGGAACTACAGGATAATAGTCACCAATAACTATCACACTTTTATGTTTTCAAGGTCAGAGATATATTTTAGATAGGTGATCTTCAAACACTTTAAAGGCCTATAGAATATTGCTTTTACTATGTTTTAATAACCTAAGGCTTTTCATGATAGTGTGCTCCTGACAGCACCAATTTGCTTCAAAAAAGGATGACAGGCATTGATGAAACTCTCGAGCTTTTCTTTATGTCAAAAGCAGCTATTTGTGCAATAAATAAATAAAATAGTAGAAAAGAAAAAACTTCCCTTCCTCAGTTGCTGACAGGATACTTTCCAACTGGAGCAGCAATACACAAAAGAAAGCGACTGCCAAACTTTGCCAAGACATGGGAGGAAGTCCTTCAAACTTCCCTGTTTCTTAAAAATGTCTTTCGGATATTCTATAGCCTGTAGGCCAAAGATGGATGCCCCAACGTTACAGAAAAACTCTGGGTGACTGTTCAGGCAGCCAGATGGCCCTGTCATTAGATAAGATTCTACCCTTCTGGGGTCTTTGATAGAGTTAAAGACTAAATAGTTATAGTTTTCCTTAGTTATGTTAAAAAAAAAAATTAGGTATATAAAACTGGAGACTCACAAAGATACATAATAAAATATTTTCCCTAAATATGCCAAATACAAATGGAGTGGATATTGTAACTGTAATTCTTACTCAAACAACTCTTTTTGTTATTTATGATTTTACTATGTTAAAACCTTCCTTTCTAATTAGACAAAAGGGGGGGGGAATGCTGTGGAACAATTCTTGTACACTATAAGTACATATTGCATGCAATATTAATAAAAAGTTGATTGGCTGATAGTTAGACAGGATTTTAGGGTCAGAGAGAATGCTGGGGGAAAGGAGGGCAGAGCCATAGGAGTCAACAGGAGATGCAGAGGGAGCAAGACATGCTGGACGGGGGCAAAAGCTACAAGCCACGTGACAGCACACAGATTAATAAAAATGAGTTAATTTAAGTTGTGAGAGCTAGTTATTAGTAAGTCTGAGCCAACAACCAAGTATTTATAATTAAGTTTCTGTATCAGTTACTTGGAAACTGGTGGGCAGGAAAGAAGTCTGTCTACATGGAACCATTTGCTGGAGACATTTTTAAAATCTAAAATGACCATGAAGGCTTGGATGCCAATCTGAACTGAAAGCCAAGAACAAATTATCTACTAATCTAAATTTTGAAAACCTTTTTACCCATATTCAGGGCACAGGGGCTTAGTCAAGGGTTTTATTTGATATGGTTTAAATGTCTCCATCTTTTCAACCGACAAATGGAAACATTCCATCCTTGTACCTTTGCTGATGTGACTTAATGAGCACACGGTATCAAATAATTAGATACATCTATATTCTCATAACATCTGTATGATCAACATTCCAAAGTATGTCTCATATTCAGAAAGCACAGTGGTTTCATGTATTCAAAAATATGTACCAACTGTTCAAATATCTCATCATGATGTGATGCCACTAGTTACAACACTTTCATATTTAGGAAATAATTTTTACAAAATAAGACTTTTATGAGAACATATTTTAATATATCACCAGATACAGCAATGTATACCAAAGAACTATGATGACTTTAACAAGAAAAACACAGTGAACATAAACATGATCTATACCACCTGTGAGGTGTCTGCAACAATTAGACTAACTAGAAATAAAGACACATTCCAATGCCCCACACACTTTATGAACAGGTTATATGAGCAGAAGGTTATGAAACATACTGAAAGAATGAACATACCACTCACACAGGTTCTCATTTTACTCAGCTCAAATTCTTAGATCAACTATTTCCCGCATAACACTTTACACAAGATCCTAAACCAAATCACTGCAGGGTTTTCTACATGTAAAATTCACACAAACAAATCACTATGGTGCTTTCCATTTCACTGCAGCAAATTCTCATGCTCTATCCACTACCATTTATACCTGGGGTGAAGAACAAGGACATGGTAAAAAGGTGCTTCCAAACTTTTCCCATCTTACATATGGGAGACCTGAAGACCACACGTAGAGCATAAGGATTCAATTATAAAGTGCTCTCAGCTCAAGACAAGTCCTCACAGGCAGACTGATTTGGCTACTGTCACCTTCCAGAACCCTGACATCTCTCACTGGACACGACAGTTTTCATTGACTGTTGGATTAGGTCCAGCAGCTGAACTGGAGGCAGGGTTACCCTGCTTAACCCTGAGGCCCTCCCTGGGGCTCTCCAAAGAGTTTCTCCCAGGAACATTACTGGCTGTGAGCGACTTCTCTGGACATTCTGGGATGGCAGTGCGTAAATCCACAGAGTTCTGCTGAACAACCTTGACCTGCAATATACATAATGTGTTAGAGGTTGAATATCACGTCCACATTTTTCTCAATGATTATCACTGTTTTGTTCTATAGGGGACTGAAGACATTATACATGCTAGGCAAGTGGCCCACAGTGAGCTACATTCTCAGCCCTATTTTTACTTTGGATTTGAAATAAAGGTTCACTAGTTGCCCAGGTTAGCCCTAAACTCATTCTATAGGCCAAAGAGATCTTGAACTTGTGATCCTCCTGCCTCAGGCTCCCTTGCTGATAGACTTAGATGTCTGTATTGTCAGGCCTGGTCAAATTCCCACTCTCAAGAGATAAAACTGATCACCTGAGTCAGCTCTTAATATCTTCCTCTCTGAAAGCAGGAGCCACTTAACAGGAGTTAAAACATCAGACACACCCTCTAATAAGTCCCAAGCTTCTCTTGACACCACTGAAGGACAAAGCCCTGCTTCCAAGAAACTGTGGCATGTCAGAACAGAAGACAAACTGTCTGAATGCAAAAACTGCATCTTATTTACCTACACTCATTTTTAATACCCACATTGTACCTAAGCTCATAGCAAATGCATGACAAATTTCTAACTAAAAGCCAAAACCTGCCTAGATGGTCCTGAATCCTTGCTTCATTGACAGCAAATGCAATACAAATGCATACAACTGACTTCAGAGGGAAAACTATTTATAACATGGCAAACACCTAGGAACCACAACTGAAGTGTCAATCACACTCTCTTCTGTTTTTTTTTTTTTTTTTTTCTTTCTTTCATTTTTGGTTTTAGGAGACAGGGCTTCTCTGTGTAGACCTTGTTGTCCTGGAAGTCCTTCTGTAGAGCAAGCTGATCTACCTGCCTCTGCCTCCTAAGCACAGGGATTAAAAGTGTGCACCACCACCATCCTGCTCTCAATCACTCTGTTAAAAGTATTGTTTCCATACTGGATTTGGAAGACAGTTATCTAATAATGAAATCCAGGAAGAATAAATCCCCCATGATGTTGTATATTTTAGATGAAAGGGGTTATACTAGAAAACAAAACTAAGAAATAGTAAGATGTTGATGTAGTTGCTGAGTCAAAATTTATGATATATAAAATAATGAAGAAATATAAGGTATGAAAATAAGAAGGGCTGGGGATAAGGCTATGTATCAAGTGCTTGCCTTATAAACATGAGGACCTATATGCAATCCCCAGACCCCACATAGAAAAGGCTGGGCATGACAATCCTCTAGGGACTGCTGTTGGCTCAACAACTTATTCGACTTGGTGAGCTCCAGACCAATGAAAGACCCTATCCAAAATAAGGTAGAGGACAAGGAAGTACATAAACAGTAAGTTAAAACCAAGAATGGAAGATTCATAAACAAGATCTTCAGAAGAAAACAGAGCAGCAAGGTAAGACATGAGATCAGTTGAGCCCAGGAGTTCAATACTAGTCTGCACAACAGTGAGATGCAGCTAAAAACAAAACAAAACAACAACAAAAACAAAGCAGCCTAATGGGCTTAGTGAGGCCTGCCAACTTAGATACTCAAGAGGCTAAGAGAAAAAGATACCAACTTTCAAGGCCTGATTAAACTTGGTTCAGAGTAAATTCAGGCCAGCCAGGCAGCTTAGTGAGACACTGTCTTAAAAATTATTAAGAAGGCTGGGGATGGAGCTCAGTGGTAGAGAATTTGTCAAAATGCACGAAGCCCTATGTTCAATTCTATCCAGTAGTGCACCTCACCCTCCAAAAAGGAAAAGACAATTAATAAAACATTTTTAAAGAACAACTATTCTGCAAGTACAGATAGGTCTTCATGTAGTGTCCCAAAGATAACTACATGACAGACATTCCTTAAGTAAAATTTCCAGGTACTATTTTGAAACAGGAGAGAGAGGGAGGGAGGGAGGGAGGGAGGGAGGGAGGGAGGGAGGGAGGGAGAGAGACAGACAGACAGACAGACAGAAAGAGAGACAGAGAGAGAGAGATGCAATGAGAGCAACCAAGAAAAGGGTTTCCCTTGAATCTATTAGTCACAGAGACATTAGGTTAAGTTCATTCAGTGAAAGGGAAAAGGAGGAAAGCAAGGAGAATGATGGATCACACAGAAATAAGGAACAGAGACAGCAAAACCTAATGAAGTGACTGCAGTACTTTCCTTGGCTTTTCTGACTTGGCTTTTCTGGAGCTAAGTGAGAATGTAAAGTATGAGTGTGATGCTCAGCTCTGAATCTAACAGTGCCAGTTACCAGTGATGCCTGCAACCAGAATGGGGAGAAGAAAATAGAGATGTGGACAGCTTAGTAGAAATGAATCCTACTAGCTGGGGTGGGATGGGGTTGTGGGGAGTAATACAATGTAGTGCTCAAGGCATCACTACAATCCATGTGAGTCTTACAATTTATAGAAGCCATTACCACCACCCCACCCACCAAGCAGAACTAGTCAGGGAATCAAGTTTATACACAGCAGCTCTTTTGTCCCCAGCAGATTAGGATTTTCCGGGCTTCCTCATCTCTGTGTCATAAATGGAACAATGCACCCAATGCATCTTACCCATTTTTCCCTACCCTGAACTCAAATGTTAATAAATGGCATTAAGGAGCTGCCTTGAACTCAGCCTTCACCTTAAGGGAGAATTTACAGTTTTGAGTGTCAAAGCACCTGTTTTAGTAACAAAATCTTGTCCTGTGTTTTCTAAACTAAACAATGAAACATGCTTATACAGAGCATCTCAGAAAATGCTGACTTAAAGTGAAAAATGACTAGGCTATGTTTTTAAAATGTGAATCTAATCAAAGTCTCCTAGACCCTCTTTTTCAAGAGGACCCCCTGCCATTCTTCCAAGTGCACAAAACTGCTTTGTAATTTATAACTGCTGGTGCCGACTAGACTGCATGAAGCTAATGCAGAGAACACAAATCTGTAGGAAACCATGGTTACTGCTCAGTACCAGCAGGCTCCAAAGCAGTGTGGAGTGCAGGCCCCCTAGTGTGCAAAACTCTTTCTCCTAGGTAATAAATCTGAAAACCACATGCAAACTGCTTTTACCATCAATTCCTTATAAAGAAAAAAAAAAAAAAAAGAGAGAGAGAGAGAAAAGAAAAGACCCTGTGGTGGCTTCATTGGACAGTTTCCTGTCTTTATAAAAGCCTTATTACAAGTCAATTCAAGATAATACTCATAACTCCATTCATTCCTCAAACATTTGTTACATGTCAGACTTTTCATTAGACATGACATAACTAATACTGCAAACTAGAAAACAGATATTTGAGTAAGCAGTAGTACCCAGGGAGTCAGTTCCTTTTGACAACAGAGTCCAGATCCTAGCTTAGTGCCTAGTTTCCTATTGTAAGGATCCTGACATACAGAACATCTATATTACATATGCCTCAGAGAGGAAGGAGTGGGACTTTCTTTTTAACTGAGGGGTGAGAGGCGCTCCCTTCACCTAGCTAAAAAAAAAAAAAAAAAAAAAAAATGGCAGTCTATACCAGATCCTACCTGATTCCTAGCCTTGTGTCTACCCCATGGCCAACAGTTCTAGTCAAAGCTTCCCAGCTTCACTCCTTCAGGGAAGCTGCTATTTTACAGAGCTTTCCTCATGCATGGGGAAAGTCAAGACTCTCTACTATACTCCAGCACTGTTGGCAGCACCAACAGTTGACTCCAGGTGAGAGGGAGAAACAGAGATAACTGAGGGGGAGGGAGGGAACTGCACAGGATAATTCACTACTTCTACCATGAAAAGTGGACCACTCCAGTACAGTGTATGAAATTTTAAGATCTTTCCTCACTATTAACCTTAACTTATAAGCTATGAGAAAATATATTGCAAGTTTTAACTATATCACATCAATCAAAACAAACTGATTTGCAATGTGTTGCTGTTTTGATACAACTAATCACCAATATTTCTGGATTCTGCTAATAACACTAACAAACAAGAGCTACTTACTACATTTGTGAAAGGTTATCTGATTGGATACTTACTCTACCAGTGAGCAAAGTAACATCACAAAATTTTAAAATATCCTGAAGTTACTTTGAAAATTTCCAACAATATTCCCATGGTTCCCAGTTTGTGAAATACAAACAAGTTGTAAAACAGAGATGTGAACCTGGGGAGGTTTGAATCTTTCAGGAAGACCACCTTCATTCTTTTATCACACCAATACAAGAGAGCAACAAATAAACCTGAGTTAAGAAATGTAATGGGTGTAACTTGATATGCACAAAGCATAGATAGGGAGATATGGTGCACATCTGTAATGCCAGCACTCAGGAGGTGGTAGCATAAGATCAGGAGTTCAAGGCCATCATTGGTTATTAAACAATGAGTTCAAGGCAAGGCTGGGATTTTAAAAATTAGGTAAAACACACATACTTGTGTGCAAAACTGGTGCTGCTAGTATGAATTACAGTATTAGAAATAAAAATCAACTAAGCAAATATTCTCCACCTTTTGCTTAATGTAAAGAATAAAGGCCATAAGCAATCATAATCATGACAGGAGAGAGGAGATGAACAGAGTGTAAAATCTCAACAGTGACCAAATCCTGTGGCCCAAAGGAGAACCACCTCTTTAAACCATCTAAGCCATGCTTAGCTATTTACAAACAGCTCTTTGAGTAGAGGAGGAGATCAGGCCTCAGGAGACTGATAAGTATCCTTGGACTTGCTCACTCTGGCCTCTCAGTGACAAACTATAGCAGCCAACCGTGGACCATCTAACAGACTTCCAGGATGGCAGGCAGGAAATGACATTCACAGACTACCTTTTGTGATCTGCTGCCACCAGCTGTTGGTTTTGAGGACTCTGCAATGTTTTCTTTGCCTGGTGTTGGGGAGGATCCCACTAACTTCTGTGCAGCAAGGCGGGGGCTGGTTCTGATTGCCATGGTTGTTCTCCGCAGGATATATGGACTTGTTTTTCCTGTAGGAATATCAGCAAACCCTAAGGGCAAAACAACTGCTCGTCAGAAATGGCATTCATTAGGGACTTTCTGTATTAGCTATGCCAACAATGGAGTTCAGGTACTTGTGCGTATAAAATAAAAATAACTGAAAGTAAAAAATACAAAACCTAGCTTCTCCTCAGCCACAGAGAACAATGTATTAAACCACATAATTGCCTTGATGGTCATCAAATGAATTGGAAAATTAACAGGTTATCCCCTTCTTAGAAAGAGAAAAGATTTAAGACACCACAGTTGGGAAAAAGGATCAGGAAGAATCACATTAAAAAAGTTTTGCTTCTTCTACATGGTTGCATTATCTTGCATTTCTAAGATAGGCAGGACAGTTAATACAATTGAACTAGAATGGGGGAAAGGCCAGCTCTTGTCTGAAGAGGGAAAATGTGAACTAACAGTGACTTTAGGTCTTGTAAGAGTATCTTTATTTGTTCATACTGTCTCCTTCCAGGAAAGGAACTGACCTGACTGGTGCCAAGAAGAAATGGCTGGCCACAAAGACACTATCACAGCAGCATTCAGATTTAACTACAGGCAATGCTCTTAACCCTTTACAAATAAGTCATCTAAGAGGATGACAGCTAGCTAAATATTTTGGAACTATGGTTACCAAAACATAACTCCTCCAATCAGTTTTGATTTCAAGGACTAGGGCAAAAATCCAACCTGCTACAGATTTTTTAAATAGAACTATATGACTGACACTGGGGTGTGATGGCACAATCTATAATCCTAGCACAAAGAGACTAAGACAGAAATGCTTTAAGATCAAGTACAGCCTGGGATACAAAGTAAGATTCTGTCTCAAAATATTAAAAAGAATTAAAAATCAGAACTGAATTAGTAGGGGGAAAGTCTGCAACAATAGGTGTGAAAATTCTAAACTCTTACTTCCAGGAGGTCAAGGTCAACCACATTACTTGTCCAGTTCATGTGGCTCAAGAAAAGGAAAGATGATTTAAAAAAAAAAAAAAAGAATTTCTAACAGACTTCTAATGGACTAGTCTGTTATAAGTAATTTTTCCCTGCCGGTCTGGCCCCACCACCACGCGAGCCCCAAATAACACACGGAGACTGTATTTGATATAATGCTGTTGGCCAGTTACTAGTTTCTTATCAGCTAGCTCTGTCTTAAGTATTAACCTATTTCTATTAATCTAAGTATTTCCATGTGGTCTCATCTTACTGGAGAGATGGGCTAGCATCCTGCTCTCACTTCAAGTGTCTACATGCTGACTCTCCTCCTTACTACTTCCTCTCTCCTCCTTCTCTCCTAGTCCCACCTATCTTGCTTTCCTATTGGCCAACAGTTCTTTATTCATTAACTAATAAGAGAAACCTATTTATAGAATGACATCTCCCATCACTAGTCTCTCCAGGCAGTTAATGCTAATATATAATAATTGAAAAACCTAAAAAAGTAAAGGTTTCTATCTTTCCACATGCCAACTTTAAGTGAAATCTCAAATTTTCACATTTTAATGCTAGGAATTGAATAAAGGGCCACAAGCAAGCTAAGCACGTGGTCTATACCCTCAGCCCTATAATTCTGTATGTAAACTATGCGTACCTTTTTTTACAACTTCGGGGAGTCCCTCTGGCTCAAACTTAGTTTCTTCCTTGTCCTCAGTAGGGTGCACACTACTATTGGCTGTTTTCCTGCTTTTTTTAGAAAATGTCTCTGGTGTACAAGGTGTTGTCCCATTACCATTCTCCCAAATTCCGCTGGACCTTTGCCTCTTTCCTGAAGTTTTATTTTGGCCAGATGTTGACTTTTCACTGACAGAAGTGTTTGGAGATGGTCCTGGAATTGAAGAATTCAGTAAAGGAGAACTGTGGAGATGCTGTTCTGATTGTTTTGAACTCAGGCGAGCAACTTGTATTTCTAGCATCTCTTTGGCTTTCTCTAACTCCTCATGGCTTATAAGCAAGGAACAGTACTTATCCAAGTATTTATCTGCTTCCTTCATTTTCTCTTCAAGAGTCTCTTTCAGCTCTGTGTTTTCAGTCATTAATTTAGCTACATTATCACCCACAACAGAACCTGTAGAAAACAAAATAACACATCATATACAACGTGCTGCTGCTCCCAGGTGTTATTATAGACAGTTCCCAGCAGGTAATCTTTAAGTCTGTTCTTTGAACTTTTCCAGGAATTAAGAACAATCATCTACCTGTACATGTCTGAAGAATATGAAGCACAATCTAGATAGGTTTAAATAGATAAGTTTAAATAAAACCCATGAAAACCTAAACTCCCTCATAGAACTAGTTACAAGAGATCAAGCAAATTAACTTTCTATATTTCCCTTCCCCATCCATTCTTTCTGCCAAAAATTAATATAATTCAGTAATGATCACAAAGTCTATCTTGTATAGTTTTGGGAACAGGTGCCCAAAGGCGATGAAAACATTTTGTAAGAATACAAGGATTGGTAGGCACAAATGTAGAACCACATCAAGGCAAAGGCCTCAGTCAGATTCCAAATGCCAGGGGTGGCAACCAATTCATGAGGGAAACTTCCAGATTCCAAAAACTACTCCAATTACACTTCTCAATGGGAAAGACCACTGAAGTACCCTGCCACACTCTGTCTAGAAACCTCCCACATATACCAGCCACTGGCTACCCATGGAAAAGTGGAATATGTGGGTGGATAAAAGTGGCAAGTTAGTTACCAATAAGCAGAAGAGGAAAAAAGCTACTCAAACAGTATCAAAATGACAAACTCTTTACAGATAACCATTAACAAAAGGTGTCATTCAGGTTTCCCCCCATAGAAGTAATTCTATTTCTAAATATAGGCTTCATTGAGAATCCTATAGTTACCATACAGGGTTAAGCCCACAATTCAGAAATTAGAAAATACTACAAAGAAACTAATTAAACCACTTTTTAAACATGAGCACCAAATGGAGTATTGAGTTGAATTTTACACATGCACAGAGAATGCTATAACATTCACATGCACAGAAAATGCTTTAACTCTCAGAAGACAGCCTATGACGACCAGTATGACCCAGCTAGTACCCACCAGCTTTCTGCTTCTGTGCAGCTTCAAGTTGGTAGATCTCTTTCTCCAACATCCCCTTTTCTCTTTCCAGCTGTTTACAAGACTTGAGCAACAACTTTATTTTCCCCTGAGCACGCTGAAATTCCTTCTCAAGCTGACTCACATATTTACGATGCTCTACCTACAAAAAAAAAAAGGAATTTCATTTAAAACCTTGAATTTCATTTTACAAGTATATTGAAAAACAACTAAAACATATTAAAGCAGCAGATAGTAGTTATATTTACAATAGAATATCTCAAGATTCATAAAACAACCCCCTTCCTCTTCTTAGTTCCCTAAATCTCCCTGTTAGCCAATGTGGGTTTGGGAATTTTTCCAGCATTTACATGACATGTGTTAGAAGGCGAAAATCACTATAAATCTGAGCATTATTTAAGCTTAAGTTCTACAACCTGAAACAAAGTTTGAGACATTACAGAATGTCTTACAGACAACCAGAGAGTAGACATGCCAAATAAGTAGAACAAAACAAATCTGCCATGAGGAACCTTACTTTGAGGTTCTTTAGTTCTTCTACTGGAACTTTTAATTCTTCAGTTAGCCTATTTTTCTCTTTATTGAATTCTTCCTTCAGTCTTGTTGTTTTCTGTACCATTATATGCAGCTCCCTCTGTAGCTGTGCTTCTTTCCCAATCATTGTGTTAACCTGAAATTTAATATTCATTAGTAACTGCGCTGGGTGGTCCATTCTTACTGAATTAACCACTGTAAGACACACAGTTTAAGAAAATGGAACCTGGCTGATCCCTCCTACTAATCCATTCACCTGGTTTTCTCAAAACCTACTAATGAGTTTCCATTTTTCTTCTCAGCAAAGATTTAAGATAGTAGTAAGAAAAAAAAAAAAAAAAGACAGTTAATATTCCTAAACCTTAAGACCCTTTACAAAGGTTTTAATCTGAAATAACATCAGATAATGTTTTGAGGCAGTGTCTTAGGTTTTTGTATTTCGTGTCTTAGACTTTTATCTGCCCTTAGATATCTACTAATCCTACCATGCTACTCCAATTAAATAGAAACATGCCAAGGATTAAAGTTATAAATATACATATCTTAGAAAATATAATTGTGATAGACTTCATTTTCTGGACATTCCTTTTTAATAATCTATTGAATAAAAAAATTAATTCTTAAGGATCCCCTTCTTGATCTGATTTTTCTCAACCCATACCTGAAAGTCATGAGTGTTCGACTGGTCCTAATTACATCAGTATCTTTAGGCATTCATTCTCTTAAAGGTGTAAAGGGCAGGGGCTGCCTTCAAACCTTAACTGTTATCAGTTATGGGTTACACCCTTACCACATTGGTTCTCAGCTAGATAGGGACATGTTTCCACCCCAGTGAACCCAAACTACTACAGATATTAAGAATCCTGAACAGTATATATCAAACCCAAGATTCCCCTATTTGAAGAGGTCACATCAGAAACTTAATCCAGCACACACACACACACACACACACACACACACACACACACAAAAGAGCAGTCACTGTTAAGTGAGCTGACACAAAATTCCTGTAGTCAAAACCCTACATATAAACACAGTCAGGGAACCATCTCCAAGTCCCTCCCTCCTGACCATACTTCCACAGGGAAATAAGTCATGGATGGCACTTACTCTTTGCACAAGTGATACTTTCTCCATCTTCATCAATCCAAGCTCACTTTCTAAACTCTTGTGAGAATTCTGCAGTGCTTCAAAGGTGCTCTGCAAAGTGCTGTTTTTGGATTGCAGCTCTTGGATCTTCTGCTCCAGCTCCACAGTCAGATTTCCCAGTTCTACTTTCCGTTTCTGCCAGAGTTGCTGTTCTCCTTCCAACTGGGAAAGTTTACACACAAGCTGCTCTTGACCTTTAAGTTGATCTTCCAGTGACCTGACCTCTTCCTCCTTCTTCTCTAGTTTCTGTTTGCCATCTTTTATTTCTTGAGTGAGAACATTTACAGAAGACTGCAAAATAATATATTTATTCTTGGTCTCACCGAGGTCCTGCAGCAGCTGGGCCTTCTCAACTTCAAGAGTTTGTACTTGACCACTCAGGTTCTGTTCTTTGGTCTTATAGGCCTCTTGGTCATTGCACAAGGAAATCATTGTCTCATTTAGCTCTCTTAATTGAGTTTGAAGCCTCTCCATTGTTATTTTGGATTCCTCTTTCATCTGAACCTTTTCTTGTTCTTTTTCTTTTATTAAATTTTCAATCGAAGAATTCATTGTTTCTAATTCAGATACTCGCTTTTGCTCCTGTTTTAATTCTTTCATAAGACTTTCATTCTCTGACCTTGTATTAGTAAGTTCTAACTCCAAATCTTGGATGTTTTGGACCATTCCTTGTATTTCTGATTTTAAAGTCCGTATCTCTGCTTTGGAATTCTCAGCTTTGAGAGTCACATGTTCTTTGTCTGCTTCTGAGAGCTGCAATTCTTGTTCAAGGTTCTCAACTCTGTCCTTAAGCATGTCTGCATAATGCTTACTTTCCTTCAGTTGTCCAAGGAGGTGGCACTGCTCTTTTTCACTGGTATCTATGCGAACTTTCAGCTTCTGAATGCTACTTTTCAAGGGATGCACTTCTTCCCCTGCCTGGTCTACACTCTGTTCTTGGGTCTTCGGAGTTTCCCTGTCATTACACAAGACTGCTATTTCCTCACTGAGCTCTTGTAATTGTGTCTGAAGCATCAGCACTGCAGATCTGGAGTCTTCTTCCATTTGTACTCTTGCCTGCTCTTTTTCTTCCAACAGACTTCTAAAGGAAGAGCACAATTCATCCAGTTCTGATACTCGGTTCTGCTTCTCCTGTAGTTGCCTGGTCAGATTTTCTCTTTCAGACCTAACTGTGACAAGGTCTAACTCGAAAATGCTCAGGTTTTTGGCCATTTCATCCATTTGTGCTTTGAGGGCCTCCACCTCTGCTTTAGAATTCTCGGCATCAAGAATCACCAGCTCTTGGTTTTCTTCTGACATTTCCAATTCCCTCTCCAGATTCTCTACTTTATCCTTCAATGAATCATTTTCACGTTGGCTTTCCTTCAATTTCTCCTCGGTACTGAAGTGCTTCTTTTCATCTGCCTTGATGCGCACACTCAGTTTCTCGATGCCTCTTCTCAACTGATGTACCTCTTCCTGGGTTGAGCTCAGTCTCACTGCAAACTCACCTTTCTCCATGAGTGCCACCTCTAAGGCCTTAGAGATGTTCTGCTTTTCACATTCTACCTCAGTCAGCTTGACCTGAATGTTTTGAGACTCCTTGACCAGCGATTCTTTTTCTTTATTCAGTTGTCCAATTTGGATTTCCAGTTCACCTACTGCCAAAGATAATGCCTGGGAGTCATTCTGCAAATTCTGCAGCTGCTCCTGGAGACGGGCTTTGTCCTTTGTTAGCTCACTCATGTTTAGGGACAAAGTCTGAAGGAGTTCTGTTTTGTCTTTGACCTGAGCCTCTACCACCTCAATGTGACGGAGGCTCTCACTTTGATGAGACTCTAGCTCTTCTATTTTTTCTTTCATCTTTTTAGACATCTGATCCAGTGCTTTTCTTTCTTCTGACACAGTATCTAATTCTCCACAAAGCTTGTTTCTCTCATTTATGACTACAAATAGTTCCTCTTTAAGGTCAACAATAACCTTCTGCTTACTTTCAGTCTCTCTTTCTAAACTCAGTTTCTCTGCTTGAACCACTTTTAAATCAGCTTCCACAGAGAGGATGAGATGCTCAAGATTAGCTTTCTCAGACTGGGTTCTGGTCAGCTCCTTCTTCACATCAAGAAAATTTTCCTTCCAATTATCTTCTCTGTTGGCTGCATTGTCTTTAATAGCTTCACTTAACTTATTTGTTCCCAATTCTATGTCAAAAACAAGGTCTTCTGAACTTTCTATTCTCTGATGTACCTCCTGGTTACAAAGAAAGGATTCCAATTTTTCATTTAAGTCAGATTTTTCCTTCTTGAGGTCCTTGACTATTTTTTCCAATTGCATGCATGTTTCAATCTTGATCTTGAGCTGTACTTCCTGTAAACTGAGTTTTGAACCTGATTCTTTTATTTCATTTAGCAAACTTTCAACTTTTTTGTCCCAGTCATCTACTATAGGTGGTAATCTTAAATTCTCATTTGATGTGTCTTTCTGCAAATGGAGATTCTGGTTAGACCCCTGATCTTCCAGAATATCCATGGGTACCAAGACATTAGGACTAGAAAACAATTCAGAAATGCATTCCGAATAGTCCTGGGTTTTGTCCTCTGCTGGTGCCTCACAACTGCCTTGTGGGGACTGTTCTTCATACCCCTCTCCTGTGAGCCTGGCTGTCTCAGTTTCAGTGACTAAAGTACCTAGACAAAAGTCTTGCTGAACATCTTTATCAGTGTCCTGCTTTGGTGTTTTCTCTGTAGTCTCTGAAATAGATTCTTCTGATTCTTTTTTATCATACCTATCATTTTGACCCCGAACAGCCTGTAAACATAATGTAAACCAAGAAAGCATGTTATTTTTCAGAAGAATCAAAATGGAATCAGTGATTTAACTATTACTTTACAGAAATTGCCCATATGTGTGCTTCTATGCATATCCCTCCAGAGTAATTCTCAATCCTGATCTCTGTCCAGATAGTCAATGCTAACATTCAGTGGGTTCTAGCTATGTGCAAAGCACTGGGTAAGATATTTACCATAAGGATGAACCCTCCAGGGCATTTATTTCAACTAAACCTAACATGAAAACTACATCTTTCTTTCATAGCTTGCAATGTTTCAGGCAGATTAAAGGAGTAGCATTTATTTGTGATCACCAAATAAGAGACTGACAAACTTCAGGTAAAATGGTGAACATGGTCTTCAGTACTCATGTTCTTTACTAAGAAAAACAATAAGGGTTTAATGAGCAAATTTTCAGTCCAAAGACCTCATCCTAATTAGCAATTTCCTGGATGAAGTATGTTTTGTCTCAGTTGCATCTAAAAAATGGGGTGCTATAATTTTTTTTTCCTACCACCACCTCAACATGACATGACCTTCACATCACAGAAGTAGAGTAAGACTTAAATGTACAGCATTAGTATTTCAGATGATCTGATCAACTAAAAGACAAATCACAAGTAACTAAAATGTAATTTTCTTTAACTGATTCCATTGCAAGCTGCTAGAAAATTAACATTTAAATAATATCTTATGTCACTTAAGAACTGATACTATAACATTTAAAGTCTGAAAGGCATAAGGCCAAACTACCTTAACACATCACTCAATGTTCATAATATTTAATTGTGCCTTATTAATCAGTAAAAGTATAGGAGGTGGTTTGAATAGGAATGGTTTCCATAGGCTCATTGTGTTAGAATGTTTGGTCATTATGGAGTGGCACTACTTGACAAGGATTTGATGTGGCCTTGTTGGAGGAAGTATGTCACTGGGGGTGGGCTTTGGGGTTTCCAATGTTCAAGACAGGCTGCCAATCTGGATGAACTTTCAGCTACCTCTCCAGCACCATCTTGGCCTGTGTGCCTCCATGCTCCCCACCAGGCTGATAATGAACTAAACCTCTAAACTGTAAGCCAGTCCTAAGTAAATGCTTTCCTTTTTTAAGAGTTGCCATGATCATGGAGTCTGTTCATAGCAACAGAATAGTGACCAAGACAATATACATTATAAAGACTTCCAACTTTAGACTTCAAAAACATCTTTAGTGATTTTTCCATAAAAGGGTATTTAAATCAAATCATGATGGACATTTATTCTTCAAATAAAGTTTCCTCATTTTTTTGAGTCCTAGTTGGCTATGGGAAATTTTTGGTAAGTATTTCACTTCCTTGAATGTAAAGAATACTTCAATCTTGAGTTTATATTTATTTCAATCCAACAAGCATTTGCTGTTTAACTAGGCATGCACGTAGAGAAACAGCACGTATATCCCAAGTACTTACATTTTCCATGTCAGTGCCAAGCAAAGACCTTGAGCTTAAGTCCAACTCTTGTAACTGAAGACGTGCTACCTCAAGCTCAAGGGACAAATTCTTTGTCTGTTGCTTTGCTTCTGCCAACTTGGACTCCATTTCCAAAGTCACACCTGTCAGCTTCTGCTGCCATTGTTCCTTTTCTGACAAATACTGCTTCCTAAGGCAGCCAAGCTCTTTCCTTTCAGAATTTAGTAACTGCTCAAGCTCTTGAATTTCTTTATTTTTCATAATCTCTTGACTCTCGATTTTCTCTTCTAGATTTTTCAGGGACTGCAAGTACACCTGACATAGGATTTCAAGTTCTTCAACAGTCCTCACAGAGGCAGCAGGAACTTCTTTCTCAGTCAGATTTTCCTCTTCTAAACTGCTGTAAGACACATCATCTACATTACAAGGATTTTCTGAAGCATTCCCTTCTAAGCTTAGAAGAGATGTGTCTCCAGTTTGTTCTAAAACATCTTTGTAAAAAGAAGCGTCTCTAAAATTTGCTAGACTAGGGCTCTCTGTCCCACAAAACGAGAGTGACAGAGTATGCCCATCCTCAGCTTCAGGCTTCCTCTCTTTTACCAAGTCCTCCTGCAAGTTTCTCAGATTCACTGACAAGACAGAATTTTCAGATTTTAATGTGTCAACATAGGAACACAGCTGTGACATCTTAGAGCTCACCTCACAGTGCTGATCATGTAAAATTTTGTGTTCACTTTGTAAACAGGAAAATTTCTCCTGTAACTCAGCAAAGTGCACTCGAACTTCTTTGTCTGACAAGGTTATCTGTTCACAAAAACTGTTATCGTGCAAAGGAGTCATGCTTTGTTTATCGTGCAACACATCTGACATATCTTTCATTAGCTCACTCTGAGGAAGAACACCTTCGTGATTTAGGATTTTCACTTCATTCACTAGCTTCTCAACCTCTGCTGCCATTTTACTAGTTGCTGTGATACACTCTGAGCGTGAGTCATTCAGCTCAGACTGTAGTTGTAACTTCTCAACCTTCAGCACTTCGCACATTTTCCCTAGCTCAGCCAGTTCATTAAGTGCTGACTGTAGAGAACACTGCAAGTGTGCATTCTCATTCTGACTTGTTGACAACTCATGGAGCACTGAGACATACTTTTCTTCTGCTTCTATTTCACAGTCTTGAAGGCCAATCCTTTTGTGTGACTGAGTGTCCTGTGAACTCCCAGTTACTAGCTCCCCTCTAATTGTCTGTAATTCCTGATGCAGGGTTTTTTTCTCCTCCTCACTTTGGTCAAGCTTTACTTCCATAACTCTAATCAAACCTTCTAGTTGTACCAACTGTGCTTTATAATTATCTGGAGAAATGTCTTTAGTGTCAATATCCATCTGGTACTGGGAACTACACTTATTTATCTCATCTGTTGCTTTTACAGAGTTCTCATCTGATTCTACTTCAAGACGATAATTCTCATGGTTAGTCTGAATTAACTGCATTAGTTGCTTGTTCTCATCTAAGTTGACAATGTCTTTTTCCTTCTTATTCTGCTCTTCCTTTAAAGTCAAGCTCTCTTGCCTGAAGACATCAGTCCCACTCTTAGAATTTTTGGGGTCTGTAATCTTAGATCTCATAGTGTGTTGCTCTATCTCCAACTTCAGCATCAATTTCCTGTTTTGCTCTTCACTGAAAGCTAATTTTGCTAAGAATTCTTGTTGTTCCTTTGCAAATGCTTCCTTTAACTGCTCCAGTTCATTTTTCCTATTCTCACAAACAGCAGTGCATTCACTGAGCAAGCACTCTAACTTAGCATTGTTTTCTTGTGCTGTTTTGTAGTTACCCCTGAGATCTTCCAACACAGTTTCTGTTTCTTCACATCGTTGTAATAGCAGATGTCTTTCTTGCTTATACTGATCAGCCAACTCTGAAATGCTTCTCTCTTGTTCTACTATACAGCTGGAAATCTCCTCATGTTTTTGGAGTAAATTCATTTTCTCCTGCCATAAGGCCTCATTAACTTCCTTGAGAGCCCCATTTGCTTGGGTTAGCTCTTCAATGTCTTTTTTGCTTAAAGAGATGATGTCACTCATTTCCTTCTTCTCTGAGCTCAAGGTTTCAGACAAAAGTTGTAGCTCCTTCAGAGTGTCTTCAAGAAGGCAGTTACTCTTCTTTAATTCTTGAATCTTTGTTTGCTCAGCTTCTAATTTTTCTTTCAAAAGTTGCAACTCTTTTTCCTTACTCTCAAGGGTTGCTAAAGTTTCACCAACAATATTCTGATGAACAGCAGAGTCTTCCTGCAATTTACCAATGCGTTGGTTTGTTTCATCCACAAAATTCTGATGAATCTGTTCTGCTTTAATGAGGTTTTCTTCTATTTCTTCTTTGATTTGTAGTAATTCTTCACACTGCTTTTGCAGATCTGAGTTCATCTGGTTTTGAGACTCCAGGGAACTTTCAAGTGAAGTGACTCTATTTTGTAAAACAGATAGACTTTCTGAAGTCTGGTCCCCATCTACAAAGCAGCCACTCCTTTCTGAACACATGCTTCCTTGTTCTCCCACTAGATTTGCAAAGGAATCACTCACTGTAGGCTGCTGTTCAAAAGGCAAAGAACTTCTCTGATTATCATCATTTGTCACCAGAGAACCTCTGGACTCCAGCAAATCCTTTAGTGTTTCATATTCGGTACGCAAGCCTTGGTACTGCTGCTCTTTGGTCACTGCTTCACTGGATAGTAACTGAAGCTTATTTTCCAAATCTTCGACTTGCCCAGTGAGCTCATTAGCTTTCAAGCACATATTTTCTATTTCCTTCTGATGTTTCTGATCTGAGAACTCAGCTTTTTGCTGCAGTTCTAAGTAGGCTTGTTTCTGTGTCTCAATCTCTACCATCTTGCTATCTATCATACTGTGGAGGTTTCTAATCTCTACATTAAGGTTTTCTCTTTCCATCTCCAGTGTCCTTACTCTTTCACTGTAGTCATGACTTTGCATTTGTTGTGTCCTGAGACTGGCTTCTAAGTGGTTGATTTTACTCTGCAAGCTTTCTTTTTCTGATTCTACCTGATTTACAAGTTTTTCATTTTCACTTTTCCAACAAGAAAACTGAGTTTTCTCTTCTTTCAACTCTTCACACTCTTTCTTTTTTAACTCCAAAGCACTCAGTAAAGCTTCAAACTCCTTCTCTATTTTGTTTAACTTATCACTCAGCTGTTCAATGTGATGTTCCTTTTTCTTCAACAGGTCCTGTGAACAGTCTCTCTGCCCTTCCAGATCAGCTAAGGCAAGCTTTAGTTTCTCTAAAGTTAGGGAGTTCTCTTGCTGATTTAGTTTCTCCTGGAGCTCTCTCAGCATAATTTCCTGAGAGTTATTCTTAGCTATTAGAAAAAACAAATGAGCACAAAATTATCAATGTTTATAACAAATACCTATTTCATCTTATACTCTAACATATCTAATCTATGGCTTCTAAAACTCTAAACTAAAAAAGAAAAAAAAAAGCAATGAAATTAATACTCTCAAGTCCTGTAAAACTTGACACTAATGCTGGTGCCCTTGAAAATAGTTCACTTCATAACCTAATGACCTAAGTTTATATAAAGACACTATAGAAAAATGGCCATTTTAGTATAGTAATGTATCCGATAATCTCTTAGGTAGCTTAATAAAAATGATATAAAAAGAACAAGGAAGTTTAGAGTATTTAGAATTATTTCTTTTTAAAAAACTATATTATTTGTGAGCAAGAATGTCACCCACATTCCAATCCCACATTAGTAAGTTTACTGAGAGGAGTTAAGATTCATTTGGAAGTTCCTAGTACTATCTTATTTTTGTCCTACTGACAACGGCAATATTTTTACCTAGCACTTACGAAAAGGCCTGGTGGAAAGAGGGAATAATTGAAAGCCTCTATGGCAAATAATATAAAATAGTATGTAATGTAATGTAATATTAAATGAAAAACTATACTTATTTCTAATCCATTAATTTCAAATCTACCCAATGATAGTTAAAAACTTGTGGAACAGCACCCCAAAGGCATAACTATTCTACCTTGCATTTGAGGGCCTCAAACAATGACACTTTTGATCAACCCTGAAAAATGACCCAGTCATAACGCATTCTTATAGTTTTTCTTAGGAAAGCTGAAGACTGGTACTTCCACCAGCTGCACAGGAAAGAAAAAGCAGACTCAGGGATTCAGTCGTAGATACTTAGGAAACTGAGACAGGAGGTTTGTTTGAGCACAGCCTGGAACCAAACCCAAACAAAAGGAGAATGAGCATGAAACAAAACATAGCAGTATCACACACATTTAGTTCAACAGGTCAGAGATAAATTCTTCATATGAAAATATTAAGAAAATATTATGTAAAAAGATATGCTAAAAATAAATATGAAACAAATGATGGATTCATTTGCTGTATACATTAATTCTTTGGCTGTAAACCTAGAAAATAAGGTAATTTAGTAAAGTAAATTATCAAAATATAATGGCCATTTAGGGACTGGAACACATACATTTAACGTAGGGTTTATGGCACTCTAGGGTGAGTCAGCACTGCCAATATAGTATTGTATAGCAATGTTGTCCTTCTGGTTTTAAAGTAGTGAAACCCATGCATTTTGGAACTCAATGTGCTCCAATTTTTAGAAGTTCAACTATCAAGCTGGAAACTGGGCAGTAAAAAGAAAAAATTTATCAATTGCAGGGACATTTTTGGGTGAATACAGAAAAGGACACCGGTTCTTCCAATGGGCTAATACCAATCTTTCCTAGTGAGAATAAGAATTAATAGAATTCTGAACTGTTGAGATGGATCAATGGGTAAAGGTGCTTTGGTGCTTAGCCTGATGACCTGAGACTGAAACCTAAGAAACCATACAGTGAAAGGAATTCTTTCATCAAGCTGCCCTCTGATACAAACACACACACACACACACACACACACACACACACACACACCACAACACAGCTCATGCACATATAGACATACAAAACACGTAAAACAAAAAAATTGTACAGAACTAATGTTATTGAACTCACCTCTCATGTCCTCTGCAAAATTCTGGCTCTGGTTCAAACAAACTTTGACTTTACCAAGTTCATCCTCCAGGTGGCAGACTTCTCTGGCCCTTTGCTCAGACTGATTCCTAATGAGACTGTTTTCCTTCTTCATTTCCTAAAAATGCATTTAGCATGTTTTAATTTAAACAAATGCTCAAGCGAAGCACAACTTCTCCCTTAATAAAGGTCCTTCACAGTTAGGAATGATCTTCCCCTTCCACTATTTAATGAACTTCCATTATTTAAAGGTTGTGCTACCTTTAAAAAAAAAAAAAAAAAAAAAAAAAAAATCAACCTACATCATAAAAGTAGATCCCAAACATAAGAATTACCTTATACCTTCAGGAAATTATGTTTCTTCAAACTTCCGATTGCTAAAGGCTTAGCTAAGAAAAAGCCTATTTATAATATCAAAGACAAAAGTTTTGCAGATTCCTATCAAACCAGATTAGTCAAACTATCTTTTGCAAAGAGATGATGTGATACTAAACCATAATGTTCTGAGATCAAATTTTTGTTTTTCACTACAAAACCTACTAAAGGTATACTATCTAAAAAAGGGTACTTATAGATGAAATTTCCTTCAATAAATGTTTTAAGTTTCTTTCAATTAATGTTTTCATCAACAAACTTACAATGGTCATGTATGTATACTGTAATACACACTATGAAAAAATACATATACAAATAAAATAGTTTCTACCTTCAGCAGGTAGTGTAAGGTATGGTCCTAATCACTCAGTACACACCTAACAGAGCTAACTATTAGAAAGTTACTGAGTAATCCATATGGTATCACAGGCTAGCACAGAATCATCTTGGATGGAGGATCTTGAACATTCACAGGTTCCTTGAATCTATGATTAAATATACATCCACACAGGGCTGGGTAGCAAGTAACACAGATACATAAAAGTATAGTGTCATTTCACTATGTTGGGAAATCATGATCAAAACTACACAAATGTAGATACCAAATGGAAATACTATGTCTCCTCAATAAGCTAAAACTGATACAACACATAGTAAAAACATTCCAGTCACATTGAAACTTGTCTCCTTTAGCTTTTCAGATTATTATTATCTTTATTAGTGTGTGTACATATGTAAACACTGAGGAGGCAGGACATGGTATTGCACATATGTGGACAACAGAGGAAAACTTAGGGTTGTCAGTTCTCTTCTTATTCCATACTGTGGGTTGCAGGGATCGAACTGACGTCTTCAGGTTTGATACACTAAGTAACTGTATTCACTGACCCATCTCTCCAGCCTTTTTTTTTTTTTTTTTTTTTTTTTTTTTGGATAGAGTTTCTCATTCTATAGACCAAGTCTCACACTCAAAAGATCTACTTGCTTCTGACTGGGAACACTGGGAAGGCCCTTGAAATTTTTACTAATTTTTTTTTAATAGCTTAAAGGTACCTCCACCTATATTATACCCTACCCTTTAGAATTGACATATCACCACAAACTAAGAACTAAGTATCTCACATCTTAGGAAATGAAAGAAATCCATAGGCTGCTTTGTTTTGTTTTTTAACTTACATTTAAAAAATACCCTTCTGAGAAGTAGGAAGACATTTTTTGAATCTTAAAGAAACCATTAAGACCCATGCTTCAAAACCCTACTCCACTGTTAGAAAACAGATGGCCCTGGCGATGCTATGCTGGAAGGCTGCCTTCAATTATCAGTCTGGTTACTACCAGCAGATGGGTACCCATGTAACAAAGCCAAATTCAAGAAGAGTGAGAATCTGGCTACTAGAAAGTACTTGAAAACTTGCTGGCAGCTGCTGTGTTCATGTATATACATTCATTTCATCATTAAAATGAGACAGAGCCTGTTGTCAGTATTGCACTCCTGTCTACTGTGTTCTGATCCTATCTTGCTTACACTAGGAAATTGGCTATAATATTAAGGTATCGATGAGAACTTAGACCAAGTTTGAAGGGTTAACCTGCATACAGTCAGTACTCAAGCCTGCAAGGAAAAATCAAGGTCAAACAATGTAACTGATTAAAATTAGCATTAATATACAGCAATATAATCACTTGTTTGTTCTTCAGGCTGAGGATAATCACCCATCTAATGAGATCACAGATGTGAAAGATAAAACACTTGAAGCATTTTGACAAGTATAATGTGACATTGATACTAGTATTTCTTCCCAAGTGCACCAGTAGCAAGATCATCAAAGGTGAATCATGAGTTGACTTACTATTTTTATAACTTAAAAAATTATTCTTAGTCAAAACACAAACAAAATCAAATTAAATCTTGGCCTTGATAAAGAAGCTGGAAAGACAGTATATGATAAACTGAGAGCACCTCCACAGGAAAGACCAAGGGGATGTTGGGGTGGGGGGAATAGTAGGTACCACAAAGGGGAGGAGTTGTTGTCGTGTCTGCATGCCTGTTGGCCTCTCTGTCTTAGTGCATAACTGCAGATGTTTAAGAAAATAGCAAGCTCAATGAAAAGATTAGAGTGCCTTTCTCCATTTTGGCATTAACTCTGTAAATATTTGTTCCTAACGAAGGAATGCTCAGCCAATCCTGGAACCCAGCAGGCTTATAATGCTATGGCTGAGACCAACCCAAGAATTTTAAGGGGCCAGAATTTAGAAAATAAACATCTGAAAATGGATGCACAGGCTGCCATCCATCAGCAATTAGTTTTCCATGAGGCTACAGCCACTTAAGTGTTGATTGGGTAGCTCATTAGCAACAATGAGTTAAGCATACAAGGATATATTCTCCTAGGCATCTCTTGTGTCCTCACATGATTTGCAAAATTGGGCACTACTCTGGAAAAGCACAGCAATCTCCATAAGCACAGCCAGCACTGAGCTTAGCAAGCAATCCCACCCAGAGCAGCTTTGCTTTAGGAGCAGCAGGGGAAGCATCATTTCCTAGGGCCAGACAAAACAAACTGCAGTTAGTGTGTGGCATTTCATGATCCCATCCATGAGCACAGTTTAATATGTCCCCTGCTGGGTGAAGGCTGTCTATGTGGGTATGGGATGGATGTAGCGGATGTATTTTTTCCCGTCTACATTGTCATTCTTGCCTGCCAGACCACATTCCTTAGACTTAATACAATACAGGTCCCTATTCCTAGAAAGGTCCTCCAGCAAGTCCTTCTTCATCCTGCCTGTCAACGATGGCATTTTACCACCAAAACTCAATGCGATAGAGGCTGGCACTTGAAGCGGGGTAAGCAGCTTATCTAACACTGCCCTCACATCACTTTGATACTAAATGCTAACTTTACCCATGATTGGGTCATTAAATCACATTTCCAGCGCTGATAATTTCTAATTTCGAGAAATATATTAGTTTGCTAAACACAGTCAAGGAAAATTTCAGTACAACTGTCACATCATTTCAGCATCCAAAACCTATAAGCATGTTGAACTTGTTTGTGCTTACTTATTAGATACAGAAAAACAGCAGATAATTAAACTGGCAAAATTTCTAAATATGAAAACTCTCAAATGCACTGTCTTTTGGTCATGACCCTTCTGTGCCTGACATGTGACTGCAAATAACTCTAACACTGAAGGTCATTAACATTTATGAAACAAAAAACAAGCAGGTGGCCTTCCATGATTTACTAGACACTTACATGATGGGCACCAGGCCACATACTTTATACAGTATTGGAGTTAATCATGAATACAGTCTTGAAAGGGAAGGATATTATTTGAATCTGTATACAGACTAGAAAGGGATCATCCCAAGGTAACAAATAGATGGATAACCCAATAGTGTACATCCAGATTGCTCCCACTAGAGCCATCACCATTGTAATCTCCAAGCTACATGCTACATCAGCAGTCTTACTGACAAGTCACTTCTCTGGTCTTTGAACCACAGTTCAAAGTACAAGAGCCAGGGGAGCCCTTTCAACTCCTACTGTTATCCCCAGAGGACGACTCACAGGCAAACATAAACATAAATTAAGATGAATAGTAAATTCATATGTAGGCCCTATCTGAGCACTTTCCACACATGACTATCTTCAGTTGAACATGGTAGGCATATGATGCAGTACAGCCTGGAATTAGAGATAGCACCACAAGCCAAACCCCATGGGAATAAAGTCAGTGTTCAGACACATCTGCAAGACAATGTCCAGCCTATTAAAATGCCCCAGCAAGTCATGTTAAAAGGTCTTTAGACTCTGAACCAGATGATAGTTCTACAAAATGTTTCCACAGGCAGCCAGTCAAGTCGCAGGAGAGTTCCTGGCTAAAAGGAAAGCTCACAGAGGGAAGAGCTCCATGCCAGTGTGCCTGTGGAAATGTTAGCAGAAGCATCTGTTGGTTGGTCCCCACTGGCCAAAAGGCAAACATTTGTTTTGCTGCAATAAACAGGCACTGGAAATGAACCCATCACAGGATCTGACTGAATGGCTTCCACTTTTGGAGCAGGAGCTGAATGCCCCACCCCATCTCCAGCAGTGTTCCCTCTTTATAGCTGGCTGTTTTAATAACTTCCTCTTTGCTATGACAGGTGTTCTCATTTACAGTGAAATGCCATGAGGGCAAACATATCTAGACTTTATCACCTAGATAAGGCACTGTCGTTATGAGCAAAATTGTTTTCCTTTTATCGTTAGCAGGCTAAAAGTGATGACAAAACAGTTTGATGATAGGGGAAAACTTTTTTGTCCTGTATTTTCTGAGAAGACACCTATACTGATCTTCTGTTGTTCTCTGTTCATTTCTGGCTCAGTTCAAATCATTGTAGTCCAGTAGCTATTCCTAAATGCTTCTTAATTAAGGTCTTTAAAACAAACTCAAGGCCACCAAGGAAGTTTAGAAGTCAAACTGACATGGGTAGAAATAAGATCCTCAGAACACTCCCACAGCCATGACACTTCCTCATCCACCACACAGCAAAACAGGAATCTACAGGCAACACAGAGCAGTCTGCACAGGGAATCCTAAGATCAACGCTCACTTCTAAAAGGTAACACCATTCATAATTGCATGATTTTGTTTTGTTTTATTTATTTATTTAAGCAGTGGCAAGAGACTGAACTAAGGTCATTTGTAACTCTAAGTTAACCCTTCAAAAAGGATTTAGATCCCAGAACTGTAGAGACAAGACAGGCTCCAAACTAGCCTGGGATGAACATAACAAAAAACAAGTGTTTTCCCAGCACTTGAGAGAAAGGGGCAGTGAGGTCAGGAATTTAAGGCCTAACTTAGCTTCTTTGGTTTGGGGCCATCATAGGCAGAGTGAGAGGCCACCTCAAAAATAAATAAATGACTAAACAAATGAAGAAGCAAAACGGAAAAGGTAGAGTTGTAAGTTAAAATTATTTTGTTGCTACATCATAACTGCAACTGTGCTACTGCTATGAATCATAACATAATATGCAAGGTATATTATGAGTGGGTTATTTGACACTAAAGGGGTTGAGAACCACTGCTTTGAAACTTGATTTTATAGGAGATGGAGAGATGGCTTAGAGGGCTTAAGAGCAGTGGCTGATGCTCTTTCAGAGGACCCAGAGGCTCACAACTATCTTTAACTCCATTCTAGAATATCAGATACCTACTCTCTTCTTGCCTCTGTGGACACCAAGCATACATGTGGTACACAGACATAAATACACACAATACATATACATACAATAAAAATTTTTAAATTTGTTTATAGCTGGGCAGTGGTGGCGCACGCCTTTAACCCCAGCACTTGGGAGGCAGAGGCAGGCGAAGTTTTATGAGCTCGAGGCCAGCCTATTCTACACAGCAAGTTCCAGGACAACCACAGCTCTTACACAGAGAAACTCTGTCTCAAAAAACAACAATAAAAACCTGATTATATATCCTTACATATCCTTAATTCCTCATGCCAAATGCATGAGTAATGATTTCAAAGTAAAAAGGGAAAACAGAGACCTATTCTACACACATAAAGCACTTTTACATTAACATCTTAAAAAGAAAAAAATAGAAATATGTATGGTACTAATAAACCACTAACAAAGGATACAGAGCCCATTTTTTGGGCCAGGAAGATGACTTAGTATGCAAAGGTGCTGGCTGCCAAGCCTGCTATTGTGAGTCTGATCCTAAGAACCCACATAAAGGTGGAAAGAATGAACAAATGGCTACAAGTTTTACTCTGACCTCCATGAGCATGACATCACACATGCCCATATGTACACATGCCCGTATATACATGTACCCGTATATACATGTACCCGTATATACACGTGCCCGTACATACAATTTTTTTTTTAAGAAAGACACTGTTTTATTGTCATATTTCCTCCTGTGTGGGTTTATTCCTTGACCCTCTTGCTCACATACCTCAGTGCTTCTCCTCAGCTCATTTTCTGTGATCTGACTCTCCTGAAGGGCTTGTTCTGTTCTGTTGAGCTTTTGCCTAAATTCTTCTAAACTCCTTTCTAACTGCTGCTTCACGGATGTGACCTACAACAGAGAAAATACAACAAAATTCGGTATTTATATTCTCTGCAAACAATAACTATTCTTAGAGAATAACAAAAACAAAAAAAGCTGAGATAAAAGAGAAAAAGAGACAGACTGGGAGAACAGGGTCATCATCCCTTGGTATCTACAGAACCTCCAAGAACATCAAAACCTTCACCCTATGGAATGTTACAAGGTTTGCCTATAGCCAATACACATCCTCTTGAATACTGTATATCAGCTCTATACTACCCACAGGTGCTATGTAAGTAGTTACTTTATTATTTAAAAATAACAACAAGAAAAAGACTTTATGTTTTCAGATCACAGACCTAACTACACAGTACACAAATGAACCAGCAAATATTCAAGTGTTCACACCAGAGAGAAAATTAAACACACAAACACACAGAGTATCTGAAGATTGGAGATACATGTACCAACCAAGGATACTCAATATAGTAGAGACATGTGCCTCCCAGTCCATGAGCAAACAGCAACCTGGGAGTTGAACTGTAATCAAGGCCTGAGGTTTTCTTTATGTAGTGTATCCTGCCAAGAGCGAGGGGGCCACATAGCTAAAATGAAGCAAGTGAGAGAAGGGCAGAAGATGGACTCCACAGGGAAATCAGGGAAAATACCTGTCTGGTCCAGTGATAGGGACAGGAAATGACTACACGGTGTTGAGCAAAGGAGCTATGGGATCTGACTGAAAATAAACATAGGTTGGACAGGGTCAGACAAGAGGCTGGCATGGTAACTGGTAACAGGATATGACACTGGTCATGGTTAAAGCAATTGTATTCAACATATATGTAAACATTGAAAAGTCAAATTTATTCTTAACTAGTAGGAAGGCACATGGGAAAATCTCTGGGGCAGATGAGTGACAAGACCACATGCTGCCAAATTTGTAAGAGCCAAAGAGTAGAGATGACCAGGGTGAAACCTGTCTTCAGGCATGAACTCACAGTAGCCACGGTTGTGTGCACAAGACCCGCACAAGATCAAGTTAGTAGACACTCCAACGTAGACTGGAGACAAGCTAGCTACCTCTCACCCCTGAGGAGCTGTGGACAACTGATGGTTTCTGGGAGTCAGTGTTTTTTAAGGGTATGGCCATGGCCCTGGTAGGTCAACCATGTCAACCATGCTCCTTTGGATGGCCTCATATCCATGAGTACATGAGCAGCAAACTGGACTCAGAGGTTACAAAAAACAAAACAGAGGATATGAAGTTGGAAGCATAGATCTGGAAAGCATTAAGATGAGAAATGAGGGAGGCTGGAGAGATGGCTCAGAGGTTAAGAGCACTGTTCTTCCAGAGGTCCTGAGTTCAACTCCCAGCACCCACATGGTGGCTCACAACCATCTATCATAAGATCTGGTACCTGCTTCAGGCCTGCAGGCATACATGGAGGTGGAACACTGTATACATAATAAGTAAATCTTAAAAAAAAAAAAAAAGATGAGAAATGAGATGAATATGATCAAAATGTATGCATTTTTAAATTTTTCAAACAATAAAAAGATTAGATATATATACTATCATTCATATCAGAATATATTAATATACTTTATAAAATACAAATATACACTAATATGTATGCACAAAAGTAGGTTTAGCAGTTTTGATAGACTAGTTTGAGATGTGAGAAGAACTGGAGGTAACCTGAAATGTTGGCCTGAGCATTGTAAAGAATGAAATTCCTATTTATTGGAATGGAGAAGACTAGAGCAGGTGCGCATCTAAAAGACAATAGCTAAAGTTCAGATCATCTCATTATTGTTACCCACATACACATGACCAGTCTGCAGTTCAGAATACACCTCCAGGCTGGAGACATAAAACAAGACCCATCATAATGAAGGTAGTATGCAAAGCAAGTAACCTGGGTGGACCACTCACAACAGTCTTAAATAAGCCAGCTGGTAATTGTCCACGTTTTAACTATCTGGGGGAAGAAGCCACTTAGAAAAGCCCCCCATGTTATATATCCCATAATGATCAGAATATCAGAGATTTCCACTCATATCCAAATCTGAAAACCCAACCCACTTCACCCCTTTTCTAAGAAAACTGAGCAATAAAGGTTGTTTTCCACTTTAAAAGGTAGCTAAGGAGATTTACCAAGAGACAGATACTTAGACTGATGCCCTTATCAACACCAAAAAGTTGGGCTGGAGAGATGGCGCAACCATTAAGGGTTAGGCTTACAACCAAAAATACAAGAATACCAAAAAGTGGATCCCAAGACATTGGAAAGAAAACAGCAATCTCATAGCCCAGGAGAGCAAGAGGAAGAAGGGAAGAATGGCTCTCAGGTTCCAGTCTGGTGTGTTATTGCTCAGTACACAAAATAATTATGTTTTGAACAAATGCTGAAACAAAGGACTTTGAAAGAATAACTAATGTTTAAGAAGAGAAACACATTTAACCTGAAATATTACATTTTTCAAAAAGTATGTATCAAACATCACATTTTTTTCTGCTTTTAACAAGCAGTTAAAACAAAATCTGGGTCATTTGAAGTATAGAAGGAGCATGTATGAGAACAAAGTTCAGCCCTACCTTCTCCTGATCCACTTGGAGGACATTGAGAGCATGCTTGGCTTGCTGTAACTCCTGGGTAAGTCTGGTTTTCATCTGAGTATACTCTTGGTCCAGAGCTTGGAAAGATCGATGCTGTCGGGACAGCTCCTAAAAAGCAAAACATCAGATCAAACAACCATTAACAAAGGAGATTCCAGAAGCAGGCACAAACATCCTAACAGGCAACGCTATAAGAAAAGTGAAAGAGACAACAGGGAGCCATGCTAACCATCTACTAAATGCCAAATACAATCACTCTGAACATTGATACTGATAATCAAATCCAGGTCTCAAAGGGAAAGGTCAGCGTCACCAGCTGACCACATGAAAGACAGCCAATTTCCACCTCATCTCCTATCTTAGTTGTCTCAATTTTGAAGAAAGAAGGGAAAGAAGGAATAATCAAGCAGCAATCAACACAACTCAGCACAGAAACACACCAAAAATTTAGGCATAAAAAGCTGGAAAAATGGCTCAGTGGATAAAATGCTTTCCACTCAAGTTTGAGTGCAGGATATAGAACCAGAGCCCTGGAAAAGCCAGGCACGTGTGCAGCCACCTTTAAGGTCAGCACTGAAGAGGCAGAAAAAGGGGATCCCCAAGGCAAGCTGGTTAGCAAGAGTAGCACATCAGCAAGCTCTGGGTTCAACTGAGAAACCCTGCCTCCAAAAATAAAGTAGAGAGCCGGAGAAGACATCCTGCATCAATGTCAAGCCTCTTCAGGCATGCCCATATATGTGCATTTGCATCTGCACTCACATGTAGCCATATACATATAGACCACGTGCTTAAAAATAAAACAGGGCATAGGAGCTGAGCATGGTGACACACACCCTTATCCAGAACTCAGGCAGTGGATACAAAAGGATCAGGAGTTCAAGGAGTCTAGGCTAAATGAGCTCATGTTCAAAAGGAGGGAAAAAGCAAAACAAAACAAAAAAAAAAACAAAAAAAAAAAAAAAAAGAAAGAAAGAAAGAAAAAAGAAAAAGGGGCTTTTAACTAATCAGTCATTTACACTTACAATAGTCTTTATTTGGAAGAACAGGAATAAATGTTACTAGTTGACTGACAACCAGGGGGATTACCCACACTGACAAAATACCTGCCAGCCCACTTTTGGGTCCCTGACCACCTAAAATACCTCATTAGGTAATTAATCAACTCACAGCCTCAAAAGACAACTGAAGAACAAAGCAATCCTCCTCACTGTGGATCCAGAGCTCAAAGATACTCCTCTCCTACTCAACATCAAATCTCAACCAAAAAAGAAAATTAACTCCAAGAGTGTCCTTGTTAATCAAACAGTGAATGATGGAAAAGACAGACATGCAGGTGTGAGGGAAAATGCATGGGCCTTGTGAACACACCTGCCCCATACCATCCTCAGTCATAATAAGTACTTCCTCCTTCCACATTGCAACAGGTCTTTCTCATAAAAGTCCTCCATGAGCCCATTCATCTTACCTCTTGAAGCTCCTTTTCTCTCTCCTTAATCTTCTGCTCCAGAGAACATTTGGCACTCTCTGCATTCTGTCGCTGACAACTCAACTCCTCAGTCAAATTTTTTAGCTTTTGTTCCAAGGTAGTACACTGATAACAAATAAAAATGTTCCATATAAAACAAGTTACTCAAACAAACTAAAGGCAAATTTTGTGTTTGAAGAAATTTTAGTCCAGTATGATGATCCATACCTTGAAACCCAGCACTGAGGAGGCAGAGGCAGGCAGATCTCTGAGTTCAAAGTCAGTATGGTCTACTTCGATAGTTCCGGACCAACCAGAGCTGCAGAGTAAGGCACTATTTCAAAAAAACCAAAAAGGAAAAAAAAAAAAAAAAAAAAAACAACAAAAACAAAACAAAAAACCCAAAAAGAAATTGTAGTCTCTAAAGTCTATTTCATGTTTACCATTGTCTTTTGTTTTGATCTCTTTATTTCTTTTAAAAAGTCTGGTTTAGATCCAGGCATTGGTGGCGCATGCCTTTAATCCCAGCAATCAGGAGGCAGAGGCATTTGGATCTCTGTGAGTTCGAGGCCAGCCTGGTCTACAGAGCAAGTTCCAGGGCAGGGTTCAAAGCTATAGAGAAACTCTGTCTGGAAAAACAAAACAAAACAAAACAAAAAGCCAGGTTTATATCATTATCTAAATCATTATGATCTATCAGCAAATGTGCATAGACTACCAAGTAAACAGCACAGGGATGTTCAGCATCTGCACATTTCTAAAATCCTTCACAATCTGTGCCCTGGGAAAGGGAGATTGTGGTCTCAGAATGTAGCAACATCACTGCATGGCAAGCAGGCATCAAAAGGCAGCAATGGGACTAAGAAAGCCCAGCAGATCAAGGCACTTGTCACACGAGGCTGACAATCTGACTTCAATCCCCAGAACCCACACAAAGAGCTGAATGGGATGGTTTGCATCTGTCAGCCCAGGAATCCCACGGCAAGATGGGAATGGAAATGTGAGAGGTGCCCAGAAATTCTTGGTTCAGACAGGCTGAGAGTTGTCTTCTGACCTCCTTCACATAGAACACCAGTTAAGTAAACAAGACAATGAACTGACATAGTGATTTACGAGCTATGCAATAGTCAGAGCAAGTTCTTACCCTCCTCATCAAAGTATCCTGCAAGCATTGCAAAGACAAAAACAGTTCTGAGTCAGGGTCTAAGTAAGGAGTAACCCTGGCTGGCCTGAAACTTACACACTGACCAAAGTGGCCTCATTATCTGCCATCTTCTACCTTTCTGGTGCTGGGTTAAAGGCAGACACCACCATGCCTAGTCCATAATAAATTTTTGTTAAAAAAATCTTAAATATTAAACTACTTCTTTCCATAATATTCCCATTATACCATTACATTTCTAGAGGTTCACAGAATCTGAGAAACCCACAGCTGTTTTTAAATTATGCTCTCAGAAGCAACAGAAAAAATATGCTGTTGCTTTTATACATACATATAGTTATCTGCTAACTTTAAAAATACTAATTACATGAAAACTTCAGGTATTTTCCTAAAGTTAATTTAAACAAAATTATTTTAGTCCTTCAAGTGGTAAGATTCATTACCAATCCTTTAATTCAAATTCTTAAAATGGCTGACTCCAAAAAACAATACTTGAGAAGTAATAAGAAAGTTTTGGGAGGGCTGGAGGGATGGCTCAATGGTTAAGAGCACTGATTACTTTTCAGAGGTCTCAGGTTAAATTCCCAACATCTACATAGCAGCTCACAACTGTCTGTAACTACAGTTCCAGGGGATCTGACACCCTCACACAGACAAGCAAAACACCAATATACATAAATGTATAAATCATTGAAAAAAAGCTTTATATTAATAGGGAAGGGTTCTCCACTCTGAGAGGTGCCTTGATTTAGTAAACTTCACTAATATTTTTCTCTGAAAATTCTTCCCATACATACATATTTGTGTTCATGTGACTGTGTGTATGCACATGGTGTGCATGTGTATATGAAAGTACACATTTGCAGGTAGGTGCACATGGAGACCAGAGGCCAACATCAGTGTCTTCCTCAATGGTTCTCCATCTAGGCAGAATCTCTCAATGATACTGGAAGAGTTCACCGATTTAGCTAGATCCTTCTGTGCTAGGATTACAACAGCATATAACCATAACCAGCTATTTTTTAATTACTGTGAGTACATATATGATGTGGGAAGCTCAACACATGCACACAGGTCAAAGAACAGCTTTTGGGAGTCAGTTTTCTCCTCCTACCATGGGTTCTGGGGATTAAACTCAGGTCGTCAGGTGTCTGCGGCAACTACCTTTCCCTGCTGGGTCAAGTCACAGATCCTATCTGCACATGTATTATGTACACATGTAATTTAGCATGAGTGCTGGGGACAGACTGAACTCCAGTGCTTAAGCTGTCAGTTCAGCCATCCACAGTCTAGTTTAACAGTACTGTGAGTATTGTATTAGATTCTTGGGAATTCAGAAGAAAACACTATACAATATTTGCTGGAATACAAAATGTTGATTATTAACTAACCAAAGATGAACAGTACCAAACTGGTCAATGGTGACCAAATAAATGATTTTGGAAATACCGTAAGCTAAGAAGAAAGCCTGAGCTGTACACAGCACCACATACCTGTAGTCTCAGCATTCAGAAGGCTGAGACAGGAAATTCATTAGTTTGAAGTCAGTCTTATCTACACAGAAAAACACTTTCTCAACAAAAACATTAACTGCTTTCACGTGTGTACTCTATGCATACAGATGAATGCCTAGCTTTTTACTGCACATGTGTGCGCTCTATGCATACAGATGAATGCCTAGCTTTGTACTACACATGTGTGTGCTCTATGCATACAGATGAATGCCTAGCTTTGTACTTGGGAGCTGGGAATCCACTCAGGTACGCAGCAAGCACTTTACCAACTCCAGTCTCAGAAAATATTAAATTTTTGAGCCAATGCATCAAATTCACCCAATGCCTCAGACATTAAGATACCTTCACTGCTATAATTATCCTGAGTTTTTAAATTCCCAAAGACTACTACTACAAAATTTTTTAACAATAAATATAAATTTAACTAATAGTGATTGAGAACCTACTGTGTCCTCCACTGTTCTAGGCTATGTAAAAATAACTAAGATCATCAACCCTAAGCCTGGCATTAGGGTTGATGGCTGACAATATCAAACAGCAAAAACAAAAAACAAGCACTAGCATAAACGAACACTTGGTGCCCTCTACTGGCACTCCTTCACAGTGACGCATATTCCTAAGGGACCTCAACCCTTTCCTTATAGACAGGAGAGATTAAAACAGACCCTTGAAGGTATTTATACTTCATTCAAAATTTTATGAATTGAATACCACTGTGTTACCAATGATACAAAATCCATGTGTAAGTAACTGCCCACTAGATGTCATGTATGCTCTATTAATATCCTAAAGCTGTGGTTCTCAACCTTTAATGCTAAGACCTTTTAACACAATACTTTCTATTGTGATGACCTCCAGCCATAAAATTATTCTGTTGCTACTTCATTACTGTAATTTTACTACTGTTATGCATTGTAAGTATCTGATATGCAGGATACCTGACATGTGACACCTGTGAAGGGTCATTCATCACTCAGGGGTTGTGAATAGTTAAGAACTATTAATCTAAAGTGCACAAAACTCAACTTCCTGCAGCTATTTAGTTTATGACTCTGAGCACTCTCTTCAGCTTTCTTTTTCAATTGTAAAGCATGGGTGATGCTGCTGTCAGTCTTAAAACTCCTTCCAGCCTCCAACTGTAGTTTGTAAATAGTTGGAAAAAGACTCAAAAACAACATTCAATCACTTGAGAACAAAAGAGTATATTAGCTCCATAATAAACAATTCTAATGACACACAATATAATGTGATGTCAGCATGACATTTAACAAAATTGTATTAGGCACCAAAAAAAAAAAAACTGAATTTTCAGTTGGGTAGATTTGGGAAGAAAAGGGAATTCCAAAGGCACTGAAATAAAACTGAATAAGACCTGGAGGATTAGTAGTAAAATGAAAGCCAGAGTCAAAGTCTTAGTTAGCATAGCACTCTCCAAGTCAAAACCTCCACCAATAATCTCATTAGAGACCTCACCAAATATGACAGGTAGAACAAAGATCCTTTCTCAACAAAACAAGACAAATATTAATTCTTTTATAGGAAGTCCTGGCTAGACAGAGAGTCAACTCAAAATTAGTTGAGCTGAATACAAACTCAATAAATAATAAGTGTGATAACCAGCAATTGATATTATGAATTCACCTTGACCCAGGTATTATGGCAAACCTTTTACAAAATTCACCTCAATCTTTACAAACCTTAGCACAACAGTATTATTATAAGTAACAATACTTCAAAAAAAGAAAAAAATGTAATAGACATAGTCTTACCTCAAACAACAACAAATAGTTTCTGAACATTACTTTGAAATAATGACTAGAAAGGAGGAAGCAGACTAATGAGAGTATTTAAGAGTCTATAAATATAAACAATACTGGGGAGAAAACAAAACAAAATGAACAAACAAATCTCAACCCAGAAATATCCTTCAGGAATGAAGAGGGATCAAGACATCTTTAAATAAAGGGAAACCGAGACCTTGTGGACAGCAAACATAACCTAAAAATGGAACAGGAAGAACTTTAAGCAGAAAGGTAAAGATCAAAAAGGAACCCTGGCAGAATTTAGAAAGGAAGAAAGCATTTTAAGTGTTGGAAGCTGTCATAAAAAATGTAATTCAGCCAATATAGTTTCAAGTGTAAGTTAAAAAGCCATTTAAGACTACTATAAAATGGGGGAGAATATAAACAAGAGAGGCAAATGTGTCATATTAAAGCTGGCAAAATGCATATACAATAACCTATGAATCCTATAAAATGTTTACATAATCCACTAAAAGGTAAGAAACACATAAAAAAAACAGAAACAGAAAGCAAAATAAAAGTCACAGGCTTAAGTCATGGGAAATAATCATATTAAATGTAAATGAGCTGAATTCACCAATTAAACAGCAAACTAAAAAACATGACCTAAATGTATACAAAACATACTTCAAAGACAACATAGGTGGAATGAAAATAGGAAGACAAAAATATAGAAATTTGACCACACAGATAAAAACATCAACCACTGTAATTACCTCAGTAGGAAACAATAATTTTTCTTACTTAAACTGAATTTAAAATATTAAAATTTCCATGAAAGAAATCCTCTAGGCCTGGTTTACTTCATGAGGGCATTCTACTCAATCTATAAGATATATCAATGGCATTTTCTTCTAGAAAACGGGATAGAACAGTTCCCAGTTCATTTTAGGAATCCAAGATTACCCTAATAACAAGTATCATACAAAGATAGAAGAAAAACAGAAAATGCCAAACAATAAATATCTCTCATGAAAATAAGATACCCCAATACTTAACAAGTTATTAGCAAACAAAATTCACATGTAAGTGAAAAGTTACATGCCATAATCACGTGGGACTTTCTCCAAACACCAGGCTCATCTGAGTATCCGAGTATAGTGCTGACCACATTAGTAAGCTACTACCTCATACAGCTAACATGAACCTTCAATTACCTTAAACAAAATTTTAATTAGAAAAGAAAAAGAACCTGCCCATGGAAAGCATAGACCAAGGTCTACTGAAGCAATTTTCACCTATAGACTCAGAAATGATGTTTATTAAAGAAAAAAGATCCTCAGGGACACCTCAGATATGGTTTTTCAATACTCTCTGTAATTCTAATAGCCAAATCAAAGAATCCTATGCCTACAACATAAATATAATGACACTAAAAGGGCCCTGAGGAAGATGTAGGAAGAGATTAGATGGCAAGAAAACATGTGGATTGAGGAAAAAGAGGCTATTTAAAATAGAATGACAATATAAGCCAAATACTGGGCCCAGAGAGATTGGGTACAGAAAGCACCAAATACAACAAGGTTGGTTTTAGAAGGTAATTCATTTCTCCATGTTACCACACAGTAGTGGGTTGTTTATTTTTTTTTAATATTACTTATTATAATATTTTCTGAATTCATTTTAAGCTGTTATTTTCTGCCTCCACAGGGTAATAATTTTTGCTGCTCTACATATCCCCAGGACTAGAATAATGCTGAACGTGCAGCAGCACTCAATAAATAACTTAGTGAATGACAGAGGACATTAGTGAAGACAAATGACAGAAAAAACAGAAAACCCTGAGGTAGGTTTGAGCTCAAGAAAACAAGCCCTCAAATAAAGAGCTCTCTTAAGAAAAGTCTTTGGCAGCATGTACCTACTGAATTCCTGGGCAGATCATCTAAATGCCATCCTGTATCCTGACCCTGACCCTAACCCTGCAGCTGCAGTATTCCTCTTATGAGTGCTGCCATCACTGTTTACTGTGACAACTGGAAAGGCACTAACAAGACAGGTCCCATTATCTACCCATCCGCAGATGGCATGAGCTTTCAAAAACCTTTCCTCATAGCGACTTTATAAATTTAGGAATAAAAGATAACAATTTCTCAATCATTCGTGGAAAGTCAAGTACCTTGGCTGCTGCCTGGTCATACTGTGCTGTGGTTCTCACTAGCTCATCCCTGGTTTTGTTCAGAACTTTCTCTTTTTCTGTTAATTCCATTTTTGTTTTTTCCAACTGTAGTTGTAACTCTTGAAATTTATTTACTTGGCCTTTCATTTCCTTTTCTTGCCCTTGTAGGCGTAGTTCCAATTCATTCATCTTGCTTTTTAGGTCTGAAAGCACAAAAGAAAAGAACATTGTAATTTATATCAAGACATGCATATACAAAATGTTCACAACTTATTTATTTTACCTACTCTGAAATCTTTGGTGAGATAACTCTAATTAACATTAAATACAGAAACTATGTTAACTGGATTTAACTTCAACAGTCAACATCTCCATGCTTATTTAAATATCCTATGGAAAGCAGAGAAATACGTTTTCTTATGTCTTCACATAGGAGCAAAGGAAGGATGCTTTGCAAGCAGCACCTTATGGTGGTATAGTGCTGACCACAAGCAATGCCCTGTGTAAAGTTATCACTTGACTATAGATATTAGACATTAATTGTTTGCTTTATGCCCATATCAATATAAATTTGTGCTAGGCGGTAGGATACGCACCTTCCTACAGTGCCTGGGAGCTTTGCCTCCACTGAAGATCAAGACTGTGTAAACCTTATATAGTGCCAAAATTAACAATGATGTCCCTCCCTTTTCCTGCACATGCAGAACTGGGTCCAATGGCACTGGCAGTGTGACAGCTCTCACCAACAAACACTGATGACAATTCTCAATATATCACAGCACTGGGAATTATCACAGTCCACAGAGTAGATTCCAAAACACCACCTGGTATGCTTGGCTGTCAGCTTCAGTGTGGTACAGCAGCCAAGGTTACAGGTGTGCTCCATATGGACAGCCTGGCAGCACAGAGAAGAGTTCTTCCACACACACATGCCACATCTCCGGCCAAGGCTACTCAGACCACAGGCTTGTTCTAAGGGTCTCAACAGAGGCAGCTAAGAAGCATGAGGAGTGAGGAGTGCAAACTCTAACCAACCTACTCATTTTGCTTTTAGAAAAAGAACTCAAAGCCTCTCAGACTACTTTTAAAGGCTCACAGTGCCATATTTTCAACATAAATATAAGTACATTTCAAAACTGTCATTTTTTTGTTGTTACAGATATGGACAACATTGAGTCTGGGGAGTGAGCTACCAATTCATCTAACAAAATATACAATGCATACCCCAGACTGAAGTGATCTAGTTAAACTTAAGTTATTGTCAAAGTTACCCTGATTCTGGGCCTTGATCTGCTCCAAAAGCTGAGAACTACTGGGGTCATCACAAAAGCTGCTGCTGCAGTCTCTCTTCCCTGTTTGCAGACTTGATCTGTTAGGAGTTGCTTCTTCTCCCCAAAACTGAGAAGTGGAGACATCTCTCCTAAGTGGGGTCTTCAGAGAACCAGATGGAAGGCGACTCGGGGTCTTTTCCTGTTGCCAAGAAAACACTGATGAGGAAGCCTGATGTCTTGCAATGTCCCGGTGGTTCATGGTGGCTTGGGGAATAGGCTGGCTCATGTTCTGTAAAAATACAAACTCTTTAGAGCCCTTTTTAAAATATCTCAATTTTTTTAACTCCCCATCTTCCCAGCATTCTGCAAGCACATACTGCTAACCTACATCCCCAAATCTGGAAATCTCAATATTCAGGGCTATTTCTTTCCAGACAGAATGTGAAGTCACAATCCTATGATATGGTGCTTGCACAGAAAACTAACATTGAATGCTAACTCAGGGTAGGATATCATAAATCCCAAGACCTGGCAGTGCAAAGTCCTAACACTCTTGATGCCTTAGCACTGAAGGGAAAACAAGAACTACTACCATCTGAGGTACCATCAATCCACAGGGGCTAAATCTCGGTACTACTTACCATTATTCACCTCCATTTTAAATTCCAAAATTGACTTTCCTTTCCCCAGGTACCTTCACACTAAGTACCAACCTATAGAACTGTCACTAATCTCACATTTCATTATCTGGTAATGCGCTCTAGAAACATCATGTGGATATTTTATAATACAACAATTGCATGTAGCCTGTGGAAATAGCTGCTGTGTTAATAGCAAGCACTCTTATGACTAGTTGAGAGGTTCAATGGTTATAGAAATTCACGTTCCTTATGGCGGCAGAACAGGTACCAAATGAAGCAGCACATATCTCTAGGACAAATTAAGAGAATTTTACTTTTATTTATCTTGGAAAGCAGTGACTTTGGTACAACAGTCCTGATGACCTTAAAACAAAGTTTAAGGATATGTAAAGAAATAGATTCTCAATATTTAGTTACCTACTTATAAATTCTGCCCTAAGCTGTATAAATTGTGACCTCTGACCAAGTTTGTTTGGCAGTAATGTACCATCAATACCCAACTAGGTTTCGTTTTAGAGGGCTTTTTTTCTTGTTTTAGAAAATGAAACAACATATACAGCAATGGTGACAGTGTCTTCCAGATCAGTTTTTTGAAGGTGGCCTCTAAAGTTGTACAATTTTCACCCACTTCTCTGCTTACTGACCCATAAAATGGAGTTTATACCTAAGGGTGTAGCACAGTTGGTATCGTGCCCAGTATACATGAAGCCCTAACTTCTATCCACAATACAATGGTAAACCTAGTTTAGTGGCACACACCTGTGATCCTAATACTCCCACAAATAAGGCAAGAGGTTCAGATCTTCAAGGCAATCCTCCTCAGACAGGAGACTGTCTATAAACACAAACCAAAAAGGCTACTGGCAACTACCTAAAAAAACAGGACACTGTGTTGCCAACACGCTTCCCTGAGATGAGAATTTTACCAATAACGATCCTAGAAAACTCAGCTCTTACAGTAACCACATTCCACCAGGGGAGTCAGCCAATAAGTATCAGGACAAAAGAGTAATTCCCAAGTCCTCCTCTCTCCAAATATGGTCCTTCATCTCAGTTTTAACAAGATAAAATGGATTTGGTGCACCCATGAACATATAATACTTGGAGATAAAACTAACCTCACCTAATGTCCTTTAGTTTTTGCTTTAGGACAAGGTCTTAACCATGTAGGTAAGGATGGCCTGGAACTCACAATCCTTCTGCCTCACAAGCATGTTTCACAATGCCCAGCTTTCTCCTATCTACTTCAGTTTCCTTTGTGTAATGGGTAGTACAGGAACATGCATATTGCAGCACCTGCATGCATGTCAAAGGGTAACTTTCAGGAATCAATTTTCTCCTTCCCCCATGAGGTTCCACTAATGGAATTCAGGTTGGCACAGCAAGTGCTTTGATTTGCTGAGCCATCTTGCTAACCCTATTTTAAAACAACAAAAATAATCACTACCAATGATCCCTGAAATTTTTCTCAATGTAAGAGAAATATGCCAGCCCTAGATAAGGCAGATCACTCTTACACTACAGGGGATGGTCCCTACGGATGTATCTTCTTCTGCAGGGACCATACTGAACTTACTTTAGCATGCAAAGCTTTAATCTCTGCCTCTAATTTTTTCCGTTCTTCAACTTCTTTGTTATATTTTTCTTTTAGATCATCATATGTGGAACCTAAACACAATCAAATAAGATTTTATGTCAACTAATCATTTCATAAATGAATTAACAGACCAGCAAGGACTACACTATATAAATCTTGAGATAAATATTTAATAGAAAGAAGACTAGAGCAACATGTCAAAATACTGATCAAATTACGCAGACATGAAAACTGAGGTTTCTCCCATATTCTGAAATTTTTAAAACACACTGCAGAAGGGTATCACTCACCAATAATTCAACAAACATGCAATTGGGGATGACATTAAAATCAGAAGCTGAGTTCAAACGTGGACTAATCCATTGCTCTTACAGAACTTAAAACTCAAAACTTGTTTATACCAAATAAAAAAATATTTACCAGTATAACACTGACTTGGTGTGAGTGGAGCTGTAAAAAGTTTTTGAGGTGTGTTGCATGGATTCAGAGAAATATCCATAGACTGTGCGGCTTGGTGGTTTCTTTCAAGTTCAGATTTACACCTGTTTAAAAAGAACCCAAGAGACACACAAGGCAAATTACAAAAAAGACCACAGAGTAGCAATGCTATACATTCCCAGAGAACAAAAGAGCATATGAAACTTTGCCTCTAAAAATCCTTTTATCCAATAGATATTTAGTGAGCTTAGTTTTTAATCCAGCTGACTTCAAAATATTATGAAGACCTATTACTATATGCACTGTAGCAGCAAAGAGGTGTAGAGGACTAGGGATACAGTCCAAGCAAATTTCATGTTCCATCTAAGCCAAAGACAAAAAAGAGCTCAGAACTTCATAAGCACAGGTTAAGAGATATTCTTAAAACACAGGTTCTAATTATGAAAACAGAGACATTACTTTTGACAACCGTTTCAAAACAAGAGACTTGGGGTGGGCAGGTTGGCTCAGCAGGTAAAGGCATTCGCTGGTGGGCAGGTTGGCTCAGCAGGTAAAGGCATTCGCTGCCAAGGCAGACAACCCAAGTTTGATCCCTAAGATCCATCAGTGTAAGGGGAGAACTGACTCCCAAATGTTGTCCAATGACTTCCATGTGTACATGAGCACACAAATTAATGTAATAAAAAGTTTAGCAATTTGATATACAGATATTAGATGGCATTTTAAAAAGATGTACAAATTAAGTTAACATTACACATCTAGAAAGGACTGTAGCTAGGAATGCTACCCATCCACATTAAGGGCTCCTCTGTCCCACTGAGACAGAAAGTATAGGGAGGAAAGGGATGGTCTCTGGCAGCTTTAGTTTCCCTGAGTACTTGGCAAAAGTAAGGGGTAGCAAATGATGCCCTCTAGTGTTGGTCATTCTGTATACTGGGACTCTTAGCCCTGAAAGTGAGCCTAGAAGTTACTATCCCTCAGCCTTTGGCCAGGCTCTCAGATGAGGGTCTGAGACCCTTGGCACTAAAGTCCACACAAATGTTACCCAGACAGTTACCACTTAAGTTCCTGTTCCAGTTTTTCTATTTGTCTTTTGCATGAGCTCAGTTGACCTTCTTGAAAATTCACTTGTGACTCCTTAACCTGAAGTTCATGAGAAACCTTCTGCTTTGCTTTCTCCAAATTTTCACATATTTCCATCAATCTTTGATTTTCCCTTTTCAGGTCTGCACCCTCTGTTTTTCCATCTTCGACCTAACAGAGATTGGTGACAAGAAAATAGTTTTGTTGTGTACTTACCAAGTATTACATATAACTTGACTCTACAACTAACTTTCTGAGACATGACAGTAATAACCCACCCCAGGGTGGGGATAGGGGATGATGCTTCATGAATAGAGACATTTTAAATGAGCAAACTGCTGAGCATATAGATAGAAAGGTCTATAAAGTTACATACTATATTATTTTTTAAATGTCCTTTCAAGAATTTAAAAATAAAGGGCTGGAGCAATGGCTCAGTGGATAAGAGCAAATCACTGCTCTTAAAAGGACTTGGATTCAATTCCCAGCAACCACATCACATGGCTCACAATTGTCTACAACTCCCATTCTATAGGATCAAATTCCCTTTTCTGAGCCCTCAGGCACTACACAAATGTTGTGTACATATAATCAAGCACACACACAACACACACAAATTTTAAACAGAATTTTAAAATACACATTACAACTTTTCCTCAACAGTTCACTTTCAAGTTTCACCAAGGAAGCCAGTTATTTTAAGAAATGGAAACATCCTTCCATAAGAAAAAATACATTAGAAGCCATGCTTATACTACCACACACTTGGCTAACATTGTTTTTAAAAAAGTTTTATGTTGTCATTTAATACCCCTGAAGAGATGATGTTGGAAACTCCAAACTAAAAAGCTCACTGTCAGAGAGTTCTCTCCATGTAAACTGTAAAAATGCCATAACAGTCCAGATCTGAAGCCAGATACTTGGCCTTATTGCACCAGGCAAAAAAGCTGTTTCCCAAACATTAGTTAAAATGAAATTAAGCCCTAATAATCAGCAGGTGGGCAGCAATAAAGCCAGAGATAAACAAAACTAGAGGCAACTTCAAAGGCCTGAGTGAGAGACAATTATCACCTGAAGACAAGATCCCTCTCTACAAGTGAACTAATGCAAAAGGAGGCAAGCTGCTTCAGAAAGTGATACCTTCTGCTTTTGTTTCTGCAGTGCAGCTTCCAGAGAGTCAAGCTGGAACTGCCTCTGCTGCTTTTCTTTCTTCAGTCTGTCCAGCTGTGCTTCAAGCTCTTGAATCTTCTGAAGAGCTCTTGTGGGGAGACCTTCCTTCCACTCTTCCACTGCCCAGCTCATTGTGTTTTATTTCTCAAACATTTGTAAGTAAACTGAAAAGAATAAAGTCAGAAAGGAAACTCAGATTATAGAGCATACTTATTTTGTGTTGTAATTCAAAAGGCAGCCCTGGAGAGGAAGATGCCATGTGACAGAGCTTGGGTGGAGGGGTTTTTATTAGTGTAAAGGGGGGAGGGGAGGTAGAGATCAGCCTCTGGAAGCAGGAACAGCAGAAAAGAGCAGAGAGGAGGTAAGGGAGACAGAGAGACAGCGAGGGAGGGAGGAGGAAGGGCGGGAATGAGTAGTGCCCCTTTAAAATCGAACAATATATTAAATTTGCATAGGTGGTCCTCTAAGTACCTGCAGCTGAGGGTGTGTTCTGTCAGAACCCCAAGGGCAAGCCAATACAAATGCCTAAACAATTTGGTTTTCTCTTCATCTATTTTTTTTCAGTTTTAAGCTCTTATATAACTACTTGCTTTATATAAAACATGTTTTGCTGCAATGTTTCCAGGTGAAAAAAACCCTTACCTACATGAAAGAAAAGAATGGCATCATTTTACAAATGTTCTTCTCCTTGTCCACATCACTATCACTCATACTTTATACCCTCAAGGAGGCCTTTTCTGCAATCCCTAAACAGGACATGTTTCCAGTCAGTCTCTCACAAGATGCCCAGCTCTTTCCACGCTGATATTTGTTAAGTTAATACATGTACCAGCCGAGAGTGGATGCCAGGACCGTTTCAAAAGTGGTAAAGGCACACTCCAGATGAAAAGGAAAGAGGAATATAGACAGGGACTCAAAGCACATTTAAGCCCTACCACTGTCACTTAAATAACATACAACCTTGGGCAAACAATTCAGTTGCTCTTTGTGTCCTGGTTCTCTCATTTATAAAAGGGTGATCCCTTTCTGGAGCATTGGAATTGCATCTCCCAGTACGTTTTATGTCCATATTAACTACTGTGTCAGTTCCCCCAATTATACTTCAGCCTATGAAAAAAACAAGAAACATGGATCACCACCTTCCACATCTGTGTATGTAGTCGAGATGGTAGGTATCTAACAATAAATATTGTGAAAAAAAAATTCAAAAGTTAAACAAGGATCCTGACATGTTAGAAATTCAGCTTCGAATTGCCACCAGGCCAGCAAGCTTCATTGTTTTTCTCCCAGGTCTCAGAACACAGCGGTTAACTCCACAACCAATTTCTCACAATAACTGCTAAAAAAAATATGGCCTCTCAAGGAACAAAGGGCAACACACCAAAAATCACACACTAACTCTTTAACAACTCAGCCTGCGGCCGAAATCATTCAAAATGCCACTACCATATTGGGAGGGGGGGGGGTCCGTGCAATCCTTTAGCCCCAACAGTCAGGAGACAGACAGCTGAGTTCAAGGCCGGCTGGTCTACTGAGATATTTTCAGGACCGCCAGGGCTATACAGAGGTACCCCCATTTTGAAGAGAGAGGACAGACGAACAGACAGACAACCATGAATAAATAATGGCGCAGCAGACTTAAAGACGGGAAATATATGAATGGACGGCAAATAAATAAATAAATAAATAAATAAATAAATAAATAAATAAATGGTGCGGCAGGGATGAGAAAAAGAGCAAGGGAAACCAGCAGATTGCTTTTCTAATTCCAAGTCCGGCGAGCAGCCAGCCACTTAACATTCGTGTGCAGCCAGCACTCGTACACGTCGTTTTCCACGGGCTCGCCTAGTTGCCATTAGGGGCTGACTAAGTAATCTGCTGTGGGCCACCTAAAGCGGATCAGCGGAGCGAAAGTAAAAACCCAATAAATGGGTGGAAACGGAAAGATTAAAAGGGCGGGTGTGGGGTGGTGCGGGGGGAGTCTGGGCGGAGGACGGAGGGAGACCCGTGAGGGGAACGGTCTAAAACAGCGGGTCTCTCAGATGCTCGCATCCCGGTTAGTAACAGCACAACTACAGCCGTGAAGTAGCGGCAGGATAACTTTATGCTCGGGGCGGAGGGAGGGGGAGGACTGTGTCCCGGGGTCGCGGCTTGGAGGGCGCGGAGGTCGGCTCTCCGCTCGCCGGGCACCGGGGGACGAGCCTAAACCAAGCGACAGCGAAGCTTCTAGAAGCATGAGGGCAGGCGCGCCGCGGACAGGGGTGGCGGGCCTCCGGCGCGGTGCTGGGGCCGCGGGCCCGGGAGGACGGTGCTCACCTGCGTCGCTCACGGAACCCGGCTCCAGGCTCGGTCCAGCCCCGGAGATCCCACCGTCCAGCTCCGCACGCAGCGCGCCGATACTCACCGCTCCGCGAAGCCGGCCGCGTTCAAACTGCCCGCGGCCGCCGCCGCCCCTCTCTCCCCCTTCACCTCGCCCACTTCCGGGCCCGCCCCCGCGCGCCTCCACGCCCATTGGCCCCGGGAGACGCTCCCAGCCAATCCGCCCCCGCGCGCGCGGCGAGCCGCCTCTGATTGGCTGTTTCGGACGGCTGTTTAAAAACAAGCCGTGGACGCCACGGCGCCTGCGCAGACGTTCGGCGCGCTGGCGTTGCCTGGAAACGGGTGCCGCTTGCTCTGAGCGGCGGCGGCCGATTTGAACCGGGTTTCGGCCCTAACCTGAGAGGCTGGCGGGCTGGGGAGCAGCGTGAGGCATGCACTGCGGGGCGGCCTCTCACGCGTTACCGGAAGGACCCGGGCCTGGCTCAGCTCTCTGAGGCGAGCATCGCTATAGCTATATGTGTGTGTGTGTGTGTGTGTGTGTATGTATGTATGTGTGTGTGTATATATATATATATATACATATATATATATATATATATATATATATATATATTTTGGACTGGGAAGTTAAGTCGGCTGGCGTGCACCTGTTGTAGCAACCCTAGAGATGGCGTCTGGAGGACAGCCTGGGCCACATAGCGCAATCCAGGCCAACCTGGGGAATATACATGCATGCTCCCGGGCTGGAGGGATAGCTCAGCCTTTAAAAGCTAGGCTCACAACCATAAATGCATACATGCTCCCTGTCCACAAATAAATAAATGAATAAATAAAAATAAATTAACAGAATTGACGCACAGAATAACAAAATAATCTAAAACTGACTCCAGACATGCGTGCAAAGTTTCACTGCACCGCTGAACTCCCAGTCATGTTTTTCAAAATGAAGATGACTCATTAGCTGGGTGAGAATTGAGGGGAAGATTTTTCCATCAGACTCAAATATTCTCAAGATCTTCAAAACTGAATGTACTCCAACCTTTTTTCTGAAGCCCAGGGGTGTGTGTGTGTGTTGTGTCATTGAATTTCATTAGGGTTGCTTACAGGAGCATGGGTAAACAGACTAGAGTTTTGTTTCTTACTAGTCTTCCCTCATCAGTATTTATCTGTTAAGTCCTCAGGGATGTCCATAAGCCCTTCCCCAACAAATAAACCTCTAAAGGCAGGAATAAACTAGGAATTGTGAAGTTGATGTGTTCTCTCAATAAATTCAAAACTTCCTCTGCCCTTTTTACCTTTCCTTAGACTATCCCTGCAGCTTAGTTTGAACCTTTCACTGAAATCGTGCTGATCCTTCAATAACCAGTACAAATACAGCCTTCTTCCTAAACCTGCCCTGCTGGCTAGTCTTAGGTCAACCTGACACAAGCTAGAGTTTTCTGAAAAGGGGGAACCTCAATTGAGAAAAATGCCTCCATAAGATCCAGCTGTGAGGCATTTCCTTAATTAGTGATTGATGGGGGAGAGGCCAGCCCATTATGGGTGGTGCTGTTCCTAGGTTGGTAGCCCTGGGTTCTATAAGAAAACAGGCTGAGCAAGCCAGTAAGCAGCACCCTCCATGGCCTCTGCATCAGCTCCAGCCTCCAGGTTCCTGTCCTGTTTGAGTCCCTGTCCTGACTTCCTTCCCTGATGAACAGTGATGTGGAAGTGTAAGCCATGTTAAACCCTCTCCTCCCCAGGTTGCTTTGGTCATGGTGTTTCATCACAGCCATAGTTTCCCTGACTAAGACACCAACCACCCTATTCCCAACCTCTCTTAGTTTCCTGGCTCTTTCTTAGAACTTGGTTTTAAATTTTCACTTTTAGGATTTCAGTGTCTTAGATTGTTCTCCCCAGATTGTACTCAAAAGTTCCTTTTGAATAAAATCCATTTTATTTTTGCCATCCCAGTTAAAACTCCTTAGTGCCTTAGCACATACTAGTTTGCAAACCAGATCATCTTTACAGATAAAACTGCAGTCTGGGGAAGAGGCTGTTCCTCTGCTTTTCTTGAATTCTCAAGTAAAAGAAAACAAGAAAAAAGGGAAAATTTTGAGGGGTGTTGCTGCCATCTGAATGCTGTCTATTAGTTCTGAGATTTGAATCAGTGTGGTCCCAACACTACTGTTCCACTGGTTCTCACAATAATCATTCTGTTATTTATTATCTATCTTAGAAGATAGAACTAAAAAAAATTACAGGATTTTTTTAAAGTTTGAGTGGAAACTATGCCTTAACTAGCAGATGGTTGTCAATTTACACTGTTAGCCAAGCCTTATATTATTTTATAATATATTATTTAAAATCCATCCTTGTACAAGAAAGCTGTGTAATGTAGATTATTCTAGACGCTTCTGGATTATTTCTTGTCTTCAGTTGTTTGGCTATTTTGGGTGCTAGAAGTTTAAAGATGGACCCCCATCCAGCTGAACAATGTGTCCTTTGACAGCGGGCTTTTGTCCCTCTCATTGTCAGTCCTCTGTCTCGGTGATTCAGACCTTCATCTATGGACCATTCATCTATTGCCTTACTTTCTATGACTCAGTGCCTGTTAGCCTTCCCATTTTTTTTTCTTTTCCAGCTTAAACTGTAGGAATTGCCACCAAAACCCTCCCCATAGTCCAATCCAGTCTCCCAGATGTGTCCATGCACCTGTGCAGTTGCTCTCACCTTTCTTAGGATGTGGAGGGAAGGAAGTCCCAAGACTGTGGATTCTCGTGTGTGACTCCTAACTCCACTACCATACTATTCCCCAAACCTTGCCCCAAATTTTAGAGTTTCTCCAACCTCCTCTGACTACCACCTTCACGTCACCCTCAGGAGCAGATCCACTTTCCCCTACCGTGATCATGGCATCTCTGCCCACCTTCCATTTCTCTTAGGGCCCATTAGGATAATTATTACACACCTAGTGCTTGTATAGAAAGCCATCTCTCTCCTCTCTGAATCATGGAGACAATATGGAATATTTCAGCAGCATCTTATTTTTTTTATCTCTGTCTATTTGAGGACTTAAAATATTTAATAATGGACACATTTGCCCATATAAATATGCAATTCTCTCTCCTACTGTTGTCAATGTCACAAGAAAGCCATTTCAGCGGGGTGACGGTGGTGATTTCAATTTGTTTATTTGGGTTTTATTTAGAACCAGTTGTTAGTATTGCGTAGAATATTGTTTTTCCATCTCATTTCCAACTTTTTTTTTCCTTATTTTACATATTGATTCCAGTTCCCTCTCTTTCCCTCTCCCACCCTTCCATTCCCCCCTCACCCTCCCATCCCATCCCCCCCCACACACACACACACATTCCACATGCAGGGTGATGCCTTCCAGGAGGGGTCATCTAAATCTGTCTAGTCATTTGGAGTAGTGACTAGGCCCTCCCTCCTGCCTCTAGGTTAAGGGAGTATCCCTTCATGGGGAATGTGCTCCCAAAGTCCTTTTGTGCACCTGGTTCCACTGTCAGAGGTCCCTTGACTGCTCAGGCCTTCTGAGACCCAGCTATCAGTCTGGGGGCCTGTTAGCTCCTCCTTGTTCAGGTCAGCTGTTTCTGTAACCTGATCTTGTCCTCTCTCTCTGCATCTGGATTCCAGTTCAGCTCAGTGTTTAGCTTGGGTGTCTGCTTCTGTTTCCATCAGCTACTAGATGAGGGCTCTATAATGGTGGATAAGTTAGTCATCAATTTCATTATCAAGGAAGGGCATTTATAGTAGCCTTTCCACTGTTGCTCAAATTGTTAGTTAGGGTCAGTCTTGTAGGTCTCTGGATATTTCTCTAGAGTCAGTTTTCTCTTCAAACCTATAATGAGTCTATATGTTTTAATTTTTTTCTCTTACAACACATTTTATTGTGTTATAGCCCTCCTGAACATCAAGGTCTTTTATTGTCATAAATTTACATAAAATACATGGTTTAACTCTGAGGTGCAATGAATTTTGACATGTATATAAACCTCAATAAACACTTTTAAAGTCATAAAGCTAACATTTTTTTGACATGACAGGGTTCCATGTACCCTTTCCCAGCTGTCCAGTCCCCAGCTCCCACAGCCAACCCCTAACTTGGTTGGTCAGTAAGTAACAATTTACAGTGCACCTCTGTTTTGTTTCATAAGACTGGAATTACACAGGGTGGACCTGAAGTCTGTTTCTTTCAGCATCTTATACAGAAATCATTATCGTTCATAACTTTGAGAGTTTCTTTTATTTCTTAGCACTGTTTCTTTGCATAGATGTAAAAACAGTCTATCCATTCATGAGAGACCATGTTGTTTCTGATTTAAAAACCATTAAAAAAAAGTTCCTAGAACTTTTATGTTTAAGTCTTTGCCTCATAATAATAATATAGTCTACCTGATAAAATTAATTGAGAAATATTTTCTGCTCATCTATGAGTTTGTATAGAATTTCCATAATTTATGCCTTAATACTTAGGCCTGCTGTTTATTCTGGGGCTGCTTTAGAGATTAAATTTGTATTAGTAAAGACTGTCTTATGTTTTAGTTTAGTCTGATAATTTGTTTCCTTAAAGTTTTCTAGGGGCTAGAGGGATGGCTCATGGGTTACAAGTACTGCCTGTTCTTCCAGAGGTCCTGAGTTCAATTATCAACAACCACATGGTGGCTCACAACCATCTGTAATGAAGTCTGGTGCCCTCTTCTGGCCTGCATACATGCAGCCACAGCACTGTATACATAATAAAAAATCTTTTTTAAAAAGGAAGAAATTTTTCTATTTTTTTTTAAGTTGGCTTAAGTCATCAAAACTATTAATGCATAGCTTTTAAAAGTTTTCTGTTATCATCCTTTGAATGATTTTAAAGAACATAGTTACAATTCTCTTGATCTGTGTTCTTGTTAGCTAGTCTTTCTTCAATACAACTTTAATTTTATTAGCCTTTCAAGAACCATTTTGAATAGTCAAGTAAGTATAGTGGTGTGTGCCTGTAATCCTAGCATTTAGGAGTTGAGGCAGGGAAATTGAAGGCAGCCTGACCTACGTAGAAAATTCAAGGCCATCCTGGGCTTCATAGGAAAGAGAAGAGTCCAGAAACCAAGGTGGAAGTTTAAGGGGATGGCTTGGTCAGCAAAAACACATGCCTAGCACCTACAGAATCCATATGGAAAACACAAGGTGTCCTTGTTGGAGGAAGCGTGTCACTGGAGGTGGACTTTGAAGTTCCAAATACTCAAGCCAGGCCAAGTCTCTCTCTCTCTCTCTCTCTCTCTCTGTCTCTCTCTCTCTCATCTATCTCTCTCTATCTCTCTCTATCTATTTCTATCTCTCCCTCCCTCTCCCTCTCTCTCTCCCTACTGCCTGCAGATCTAGATGTACTCTCAAGCTACTTCTCCAGCATCATGTCTGCCTGCATGCCACTATGCTCCCCACTATGATAACAATGGACTAAACCTCTGAAACTATAAGACAGCCCCAGTTAAATGTTTTCCTTTATGAGTTGCCATGGTCATGGTGTCTCTTCACAGCAATAGAAACCCTGACTAGGACAGTGTTTTAGTAACCAAAGGACTAACCAATTCTGGCAAACTATTCCATACCCTTTCACTCCCCTTTTCCTTCTGAGGCTGTTTCTACTGGCTTACCACCTCTCAGTTATGACTCACATTTCCTGGTTCTCCCTGTGGGTGGAGGTTTTTGATTGGATACCAAGCATTGTAGATTTTATGTTTTTTATTTTGTGGTGTTGCTTGAATCTATCAGACACCTAAGTTACTTGGAGATTATTTTGTAGGTCACTCAGCTTTAGGATGAAGAATCTGAGATAGACTTTTCCCTGTGGTCATTTAGACTGTTTCTAAGCCTGTGTTCCTTTTGGGACTTGTACTGAATTCCCCAGTGTATTCAGTGCTCTCTGGCTGATGGAAACTCAGACACTGGCTCCAAATGAGCTTTGTTTGATTGATCGGTTGGTGTGATGGTTAGGTTCCTGTCATTGTTATTTTGTTGTCAACTTGACAAAAGCTCAGGCATTCTTGGAAGAGGAAACCCGAGTTAAGAAAGGGCCTCCATCAAACTGGCCTGCTCATGTTGATTAAATATTGATGGTTGGGGCAAACCGCTGGGAGCACTACCGCCATTTGGTAAGTGGTCCTGGGTGCTGTAAGAAAGCAGGCAGAGCAAGCCAGGGGAGCAAGCCAGGAAATAGCACTTCTCCACAGTTTCCTGCCTCAAGTTCCTGCCCTGACTTTCCTCAGGGAAGAATTGTGACCTGGGAGTTTTACGATGAAATAAACCCATTCCTTCTAAGTTGCTTTTGGCTATGGTTCTTATCACAGCCACAGGAAGCAAACTAGAATAGTTGGTTTTTGTTTGTTTGATTCCTGCTATAGGGTGTCTATATCCCTGCTAGCCTGGGACTTGCAGAGAAATCTTCCTGCCTCTGCCTTCCATGTGCTGAGACTACAGATGCACTGGAATGCAGCCTGAGTGAGCTCTGAGAACCATCATTCAGGGCTCTCCCTGGTAATTGTTCTTTTCCTCCATGTCATTCTTTCCCAGCCTCATGAAGTTTCACCCTGCAAATGCACCGACTGGTGTGTAGTCAGACTCAGAGACTCATGTCAGATTTAAGCTTTCTAGGTTTGGGATTTCTGTCTTGTGTTTGCTTCTGTGCACTGCCCTTGTGTTGGATTTGCGGTGCCCAGGCCATGTGCGCATGTCATGCAAGAGCTCTATTGCTCAGCTACATTCTCAGCCTCAGCCTCAGCCTCCTTGCTGCTCCTGTGTCATGTACATCTTACCTTTCTTGGTTTTCCCCAAATCCTGACACATTCTATTTCTGGGGTCTGAGCAAATGTCAACAAGCTGTATCCTGAAGATAAACCATTGCTGTCTGTAACACCACCATGGGGGAACTCAAATAGCAGAGCTGTAAGCAGAACAGCCAGCGGATGACTCCGTGTTAAGGAAAAGCAGATTGAGGTCCAGGGGCATTCATGGGCAAGTGACATCTCATTGATAGATCAGTGCTGGACATGGACAAGGTGGAATTATGGAGGCAGAGATTTTAGGACTGTGGATAAACATGGGAACATTACAGGGATTTGAGGCTTTCTGTCTTTTGCTCACTAGAAGGCTTCACCACCAAGGAGACAGGAGATGTTCAGGTGGCATCTTTGATTAATCAAGTGTTTGTACTGCAGACTTATCATGAGAGTAGCCATGGTGCCAGGATGATGGTTGTGTGTGGGTACAATAGCATAGGCTCCTCTTTCCAAGTCAGTCTGCACTCTGTTCAATAACAGTGTTGTCAGAGTAGACTGCTGGGTCCTGGGCATGGAGCTGTCCTAAGTAGAAACAGCCTGTTTCCTGGTGGTAGTTAAACTGCCCTGGCTCCCTTCCACCCAGGAGGGAATGGATGACACCTACTCTTTCTGCACAGTTGGGCAGAACTGCTCTGAGAGTTGAAATCCATAACCCTGTAAACAGTTGTATGGCAAAGGCATGCTTCTTACTTCATCTCTCTCTCTCTCATATTTTATTTGAAACATTTTATTGGGGGGAGGACACCTTACACCTGTCCACTCTCACTGTCTGCCTTGTTGAGGTAGGTCTCTCTTGTTTTGGCTTTGCTGTGAACTTCAGGCTCACTGGCCTGTGAGCTTCTAGATGATTCTCCTATCTCTGCTTTTTACATTCCTGCAAGAGAGCTGGGGTTACAGATGTGGGGCCCCACTCTGGCTTCTGATATGTGTTACAGGGCTCAAGCTGTCAGTGGCAGGCATTTTGACTTGCTGAGCCAACCTCCCAGCCCCATCCACTCTCTTTGACAGTCTCCCTTGGCTTATGGCCACCATCATCAATACAGTGACAGAGTCAACTTAATGCACAGACAAATGGATTCAAACAGGGTAAAGGGTAGACTATACCCAATAACGTCATGACATCCCTATGGCACACATGTGCTGTCAGCCAAAGATGTGCCAGGCTATTGTGTGACAGTGTTGCATGACTTTTCCAAGGAGAGCCACAGGAATATGCATCCACCCCAGACAGGGCCCTGATAAACCAAGGAGAGTCTGTAGGTGAGTCCAACTTACAGAACCAATGAGTTTATTGCTGTACTGGCTCAAGGACCTCAGGTGAGTGTTGTTTATAAGAGCATGGGTGACTGGGCAGTTGTATCACTGAACAGCCCCACCCCAACATGGATGAGAACTCAGAGAACTTCTGTCTGTTCTAGAACCACTGCCTTCACATGTCTGTGTGCAGCCAGAGAAGCACATGCAGTTAGAAGTGTACCTGAAGAGAGTGAGTGGCTGTATCTCAGGTGAGGACCTGATGGCCCTGTCCCCTTCTCCTGTGAAGACATGCTAGAAAAACTGCTCTTGAGGGGATCTCAGTGTGGATGAGGATAGTAACACCGTGTCAGAGAACAGAGTACCATACATGGGCTCAGACCCGTGCCTTCAAGTGCAAGCCATGGGTCTCTAGTTGTCTGTGGAACTTTTTTGGATGGTCAGGGAGCTGTCTTACTAGCACCAAGAACAGCCTGGAAATGAGGAGCAGCTATGACTTCCTGAGGCAGCCCTCAGCAAGTGGAGTTGGGACCACTGGGTGGGTGTCTTTCCATGAACTTTTCCAGGGTCTTCCTTTTCCTTCTCAGCACTCTGCTTCCTGGGTTATCACAAAAGAAACTTCTGGAACCCAGGTCTATCCTTTTCTGTTTGGAGGAGCACACTGAGGGAACAGAAGGCTTTCAGTATCCACATGCAAGGAATATGGCTGGCCTTCACAGTGTTGCAAAAACACTCGTGCTGCATACCTGAGCCTCCGTGGCCTTCTCTGGGAAGTCAGAAGTACAGCCACTGAGTGACTGGCTCAGATTTGTCCACTTTCCTCGCTTGTTATGTACATCCCTAGACTTCCATAGGAAGTCGGTGAGCACTTCATGGCAAGAAATTATTTTCAAGACAAAATTAATTAAAAATCTTTTGAGTCCCCACAGGATAGAGAGCTTAGGAATAAATAATAAATACTGAACAGAGATATGTGATTTGATTACATTTTTTACAAAAATAAATATTCATCATATCCATATGTCTTGGGTAAATTGGTTACAAACAACAGAGCACCACTCAGATACTAAGTCCTCCAAAGAGACCCCTTTTTCCTCCCACCACTAGGTGGCTCTGGCCCACAGAAGGTCTCAGCCTCAGCCTGGTCTTGCTGGCACATAGCATCTCCTTCATGTCTGCCCTCTTTCGGCAATAATATTCACTTGTGCAAAGGAAGGGAAAGAAAAGGCAACAGCCTTCAGCCCTCCTGACTACTTAAAGCTTGTCCCAAAGAAATAGTGACTGGAAATAAATAACAATCCCTAAAAAGCATCATCATAATGGAATCACAGAAATTCTCAATACACAATTCTTGAACTAGTATTTTTTATAGAGTAAGATAATTTATATATAAATATGTTAGGCTTGTTGGGGTACCTCACAAGTAGCACACACACTTCAGCATGTGCAACCCCTGCTTGCCCCTCAGCACCATATAAAGAATATTTCTTTTATTTATTTATTTATTTATCATGTATACAGTGTTCTGTCTGCAGGTATCCCTGTAGGCCAGAAGAGAGCACCAGATCTCACTTCAGATGGTTGTGAGCCACCATGTGGTTGCTGGGAATTGAACTCAGGACCTCTGGAAGACCAGCTAGCGTTCTTAACCACTGAGCCATCTCTTCAGCCCTAAAGAATATTTCTAATTTTAAAAACTCCAGTGGAATTTTGAAGGGCCAAAAAAATTGTCTGGAGTATCTATCTTTTGAACAGTACTTTTAAAATTAGGTCTTATATTCTTTGTTGGTAGGAAACCTGTACCTCAAAGGGAGTGATCTCTACAAGTCCGGCTTTTAAGAAAGACTATGACTTGGCCACACGGGGCAGATAGGTGTGCTCAGGATGCTTTATCATCGCACGACTGAGCTAAAGGTCACTTTGTTTGCCACTCACTTTGAATAATCATCATGTCTAAGCACACCAATCCTTAACCACTGTGCCCATGTGATTAAACACCTGAGAGTAAAAAGCAAAGAGATATGTGGTTTAATTAAATCAGAAATAACCTCAGAGTCCCAAAGAATGGTGTGGAAAGCTTTTGTTTTGCTTTTGGTACAAGATTTGATCTGCAGCCCAGTTTAGCTTCTAACTTACTTCCATCTTCCTGTCTCACACTCCCAGATCCTGGGATAACAGGGAAGCCCACTCCTGGCTGGAAAACATACTTTTAACATGATTAAGTCAGCTGGACAGTGATGGGGCATATCTTTAGTTCCAACACTCAGGAGGCAAAGACAGGCAGATCTCTGAGTTGAGGCTAGTCTGGTCTACAGAGCAAGTTCCAGGACAGGGTCCAAAGCTACAGAGAAACTCTGTCTTGAAAAAGACAAAAACAAAACTATTAAGTCTGTAGTGAGTTCTGGCTTAAGCTTGTTTTGGAATACTGAAATCAATAAAGTGACTATAGGTTAGCAGAGAAGATCCATGTTCCTGCTTGTTTTGTCACCCCCACAGATCCAAGGAGAGAGACTACCAACCCAAATCATGGCCAAATAAATTAAAGACACAGGGTGTCTCTCCCTAAGGTGGGTTTCAAGAAATCAGCATTGGACGTGGACAGGATTTTTATATTTTAGGAGTAGGGTTTTTCCAAATAGGGGATTTGGGAGGCAACTAAGTGGTGTTACAAAAGCAAGGCATAGGCATAGCAAGTTGATCATAACAACCTCCTGAAACAAAGACATGCTTGCAAGGTGGTCATAATTTTGAAGCAAAGGCATGATTACTGTTTCCTGGAACAGGTAGTACAGAACCATTTGTAGGTTAAAGGTGGGGTATAGCCCAATCCTTAAGAGACAAGAGATTTAGTTATAAACAGGAACAGACCTAGTTTGTCTTTACTGTGAGATGGGTTTCAAGCCAAAGATAAAGGCAGGCTGTTTTATCAGTTTACATAAATTTCTCATAACTCCCCAGTTAAACATGATCCTGAGTTGTTGTTTGAATGGCATTATTATTAGCTGCAATAGACAAGCCAGGATGGACTTAATAAATCATGTTGTCTTCCTGCATTCTACCACAACCTTCTTTGGTAGTATGGAATTCATACACAGTCAACAGAGTTTCACATCGAACAAGTAGTTAAATCTGAACCAGCAGTGATTACTCATTACCTCTTCACACTTTTCTTGGGTAAGTAACACTTCCTTTTTAAATATTTGATCGTGTGTGTGTGGGGGAACACACTTATTGGCTAGACTGACTTGCCAGTGAGTGGGCTCCAGGATCCTCCAGTCTCCAACCTAGCACTAGGGTTACATTCACTACCCTACTCAGATTTTCTTTAAGGGTGCTGGGGATCTCAGCTTGGGGTCTCATGCATGAACACTTTTCCCACTGAGCCATCTTCCCATTTCCCTGATGTCTCCATTTTAAGGATCACATGCAGCATGTTGGCTGATGAAATGTGACGACCTACAATGGCTTGAGAAAACTCAAAACTGGTCCCAAGTAATGTAGGTCAAGTATTTGTTGCTGCTGCCTCTAGTGCCCATCTAGTGTATCAATCAAACAGTGGCAAACTGCTACTAGAGGAATGTCAGCATGCCTGGAGGAGTTGAATGTGAGAAACTAGAAATTTAGTGAATGTGGAATCCATATGTGTGAGTGTAGATTAAACATCTGCTTTGGTTCTGTCATACACAAGATAGGATAAAGCTACAACTATTTTCTTTCTAGTAATGTTTGCCAAAGTTTTTGCAGGGAGCAACCTTCTTAGGAACAAAGAAACAAAGAAACAAACAAAAAAAAAACAAACAACAAAAAATGAAAATGAAAATCCACTGAAACATTAAGTATGAATTTCCCTATGTTAGTAAAGCAGGCTAAGAGGATGCAGAATGTGTAACATGAACACCAGAATCTCGATCCTCCACAAGGCCAGTGGTCACAAAAAATGAAAAGGCATACTTAGGCTAAGGAAACTCTAGAGTTTGTTACTTGGTTTCCTTGGACAGATGTGGCATATACAGCAGTGGCAGGAAGCGGAGAGAGGTGAATGGTGGCTATTAGTATGTTCTCCTTCTTATTCGGTACCGAACCCCAACTCATGAAATTATGCCACCTACATTCAGTGAGGTATTCCTATTGCAATCATCCTAATCTAGGAAAACTCACATAAACACCTTAAGAAAATGTCCAACACCTTTAGACATCAGGGAAATGAAAATCAAAACGACTCTGAGATTCCTCCTAACACCTGTCAGAATGGCTAAGATAAAAAACACAAGTGACAGCTCATGCTGGCTGGCAAGGATGAGGAGCAAGGGGAACACTCCCCCATTACTAGTGGGAGTGCAAACTTGTACAGTCACTTTGGGAATCAATATAGTGTTTTCTCAGAAAATTTGAAATTGAGCTACCTCAAGACACAGCTATACCACGCCTATGCATATATCCAAAGGACACTTGCTCAACTACATTCCTAACAGCTTTATTAGTAATAGCCAGAAATTTGGAAACAATTTAGATGTCCCTCAACAGAATGATGGATAAAGAAAATGTGGTACATTTACACAATGGAGTATTACTCAGCTATTAAAAATATGACATGATGAAATTTGCAGGCAATTGGATGGAACTAGGAAACATCATCTTAAATGAGGTAATCCTGACCCCAGAAAGACAAACTTGGCATGTACTCACTCATAATTGGATATTAGCTGTAAAGTAAAGCAATCTGCAGACCCAGAGAGGCTACGTAACAAGGAGGGCTCAAGGGGAAAGGCATGGACCTCCCTGGGAAGGGAAATAGAATAGATTTTGAGGGTGTCCTGGGGGGCAGGATAGGAACAGGAGGAATCAGGTAGGGTGGATAGGAGAAAGAAAATGAGATAAGAAAACCCCTTACAGACATGCACAGAGGTTTGTTTACATGCTGATTCATGATCCATCAAGAGTGCTGAAGAGATGGTTAGTGCATGAGAGCACTCACTGCCTGCTCTTTGGTTCAATTCCCAGCATCTACATGGCAATTTATAACCATCTGTAACTCCAATCCCAGGGGGTCCAAGGGCACCAGACACACACACACACACACACACACACACACACACACACACACACACACACACACACGAAGACAAAACACTCATACACATTGGATAAATAAATAAGTATCTGAAAAAGTAAATCCCATCAAGTTGATAATCCTGGCAAACCTTTCCATAGACCCACAGCAATTTCTCTACCTGCCTTAAATTCTAGCTAGCCCTCTCTTCCCAACCCAAAAGACACTGGTCTAGTATCTTGTGATAATTCACTTCCTTCCCTTCCCCCTGAATGTGCCCTGAGTTCACCACCATCCTTTCAACCCTAAAACAACTCCTGTGTGAACAGCTCTCGGGTGCTCCTAAATGGTCATCAGGAAGCCTGAGCAGAGAACATCACACATAGCTCAGAGATGAGCACCGCAGTGCATTTTCTATGTTACCCAGAAGGTTCAGTGCTAGACACCAAAACACACTCATCAGGCTGTCCCTCCATTATCTGGAAGAAGAAACGTGTCCAAGGGACAAGGGAAGAGGAAAAGATGAAGAATAATTTTCCTTTTTACCTACTCAAGACCCAGTAGCCAAGGTGAAATACAAGCAAATCACAAAGGGAGGAAAATTACAGTTTCCTCTTATCTTGGAAGCTAGAGAGAGAGAGGAAGAATAAAAAAGACCTGCCTTCCTCCCCTGGGAGGTTCTGGCTGACCAGATCTGAGACACGAGGGTATAAAATTACTCCTTGTATTTTCTTCTAGGGAAGATTTCTGGGATGCTAGGACCATAAAACAGAACATATTTCATTTTTCAAAGAGCATTTTCCGATGCACAAGGGAAACATCAAGTGTAACTGCATTCAGAGAGGGCATGGCAATACACACTTGGAGTCTCAGCACCCAGGAGGCTGAGATGGGAGAAAGAGATTACAAAGCAAGTCCCACAGTAGCCTGAGCTGTAAAGCAAGACCCTGTCTCCAAACAGCAACAGCAACAAGAAAACCTAGAACATGGGGTCAGGGTGTGTGCCCAGCTACACATGCTTCTCCTGCCCTCTGGATATCCATATGGAGTGAAGCACCACAGTGTGCCACTTAGAGACACTGACCAACTTAACACACCTAGTAGGATTGTTTTGAAGATGTGGAAAATGACCTCCAGGAAGCCCGGAGCAGCAAGCCTCCTCATGGTGAATCCCAGAAGGAGGTTGTGATGCTTAGGACTCAGTGTGTCCTCTGAGCCCCTGCAGTTTTTGCTGGAAGAGGCCTGAGATGGTTTCAGTGAGTTACAGGGTGTATGACTTAGTCTCAGGGAAGGTTACACATGGAGGTGGTTGTTACTTAACTTGATGACTCAGACTATTTTGTTTATTTCATTTCTGTGTTGAAAATAGAAATTTAGGTCAATGTTGTACCTGAGGCACAAGCATTAGGACCTGGTCGACTGTCTGAACTGGGAACGAAGCCTCTGTTGATGATGTCTGACCACCATGTCAGCTTCTCTGTTAACACTGACCTTGGAGAGTAGAGACAGGGATCTATATGGAAAGACTGTGTGCAGCTCCTTTACCAATCAGCATAGATTAAAATTCTGTATCCTGAGTCTTTCATCTCCAAACCCACCTGAAAAAAATTTTTTTGAAAAACACAGAGTCTCAGCATTCTTCTGTTGGATTAATAAGTGACCTCTGTGTGTAGACCACTATGGTAGTGTTTGTTACCTCACATGACCATGGGGCAGTATCTGGGAAAGTTTGCCACAAACTGGCTAGGAAAGACCAAAGTGAGCTGCTTGCCCAGAAGACAACATCTGATCTAAAGAATGGCTCAAATAGGCTAATGATCATCCAGCCCTAATTGGCAGTAAATGAGCTACTTAGTTGGCGGCCCAAAGTCCTGAGTTACTGTGGGCTAACACCAGAGAGGGAACTTATTGTCTGTTATGATGACTAAATGGCATTGCTTTATCCAAACTGACAGACCTTCTTTTTCCCTTCTTTCTCCCTGCTGCAGGAGCTTGGGTGCTGGCTTAGCAATCTTAGGCTATCAAGTATGGAACATGTTGGCTCCTGCTGGGCAGCAACAAGTTTGTTTTTCTTGATTATGTAACCTGAATTCCTTTACCAAGAAGGGATTTGGAAATGAGTTGTTAAATTGGATTGCTAGCAAGTACATAGTCCAAGAAAATACACGTTTATAAATTTCAGTAAACTTGGACCCTTCTTAGATTGCCATCCACCCAGCCCCTCTACCAAGTAGTGTACTGTAAATCATGTGTGATACAGGGGAACACTATCCAGTGTCTAGCTGCAGTTCACATGGAACATTAAAATGCCTACTAAGGATTTTTGAGGGCAGATATTTAATCTGTTCTGTCTTAAATAGCAACCCTTTTCAGTCAGGGCATTTAGGCACCATATTAAGTGTGCTTAAAACCCTAACATAGTGTTAAAATGTCTTGTAAAAGGTTCATATTAGCATAGGTTCAAAGACTTCAGGTTCTAGGCAAGTGCTTATTGTCTGGAATGTTATTTAGAGGGTTTCACACTGTTCTGAACTTCCCGAACAAACTGAAAAGCTGCAGCAAGGACCAAGCCTGGAGTAGGCACTCCGTATTCCAGCCACTTGCGACATGCTTCCTGCTCCTCCTTGGCTGGCAGACCCAGAGAGGTCAGACCATGAACGGTTTGATTCTTTTACTTGAACAATCCATTGTGGCGTTTCAGCCAGTGTCTGCTGCCAGCCAGGTGTGATTGGAAAACAAGAAAGCTTTTCCCAGAGATTTGGAGATATGGACTGTGTTGGGCCTTTGAGCAAAGCTGGTGCCAACCAAAGATCAGCGCACCCAAAAGATGGGTGTTTCCAGTAACTGAATGCAGAGAAGGGGAAGGAAAAGAAAAAGGGAAAGGATGCAGGGTGGGTGACATGATTCCTGGGCCAGCAGCATATCCCAGTACCTGGGGAAAGGGAGAACACTGTAAATCCACACTTTCCTGAGCAGCAGAGACAGAGGGGAGGGTCCTTGCACTAAACCATATCCAGTGGTCCCAGAACAGAACCCTCAGAGACAGAGGGGAGGGTCCCCTGCACTAAGTCATATCCAATGACCCCAGAGCAGAACCCTCTGGAAACTATGAAAGAGGTGTGTGTGTGTGTGTGTGTGTGTGTGTGTGTGTGTGTGTGTGTGTGTGTGTGTGTAATAGGGAGAGAGGGAGGGAGGCTGAGCGAGAGCAGAACTTCTTGTATGGGGTAGCTGTGGCTCTGCTTTGAATTTTAAGTAGAAAACGTAGAAAACGAATGCAGACAACACTAGAGCATTAGTTATCCAAATAGTGGCCTCAGTTGTTGTTGGGGGAGGGGGAACTGTTAACCTTTTCTGTTCTGCCTAAGGCAAAAGGACTCCACCATCTTGAAGCAAGGTGGCAGCATGGGGAGGAGGGGGAGGAGGAGGGAGAGTTGAATTTTAACTTGCTGAATGGGAGATTAATTTTCTTGTTAGTCCAAAAGTTCTTAATGAAGGCTTGCTGCCAGAGCCAGAGCAGCACAGGCTGGGATCCTGTTCAGGGAGCCGAAGGGAGTGGACAGCCTTCCTGAGTCCGATTCCTCTCCCCACCTTGCCTGTTCCCTCCCACCTTTGTGCACCTCTGTCCTCCAGTTGGGATTCTCTCTCTCCTACTCGCCAATTCGAACCCCAACTTGCTTTCGGGGATCAAGCCAGGGTCCTCCAGAACCTTGTTCTAAGAAACTTTAGCTTGCATGGTACAGTTCTTTCCATCCTTGCTGTCAAGTTGCTGTAGATGTGTTCAGTTTACTAACAAAGAAAGACAACATTTTCTTCTTAGCCCCCCTCCCAGTTTTAAAATGTCCTTTTAAAACAATAATGGAAGGACATAGAACTTCCACAAGAGAGAAGCAAGTCTTTTCTTTTTTAAACGTTTTTATTTTTTTAAAAGCTGCCCACAATATGTTATGACATATTAGATTAAATTGTGTTTTTATGGATCTCCTCCTCCATCTCCCACACCCACAAGGGAGAAACCATGCCTCCTGGTGAATCTAGACTTCTCTGCCCAAAGGAAATTGAGGGCGGCCAACCTTCCCCGGGTGAGCAGAGCTCTGGGAACACAGCAAGGATGCAAAATCCCCTTCCTCCTTGTTAATTCCCACCTCTGTTCCCTTCTTGGGACAAAAAGAATCAAAGCAGACCAGCCTGAAGTTACAGCCTGTGTCTGAGCCTCCTTCTCCTCCACCTTGTGGTATGAGTCAGTCTGAAGGAGGATCCTTAGCCCAGAAGAAGGTAAAGGAAGAGATGCTGTGATGCACTCCCTGGCTCTCCTCCCCCTTCTTGTAACTGCAGCTGTTACATCTAATATTAACTAAAATGACATTACAGGCTTATTTTTGCTCTTCTTCCAATTTGCAACAACCTAGATTTTACAAACTTTGGGAAGTTTAGCACAATCCTGGCTAAAGTAGGCATCTGACTGCAGTCAGACATTGGTGTGTCCAGTAGCTTCCCACCCTTTGTAATGGAGAAAAAACATAGTTTCCCATAAACACACCAGTAACTACTGAGTGCCCTGGAAAGTAATTAAGGCGCAATCTCCCCTAAATAATATTTCCTCAGACATTTCACATTACTAAGTGCTCTCTCGTTAGTCCTTCGGAAAGAAAGAAAAAAGAAAAAGAAAAGGGACAGAGTCTGTGTTGGTGTGCATGCTGGCCTTCAGCCTCCCTAGAATAGGACCGAGTGCCTTCCATTGCATGTGGTCCTACTTTCTCTGGGAAAGAGGGTGCTTTAAAGTTATGTCATCACAGAAAGTTATTTTCAAGACTCATAAGCATCGAGTGACACTGATTTGTGGGGAACAGAGCCATTATATGCTCTGGCGCAATCAAGTTCAAGCACAATGTATTCAAAGCCTAAGAAATCACAGTAAACAAAAGAATGGGACCTAAAGCGCTCACCTAAATATTAGAGGGCTCTGAGGGTGTTTCCTGTGAACGCCAGGGAGTCCTGCCAAAATCCAAACTCCACCAGCTTCATCTTCTCCTTAGCAGGACCTGCTTGCAGTCCCATAGTAGGATAGCTCCATGGTTGATTGTGATGTTCTCACATTTTGACAGTATTTGACACTTAAATTTTGGGAAAACAAGGGAAAATTTTGCCTTAGAAAAATATAGGTGATTCGGTATTTATGCCAGTTGATTTTAAAGGCAGGAAGTTATCCTAAATATCCTAAATGTTCAACCAGCTGAAAGGAATTAAGAACAAAGCAAATTCCTCAAGACAGAGAAAATAATTCTGCCCAAAGAATGCAGCTTCAGATTCTGCCCAAGAATTTGCAGCTTGCCAACCCACCCAACAAATTTCAAATTTGCCAACCCCTAAATGTGGAAGTTTGTCCACATGATCCACCCATCCATCGTCATCATCTACCATCCATCATCCATCCATCATCCACTATCCTCCATTCATCTATCCATCCATCCCACAGCAGATCTACTTTTCTTCCTATGCTATAACTTTATTTCTCTGGAGAACCCTGGCATGCTGTGATCAGAAAGTACCAAAGAGATATTTAAAGGGTCCTCCAAAGAATACAGAGCCAATTATGTGAAAAGCAGAGGGTAACATGCTCCTTGTAGAAAAAAGAACACACCCAAAAATTCTGAAACACCAAGAGGCTGTCAGGTATAAGGAAGTGGAAGACCAGGGATGTCAGTGGTGGGCCGTACATATTTAGAATGTGTGTCTCTGAGTTTAATCCCCACTCTGTGAGGGAGGGTGGAAGTAAAGAGTGAAGAGTGAGAGAGAGAAAGATGAGGATGTCTTGAGCACAATAAACTAAAAGACAAGTGGCCCAATATGAGTTTGTGGGGTTAGCTCATGAAGAACTCAAGATACTGGAGGAAGACATTGGATGCTGTTAGCTTGGGAGGTAACTGCTACATCATGGAGAAAAGACTAAGTAAAAGTAGATCAATGCCTAAAAAGCTAGGGTGGTGATCCCTGTGTGTTTGGGGGGTGATGGCATTTGGCCCAGCATGTGGCAGAATAGTAGATGTGGATTGATTCAGGATTGATTGATGGGATTTGTGAAGAAGGTACAAGATGGAAGATCAAGAATTTCCCTGATGTCTGGCTTGAATACTGAGTAGTGGCTACTGAATGGACTGGGTTTTGTCGAAGTCATTTCTGCATCTACTGATGACTATGCGATTTCTGCCCTTGAGACTGGTTATGTAATTTATAACCTCTATTGATTTGTATATGTTGGATCATCCCTACATCTTTGTTATAAAGCCACTTGACCATGATGAGTAATCTTTTGGGTGAATTCTTGAATTCATCTGGCAAGTGTTTCATTGAGAATTTTTGTGTCTATGTTCATCAGGGAGATTTCTCTCTAATTTTCATTTTTATTGTGTCTGTCAAGTTCACAATATTAACAACCACACTGACAGAGTTAGTTTTTTTTTCCCCATTGTTTTCACAAATACCTGAAAGAACACTCAAGCCTTCGAGGGGTGGTGATGGTGGTGGTGGTGGTGGTGGTGCTAATTTTTTTGGTTTACAGTTTCAGAGGGTTGACCTCCATTGTTTCTGGGCAGTGGTGAGGCAAGATATCATAAGAGGATGGCATGGTCCCCACAAATATAACCATGTAAATATTTACAAAGGGTTTATACAAAATCTGGTAGAAAAGATGCTCCTCCTTGTCAGGAAAATCACTTCACATAGAGATTGCATTGCTTTATAGGACATACGGTGCTTGTTCAGCAGATGGGAAGAAGTAGTCCCTGCATGTGGAAGGGCCCTGCCAGAGCAGGGGTAAGGAGACCCATGTACACTGAGGGTTTCTATCTGATTTTAATCTTTTAAAAATTCATTTTTTTTACACTGTATGCGGATCTGTGGGAAGACAGGTCATGTCTATGGAGGTCAGAGGGCAGCTTTTGTAAATCTGTTCTCTACTCCCACCATGTGGCTTCCAGAAGTGAAACTCAAGTCATAGGCTTGGCAACAAGAACCCGTAACTGGCTGAGCCACGGTTGACCCTCTGTCTGTTTCTAAAGAAGGTTTGTGGAGGCAGAACGCTGAGTTTCTACTTAGATTTGTATGCCTCCTAAATCTTCTTTTATCCCTCTCTCTACCTGTGCAAATCATGAGTAGCTAATCAACTATTTTCAGTGGAATGATCATGGGAGAAACAGATTATTGGAAAAGAATTAAAAAAAAAAAAAACTGGCCAAATGTTGGTGGTGCACAATTTTAATTCCAGCACTTGGGAAGCAGAGGTAGGTGGATCTCTGTGAGTTCAAGGCCAGCCTGGTCTACAGAGCAAGTTCCAGGACAGGCTCCAAAACAATACAGAGAAACAAAAACAAAAACAAAAAACTGAATTGAACTGGACCTGTTGGTGTGAGCCTGTAGTCCCAGCTACTTTGGAAGCTGGAGCAGGAAGATCACAAGTTCAAACCCCATTTGGGATACAGGATGAGTTCAAGGAGAGGAACTCACAAAATAAGTCCCTCAAAATAAAAAAGTAAAAGGGAGGCTGGGAGGTAGTTCAGCACTCCACATCCATGTGTAAGTCCTGAGGTTCAGTCCCCCACACTGCTAACCAAACAAAAAGCCCACCCCTACCCCAAACTGAACCACCAGGAATAAGCAGCACTTTTGTACAAAGGCTACGTGCATAAAGACTGAGGTTTTAGGTCTTGAAATCCTGATGACAGACCATGGGCATGGGCGTGTGTATACATTTGAAAGGTTGCATAAATTCAGTGAGCTATTGAAACAATTCTATCATGGTATTGGTATCCTCAGGGAAAAGAAGCCGTCATCACATGCATGGCTATTTGCTCTCAGTGAGCTCTACCTCCACACAGACCAAACAAACAGGTTTGTAAAATTTGGGATTCCATGTGTGCTTTCTCCAAAGCTGAGGTACCTTGAATTCATTCGAAGTTCAAATTGGGCAGGGCCCAATCAGATGGTGAGCCTAGGGGTCTTCGCCTCCACTTACCAGGTACTTGGAATATAATGCTGCAGCACTGTGCCTGGCTTCTTACATGGGTAGATTTGAACTCAGGTCCTCATACACGGGTTGCAAGCACTTTGCCAATTGAGCTGTCTCCCCAGCCCCTATTTTTTCAAATTTTCAATAAATACTTATTGAGATTCTCCCAGAACCTGAACAGATTAAAAAACAAAATAAAACAAAACAAAATCCTCCTGAAATAGATCTTCTGGTGGTGGTGGTGGGGGGGGGGAGGACGGGACACGATGACATGATAAACAAGTGGCATAAGCCCTGAAGGGGAAGCATAAGTGGCAGCAGGAGACAGCAGGCAAAGGGAGAGAAATGGGCAGAAAGGGCTGTCTAGATAGGGCTGTCTGGAAAGGTCCTTGGAAGGCATGAGGTGAGTGAGCAAAGTCAGAAAGTGTCTGGAGGATGGGAGGTGTTTGCAGAAGCAATGGTGAAGGCCTAGACTCTGAGGTGAGAGAGTATGCCCTGGGCATGTTCAAGCAACAGCAGGATGGCAGGACCATGACACAGAGTGAGCCAGGGAAGAGGAGCTGGACTATGATTAGAATAACTGGCAGTAAGTCCATCTTCATTGGCCTTGAGAAGATGAGTCTCTCTTTCACCATTGGGGCTGGGGAAGCAGCATGACAGAGTGCTCCATAGTGTGGCATGGAGCCCTGGGCTACATCCCCAGCAAAGCAATAACCAGGCCTAGTGACAGACAACTGTAGTTCCAGCACTCAGGAGGTTGAAGCAGGAGTATGAGAAATTCGACATTATTTTTGGCTATGTAGTGAGTTTGATAATAGCCTGGGTTATAGACCACCTTGTCATAAAAACTAAACAAACAAGCAAAAGAACAAAAGCAAAAACCAACATGTTTTTTCCCCATTTGTTCATCCCAGAAAATCAGAGTTGCCAATCATGAAATCTGCAGGTATCTCACTTTGACATCTCTCCAGTCTCTAGAATTTCGATGTCAGTAGATACTTCTGACTCACACTTGTAGCAGAAGTCTGAGCTTTCTGGGTAGTTTGCCCTTTTCCATTGGCCACAGGAAGTGATGCTCAATGATCATTCCAAACCAGCCCTCTAATTGCCCTTGCTGGCCATGCATATTGCTCACATGTGTTTGAAGTGCCAGAGCCAGACACACTGAGTCACCCCTTCACTCTCAGGGAAGAGGCCAGGAAGCAGCCTGGTCTTGAGGGAGAGCTTTGATTTAGCACTGCTAGATTCTCTTGCACAGCTTGGCTCATCCCATGGTCACCCTATCTCACCCTTCAGAATGGCATCCCAAACATGACCTGCCTGCCCACTCCCCCAGAGAAGGTTATTGCTGACCTCTGGTTCTTTTCAAGAGCACACCCTCAGAGGGGTGTTATGGCTGTGGCTACAGATGTCGGAAACAAATGCAACATTTTTCCTATTTACTTTCTAGTCGTTTTTGAACTTGTCCTTGGTCTGAAGGGCTATTATGTTTTTTGCCCTACTGATCTGGTTTGCATTGTTTGTTGACAACTTCTTGTAGGTATATAAATTATATAAAACAAAATAAAAAGCCAAAGATGTATGAGAAAAAAAAAAAAACAAGAAAAAATGCTAGCCTCTTGGGGTTTAGTTTAAACTTAGCATGCAGGACTTATTAGGAGACAAACCAGTTGCCCATTAAATAGGAATCCAGCAAGTCCTGGCAGTGTGTGCTTGCCATCCCTGTGAACAGGAGACTGAAGAGGAGGACTGAATGTTTCAAGTCAGCCTGGGCTACATAGGGAAACCCTGTTTTAAAACGAGAAACAGGTCCAAGCCTGGTGGTGCACACCTTTAATCCCAGCACTCAGGAGGTAGAGGCCAGAGGATCTCTGTGAGTTTGAGGCCAGCCTGGTCAACAGAGAAAGTTCTAGGACAGCAAGGAGTACACAGAGAAACCCTATCTCCAATAACAACAACAAAATCCTCGTCTTCAGAAATATTAGGCTGAGCAAGAAGATGCCTAATATGCTGATACTTACACAATTGTTTAAAGAGAGAGCGCGCGCGTGCGCGCGCGCACACACACATATACACACACATATACACACACATATACACACACATATACACACACATATACACACACATATACACACACATATACACACACATATACACACACACACACCAGGAACATACCATCCTGCTACCAGTGCTCATTTCCAGTGAGTTCTCTCCTTGTCTCTCAGGTGGCACCTCTTCTTATGTCCTTGCCTCTCTTCCATGTGCATACAAGAAAATCACTTTTTGTAAAGACAGTGAGCCCCACCGACTCAGGGGCCCTAGTCTTGTGACCTTAACTTAACCTTAATTATCTTCTTAAGGAATAAATCTAAGTAAGTCTTGCTGGGGATTAAAGGCTCTAACACAGGAATCTGGGAGGAACACAGTTCAGTCCCCAGCACTTGAATACTGTTACACAGAGCTATTTCAGAGCATGTATGTATGGCACCATCCCTGTCCCTCGAGCATGGAAGTGCTCAGTGGCCATTGGCCTCCTTACTGCCCTCTCCGTATCACTCTAGCCTAATGGCACTCCCTTTGCTATAGTGAAAAGCCAAGTCTGGCCCGGTAGTGGTTTGGACATAAATGAACAGAGAGAACCCCAAGCCCTTCCTTTTGCTAACATATTTCTTCTCTCCTGTATGGGTTCAGTTTCAGATCTCCCCTGTCCTTCTCCTGTTTATCAGAGCCTTCCTTCCCATCCTGGGCTGATGACTCAGCCTGATTCTTTTCTTGGGAATGTAGATGTGAGGTTTGGTCCCTGTCCATTCTGTAAAGACATAATTAGGCTGGCGATGATAGCAGGTGATATACTGAGAACCAGGTGTGCTGCTAAGGGCTTTCCACACACCGATGAGAGAGTTACCAACACAGCACAGTGAGTACACACTTTGGTATTCCCCTCTTACAGATGAGGAAACTGAAGCTTGAGAAATTTGGACTTCTCTTTTAGGCTTTCATGGGTATTAGCTTGGGTATAGTCAAGCACAGAAGATGCATTCCTAGCCAGAGAGAAAAGCAGAGTTCCTGTGGGCTCTGGCCCCATTTTCCTCCTGTCTTTCTCCCTCCCTTCCTCTTACAGGTTCTAATTTGCACTTAGCACTGAACAATATCTCCAGGCCCCTACTCTTTTATGTGAGCTCTATGACATGTTCTTTTTTCCCCTCCTACAAAAACTTGAGCTAGGAATTGAACATAGTGGATCATGCCTTTAATCCCAGCACATGAAGGGAAGAGACAAGTGCCCTGTGAGTTCGAGTCTTTTTTTATGGAGGGAGTCCAGGCCAGCAAGGGCTATATAAAGTAAGGCACTACCAAAAACAAAACTAAAAAACAAGCCACAGCAACAAAACAGAAATAAGCTTTTGGTTTTTGTAAATGAAGGAAACTTTTACTGAATCCATGTGCCTTGCCTACCAGATCTTTTAACAACTGATGTAAATAACTATGGGTTCCATTTTAAAGTGATGATTCCATGGTGACAGCAAGACTGATCAAATGAAAACCAAGACTGTCTTGCAGAAGCTCTAGGATGTGATTGACCCTTTCTGGAAGATGGATGTGTTTCTGTGGCCAGTGGAGTAAGTTCTTCATTGGCAAATGTGCTCCTGCAAGGACACAGTGACAGGTCAGCCCAAGAGCATGAAGACATGTAAGGTGTGTGGTGGAAGGGCCATTGACTATTTCTGCTAAGCATGGAAAGGCTAGAAGGTAAAGTTTGAGACTTTGGAAGTGGAAAGTCAACAGACAGAATCAGGGGACCATGATGAGGAAGCTTACACCATGGAGCTAGTCAGTGTGTGAAGCCTAAGGTAAAATTAGGAAAGAATTGTAACAATGTATGCAGAGGCATAGGCTACAATACTTCATTGTGCTTAGGTTGTATTTCTTTTAAATCTTCCTGGAAGTGTCAATAAGGTGTGTAATTAATAATAATAATAATAATAGACAGTAATAGTGTGATCTATTGTTCAGCATATATTGCTATCATTGGAATTTTAAAAAAGTAAACAATTAGCTAAATCTTGTACATTTTTTATTGGAAAAATCAGTGTTCCTGCCTATGATGAGACTGCTTTTTTGATGTACAGACACTGATATCCTTGTATACGTGGTCATCCAGAGATGTCTGAGGAGCCAGCCCAACACCCAGACAGGAGGATGGCTCCATGTGTCCTTCCCAGCTCAATATATATATGTATATATGTATATATATGTGTGTGTGTGTGTGTGTGTGTGTGTGTGTGTGTGTGTGTATAAAACTCAAGCATCTTTGACATTCACTCCAGAAGGATGTAAGAGAATCAGTGTGCCTGTACAAGGCCTAGGTTGACATGCACAGAATGAGGCCTCTCTCCAGTGATCAAATTAAGGGATAGTAGGGAGGCTTCATCTGAGACATGGGAATGAGAAGGAGAAATGAGATGGAGAGGCGGCCAGAGTGGTGATGGTGGCGGTGGTGGGAGCATCTGGAACGAGTTCTGAGATCTTAGAGTGAGAGGGACTCATGAGTGACAAGGGGGCCCAGACTCTTAGCTTCCTCAAGAAGTGGGCTAGAGAGGACCTCGAATATAAGCTTTCTAATTTCACCTTACCTGGGTGTGTCCATCGCTTTTCTTGCTTCTGTGTCAATATCTGGCTGCAGTGACTTCATTAACAGTTCAGAGGAAGCCTGTGGAGGTGACAGTTCACATTCAAAGCCTAAAGCTTTGTCCCCACAAAGGTATTATATCACTCCTCTTTGATTGCCAGTGATTGAGGACAGTGTGACTCACTGGTCAAGCTGACCTAGGGAGAGGATGAACAACATAGGACAACTGTCATTCACAAACCGAAAGCCCCCAAAGATGCTTTGAGGAGGAGGAAAGGAAGGATTCCCATCTTCTGTGTCAGCAATGGTTTTCCAAGAACAGAAGCCAGGGAGCCATCACTATAGGCAGAAGTGACTGGCTCTTGCCCATTGTGACACGACCTCTGGGGCTGTCACTCATACTTTATGAAGTCTATACTGGCTTCTGGAATAGAACTGTGAACCACGTGTAGTTGTGTGTGACAGCTTTTCACAAACAATTGTGCCACTTAAAAACAAAACAAAACAAAAAACACACCAGATACCGGAGGCTCACATTCCAGTTTCGTAACTTGGTTTTTCTCATCTTGTGTCATAAACTTGAGAGGCACTAGGATCTCTTGGGTGAAGGGCCTCTGAACAGCCTTGAGCATGAGTTGGGGAGTGTTCAGGACTGAGTTACCTGGGGTGGTACTGTTCCCTGCCTGGGACCAGGAGTGTGCAGATGGAGAAAGGGAGCTGTGTAGCAAAGGTGCACTCATTTGCTCATTTGTCTCCCTGCCTCTTGGTGGCAGAAGCAACGCCCTTGAGTGGATCCCTTAAGTCTCCTGCCTCTAAAACTCCCCCACCATGAAGCACTGAACCTGGAGCTGTGAGCCAAGTGAACCTTTCATCCCACCTTAAGTTGCTTTTGTTAGGATCTTTTAATCATAGCAACAGGATAGGGGGAGGTTATGACAGCACAGTATACAGTCAAAACGTTCTTTTGGGTGTGTATGTGTGTGTGTGTGGGTGCACTTGTATTCAGATGCATGTGGAGACCGGAGGGGAACCCTGGACTTTGCTCCACAGGCACTATTCATTTTGTTTTTGAGACAGGGTTTTGTGGTCTGGAGCTTGCCAAGTAGGCTATGCTAGCTGGCCAGAAAGCTCCAGGCACTTACCTGTGCCTCTTCAGTGCTGGGATTACAAATGCATGCCATCATGCTAGCCTTAAAAAAACAAACAAAACAAACAAACAAACAAAACCAAAAAACAAAACAAACAAAAACCCCAAAAAGGTGGGTTCAGGGTTTTGAACTCAGGCTTACTGAATGAGCTATCTCGCTGCTCCATCAAAGCATTCCTAAGTGATCTGTTGTTTAGTACTTTCCCCAGGTGTCAATAGTCTAGGCTTATCTTATATTTTGCTGTAAGCCAGTGGCTGTGACCTGCAACCCAAGTGCAGCACAATCACTTGAGAAGTGTTTCCAAAACACACCTGTTCATTGGATCAACAGAATGGGCAAACACCATGTTCACACCATGGAAAGCATCCTGCAGTGCAGGGAGATGAACTAGCACCCAGTGAGCTGAAGGAGGAGCCAGTTTCCCTGTATAGATGCTATGCTGGAGTTCATGGGCATTCACTTCAGTCTGAGGACTAACAAGGCAGGTGCACAGAGCAGAGGTCAGCCCAGGGGGGACATAGTGACTGGAAAGTTGCACAGCAGAATTTCCTGCAGTGGTAGGCACTTTACTCTCCCTGGGTCGAAGTCACCTGCACAAGAGATGTTTGAGCTTCATAGACCTTGTGTTTTGTGCTTTGTACTGAACTCAGGTTGTAGTAAAGTTACATCCAATCTAAAATACGATGCACACTGAAGTGTTCACATATGTGCTATTTTCATGAGCAGAAAGAAGATCAAGTAAGCTATTAACACAGCCCTCCTCCGCCCTCCTCCTCCTTATAACTCCAAAATGTACAGACACTCCCTAGAGAGCATAAGAACTTTTCAAATAAAGCCAACCTACTCTCCAGTTAAAAAAAAAATGGGGTATGTAATGTGTGTGTGCATGTGTTCACACCCATGCCTGCACATGTGGGAGCCAGGGGTTGACACCAGCTGTCTTCCTGGGTCACTCTCCACCTTGTCTTTGAGGTGGCCTTTCATTGAGCCTGGAACTTACTAATTTGACAATTGGGATCTTCCTGTGTCAGCCTCCCCAGAAGTATGACTGCAGGGGGAGCACTCACTGTGTCATCCTCCCCAGAGGTATGACTGCAGGGGGAGCACTCACTGTGTCTGCCTCCCCAGAGGTATGACTGCAGGGGGAGCACCTCACTGTCATCCTCCCCAGTGGTATGACTGCAGGGGGAGCACTCACTGTGTCATCCTCCCCAGAGGTATGACTGCAGGGGGAGCACCTCTGTGTCATCCTCCCCAGTGGTATGACTGCAGGGGGAGCACTCACTGTGTCATCCTCCCCAGAGGTATGACTGCAGGGGGAGCACTCACTGTGTCATCCTCCCCAGTGGTATGACTGCAGGGGGAGCACTCACTGTGTCATCCTCCCCAGTGGTATGACTTCAGGGGGAGCACTCACTATGTCTGCCTCCCCAGTGGTTTGACTACAGAGGAGCACCACCATGCCTGGTGTTTTATATGAGTGCTGGAAACAAACTCAGTTCTTGCAAGTCGAGTGCCTTTCTGACTGAGCCACCTCCAGGAACTTGCTTTGCTTTCAGCAACTCCAGTGTCTGTGAAGGTGTAAAAGTAATGAGAAGAACATATTGGAGGTGGGTGGAATCATGGAGGGCCCTGAGATTCTGCTTGGCACCCTGTATTTATAGTTAGAGTCAAGCTTAGGAGGAGGAGATGTAGTGCTTTGAACAAGCTGATATCCACATGTTCCTAAAAATGCAAAACGTTAAAGTAAACATGAGACTCATTATTTTAAGTCCTGTCAAACTCAGGCACCCTGAGGAGACTGCAGAGTGCAGACTTACCCACTGGCAGGTTTGATCTCTCTCTCTCTCTCACACACACACACACAGAGGTGGGGGTGGCAGGATGTATTTGGTTTCTTTTAGAAGGAGATAGGCTTTTTCTTCTTCTTTTCTTTTTCTTCTTCTTCTTCTTCTTCTTTTTTCCAAAGCAGGGTTTCTCTGTATTGCTTTGGAGCCTGTCCTGGAACTAGCTCTGTAGACCAGGCTGGCCTCGAACTCACAGAGCTCCACCTGCCTCTGCCTCCCGAGTGCCGGGACTAAAGGCATGCACCACCACTGCCCGGCTACCACCTTATTCTTTGAGGCTGGGTCTCTCCCTGAACTGCAGTTTATGGAGCTCAGGAGGATTATTTTTCATTACTTTGTTGCCGTTATTTTGCTGTTGTTTTGACTAAGCTGGCAGCCAGTAAGTCCCAGTTATCCCCGTGCTCCCAGCAGGGATGGGTTACAGGCACTGATGAAACCATCCATGAAGAGTGCTAGGATCTGAACTCAGGTCCTTGTGTTGATGCACTCACGACTGTGTTTTTGGTTTTTTGAGATAGGGTCTGTGTAGCCCAGGTTGGCTTTGAACTCATTGGCCTCAAACCCATGGAAGTTGTCTTGACTCAGCTTCCTGAATAGTGGGCTTGTAAATATGAGGCAACATGTCAGATTTCTCAAACTTCTTGCAGTACCAGGCATGGAAAGCACTTTATACTGAGACACCCTGAGGTTCACACTGGGTTTTCTCCTTACAAAGAGTTATATTTCAGTGGGTCAGCATATGTCTAGCATACACAAGAACCAAAGTACAATGTCCAAGTCATTAAAAACTCGGTTTCTCTCTGTGTGTATAAAACTGAAATAATTCTCATTTGTGTTATCTTTCTAAGGTCCAATATGAAGCCAACCAGTGGCATCTCACAGACTTAGTAGGCTTCCTAAGGGAGGCCTTACCCTCTCCAGGGAGCAGATGGGAGGAGGGGAGGGAGTGGGGGTGGGTGGGAGACGGGAGTGGGAACTGGGATTGGAATGTAAGAAATAAATTTAAAAAAAAGAAAAAACCAATAATGAATTTTACTTTTACAAACAAATTGATTTAAAAATTAAAAACAAGTACACAGGGCTAGTGCTAAGCCTTGGCTTTACTGACAGCAGCAAACACAGCAACATCCACTCACTGGGCCCCTAGCATCCATGTTGGTCTGAAGGCAGCATGCAGGCAGCTTTTCCAACTCTGGCATTGCCTAGCCTCCTCCACAAACATAACAAACATGCCTGTGTCTGCAGGAGACACTCAGCAGGGTCACAGCCCAAGACTCAGCTAATCCAACCAAAGTCTGTCCTTGATGTCACACTCCACTGACAAAATAAAGTCAAGCCTAAGTTAAGTGGCTTGCTCAGGGTCACATGGCTGGTCACAGGCAGAATCCAATTTTTCTATCTGCTCAAAAATCCTTTGCTTTTTCTTCTAGACCATACTGGCCTGGGTGAGATTGGGGGTCTGTGCTCAGTGGCTTGAGTGACTTGGGAGCCACAATATACATGTGCCACTTATTTTCCACTGTGGAAGATGCCAAGGGGACTCTTGTGTCCCAGAAGGGCACAGCCAGCCTGCCACTGCCACTGAAAGCCTAAGGCAACTTATCGCTGAGCCCAGTCCTGTTTGAGTCAAACATCTAAAGTTAAGAGCAGCTACTGTGTAGACTGCATCTTTCATCCCATTTCAGCCGTGTGTGTTCCTTGGTGAGATAGGCCCTTTCTTCCCGATTCCTCCAACTTCTCTAAGGGTTGGAGATGGTAATGCATGTCTGTGTGGACTATTGCTCACAAAATGAAGCCCTCCCAGTAGACCCGGACAGTGATCTCTTTGACCTTTTGGAAACCAGACTCTCCTGAGTCCTTTGCCTTCCACCCACATCATTTCAACCCCTCTGGGTCCTCTCCGGTTCCTCGTGGTTCCGCAGACAGGCAAATACTCAGAAGCCAATTATTACAGAATTGCTCTGTGGGCCAAAGAGATTTGGTACTTTTCTTTGTCGTTTTGAGGTAGGATTTTGGTATGTGGTCCAGGCCAGCCTTCAACTTGTGATTTTCCTGTCTCTGCCTCCAGAGTGTTGGCATAGGCCACTATATGATGAAATAAGGCCTGGAAGTTCGTTCTTTCCTTGCCTGTACGTTGAAGTAATGTGACACTATCTGCTTTGACAAGGACTTCGGGGGATGGGGGAGTCCTTGAAAGGACCGGGCTTGAGTCTTCAGAAAGAGAACAGATGCCAAGTCATGCAAAACACTTTAGAAATACAGGCAACCTCTTTCATTTCACAACTACCAAAACCAACGACCAGGGTTGGGGGGCTGGGACCCTCCTGAGTTAACCACGGGGTCAGCAACTCAGTGGGGCCTAATACAGGTTTCCTTGCCTGGCTGAGTGCTTTTTCCATTATACCGGCTGCGCCTCAGTAACCCCACCTCCGAAAGTGCTAAGGCAGTTCCCTCCCAGTGCCCAGGCGGGGTGGGGCCCCTCCGTGGCATGGAACAAACCGGGAAAACCACATATTCCAACTCCCGGCACACAAAGGCTGGTTGCCCTTGGGGGCGGGGTGGGAGGACCGGACCTCTAAGTCTAGCTCACTACTCAGAGATCCTGAGATTCTGAGCAGGGCTCCTAGATTGCCTGCTCTAGGAGGCCACCCTACTTTGTCCAGTCCGGTGTCCCCCGGGCGGTGGTGGCCCCAAATAAATGGCCTGCTCTAGCTCCAGCGTCCCACCCCCTAGCTGCCTACGGAAATCTAGGAGGGACGGTCCTTTCCTTTCCGCTTTCCCATCCGCCTCCGGAGCGACCCACAGCTGGGTTGACTTGGGTTGCCCCTCCACCCTCCACTTCAAGTCTGTCTTCAAGCTCTTTCCTTCAGTCCACACCCCCCCCCAATCCTCCCTCCCCCCCCCCCCACACACTTTGGAAGGAAGACACGCTCCAAAGCTAGCCCATTAAAAAAGTGCATGACTTTTGCCTGGACTGCCGAAGGAGCTCCCGTAGCCAGCCCGGCATTCCTCGGATTCCAGCGCTGTGACGTCCCCGGGGACCGTGCGCCTGCAGCGGGGGAGCCCGGGCTCCACTTTTCAGAGCTGGATGCGCGTCCCCGAGGCTGACGCGCGCCCTCCCCAGCCAGCCGCCGCATTCCTCGCCCGCCCAGAGAGCGCCCCCCGTGCACTCCCCGCCTCCTGGCCCCCAGAGCCGCGGAGCCCAGCCCGGGGCGGGGGAGCGCGGCCAGCGGCGCCTGCTCGTCCCCTCCCACCCGGCCCCTTCCTCCGCCCTCCCGGCCGCTCGCGCTTCCTGGCACTCGGGCTCTCCAGGCGGCTAAAGTTCTGCACAACTTCTCCCCGCCGCCCTGCGCCGCGGCCGCGGGTCCGGGCCAGCTCGCTGCGGACTGCGGCTCAGCCGTCTGGTCCCCAGGGCAGGTCCTCGTGAAACATCAGGCGCCACTTGGCCGCTGGCGGTCCCTTTCGGCGCCCCACCTCTGATCGCCCTCGCGCGGGACGGTGGTGCTCAGGTTCTTGGCCCTTTCTCCTCCTCGGTGCTCCCGGCGCGGCGGAACCCTCCCAGTGCCCTTCCTCTGCCAGCTCCTGGAAGCCAGTGGTGGGGACCCAGACTCCCCGATGGTCACCGCGCCGCGCCCCGGGCACTCCCGGGCCATGTAAGCAGGTAAGCCAACCGGGCGGGAGCAGATACCGGGCAGCGCCTACTTGGGCTCGACGCCGGGGACGCCGGGGTGCGCGGCGGGGGCGCCAGGTGGCCAGCCGCTGGGCTTCTTCTCTTCGCGTGCAGCGCTTGCTCGTCCCGGGGTGGGCTGGAAGGGGAGCGCGGTGTGCGATTCTGTGATGCAGCCAAGACGTCGCCTCTAACTCGCGGTTCTTTTCTGCGTGTGGAGAGGGAGAGAGTCCCGGGAAGGGCAGCGGGCAGCTGGAGGTCCCCAGACCTCCCGGCTGTAGCCAGGGAGCCGACCTGGCTGTCGTGCGTTCGAGCAGGGGAGCGCAGCACCGTAACCTGTGCCTCCTGTGGGGACTGGGATTGGGAAGGGGTCCTTGTGCCCTTTTACCGCCCCGGCCCTGTTACCAAACTCTCGAATCTCTTGGCTCCCGCATGGGTCGGACAGGCGCTCAGGGAAAACTTGCGGCCTCCATCACCTCAGACCAGATCTCCACCTCGAACCTTGAGAGTTAGCAGCTCCTTTCCCACGTGACCTCATGTCTAGTTTGGAATCTTTGGGAATAGTTCTCTCACCTTTTCTGGAGGGATCGATGGTATGCGCTGTCACTGCCTCCCATTCCCTGGTCCCTTCAATTCCTGTGTTCCCAACACCCCCCTCTACGGTTTGAGGAGAATGAGGGGTTTCCACTCAGTGGGTCTAAGGATCGGCTGTTACTGGGTCCTGCTGGAGGCGACTCATGTTGATTTCTTGAAATGGATGTCATTCATTCAACAAACTCATTATTGAGGCTTCCACTCTGCTAGATCTCAACACGAGAGTCCGCAGCCTCAGGCGGATGGGAACATGTGCTGCGAGAGACGGGAAGGCCAGGCCCTGGAGGAAAGGGGTTACCTGCGGAATGATGCTCAACCCTGGAGTTGAGGGACTGCATTCCAGACGAGGAAACAGCTTGGGCAAAGTGAGGGGCATGGAGGGGGCATGCAGAAAGTCTTGGATGACGTCCTGGTGGCTGGAGGGGCATGTATGGGCAGGTTGGTGCACTGCTCATGGCATCATTAACCCCCACCCCAGCAGAAACGAAACCGGAAGTTTGCTACCCACTTCCCGTGACCATGAGTAGCTTCCAGGGATCAAAAGCTTCCCCTCTGGACATGTCCCCTCTTGTGATGTCTCTCTTACTGGGTTCTGTGGAGTGACAGGTGTTATTAATTGATCCACTGAACCGCACTAGCCCCAGTGAGGACCATCCTGCACAACCACAGAACCCTGTCCTGAGAGAGCTTGGGTCTTCGAAGTGACAGTTTGTTTCCCCTTTCCTGCTGGAGATAGAACCCAGGCAGGGCCTTATGCTGGCCAGGCAAGTGCTCTTCCGCCTCCCTCAACCCCCCCCCCCCAGCTCCTGAAATTCAGAGATTTCAGGAGAATTCTTCCTTGCCCCTTGGACCAGCAGAAGTCTAGAACTGTGAGGATTTCCCTAGCACACACTTTCTTACTGGATTAAGTTCCCACTGGGGATGCAAATATCAACTCCTTCCTAGCAAATTGAGCTCACCTGGGTTCCAGAGTCTTGTCCCCCTTTGAAGAAGAATTTGGTCACATTCTTGCATTTGAGCTGTTCATTGCTTGGTTACCAAGTGCTGTGTGTGGCTTTCAAATCCACCCTGAGCTTTGGAACACTGCTAGGCACTTGGTTGGAGGTAAGGCAGGAGAATAGATAAGATGAAATACTTAATTAGCCAATTAGGGAAGGGGGGGGTAGACACCAATGCTTCAGTAGGGAGGAAGTGTGTCTGAGATGAGTTTTCTGATCTCTCAGACTGAGTAAATGCATTTAATTTGCCCCCTCCTACTCAGAAGTGCTGATTGAATGGTCCCAGGAGTGGGCGAGGCCAAGAGCTGCAAGCTCTGCCGTTTAAAGTTTCCTTTGCATTTATTTAAGTTGTATGTATGTGTGTGGGCATGCTTGTGGAAGTCAGGGTTGGGTCTTTTCCCACTATTTGGGTCCCAGAGACCAAACTTAGATTGTCAGGGTTGGTGGAAAGCTTCTTTACCCACTGAACCATTTGGCCAGCAAAGTGCTGCTACTTTTTAGGAGTGTGATGTTGGGCCTTTCTGGCTGTCAGTTTCTTCATCTGCATGGGGGAGCTAGCAAGACATAGCTTGCCAGGGCATCTATGAGATTTCAGTGTGATGCTGTATAATGTACAGCCTGAAAGACTAAGGCAGGATGGTGTTTGTGTGTCGGCGGCCTCGTATGTGGCCATGAATGTGTTCTTTGTTACTCAGCGGCGGCCTGAATACACATGTGTGCCAACATACACATAAAGCTTTGTCCTTGACTTTGCTTTAGACTATTGGCTCACAGCAAACATGCGGGCTGGCAGCTGCATGTGTCCCTTCACACTGAAGGGGGTCTACAGTACCCCAGGCAATAGGAAGTACCCCAGGAAGAAGGCAGGGCAAAGACTCTCCCGTTTGTCTGCTCTTCTGTGACAAGGGCCTAGTGTGTTATGCAGGGTCTTTGCATTTCCAATGCTGAGATCGGATTAATTAAAGGATGTTGGGATCACTGCCTATGTTTAGCAAGGGTGCAGAAACTAGCTGTGCACAAAGGCGTACCTCAGCGCCCTTCAATTCCTTATTTAAAGCCCCAGCACAGAGTCAGCTTATGATAGTACAAGGCCAGGCACAGGTGTCTTGAATTTTGATGTTGTCTTTCATCCAAGAACCCTGAAGTATTTGGCAAACATGAACTCCTTGATTTCCCTATCAACTTCCTGGGAAGGAGGTAGTAAAGAAAAGTACTCAGGCATTGTCAGGGGGACAGGTGTGTCCTTAGAGCAGTATGGATTGTGACCACAAAGATCTGGGTAAATTTCCCATCTACAGAATTGCATGCAAGCCGGGAAGGGTCAGGAGAACAAAGCCTAGAAAAATGTAAATTTCACCAAGATTTTTACAGCTGGGAGGAGAAAGGAAATTTATTCTGCGGTGCCTTTACCACACATTGCATGCACACTGATTATGGAAATAAATTATTTACAGTTTCCTGAATCTTGTACATTCATGGTAAGAATGGCTGAGTCTGAGTTGGGTTCTAAATGGGGTATTGATTTTGTACCTCTTCCTTCCTTCCTTTCTTTCTTTCTTTCTTTCTTTCTTTCTTTCTTTCTTTCTTCCTTTCATTTACTCCCTCCCTCTCCTCCCTTCTCCCTCTCTCCCTTCCTCTCTATGAAGCCCAGGAGCTCAAAGAAATCTGTCTGCTTCTGCCTCCAGAGTGCTGGTATTAAAGGTGTGGGCCATCATGCTTGACTCTTTCCTGTTATGGGTCTGTGTCTCTTACCTTTCCTTTCTGCTATGCTTTTGTTTGCTGTAGTTATTGGTAAATTAGCCTTACATATGAAGCTTGATATATGATAGTTTAGCTTAATCCGCAGGCAATTAAATTAAACCTGGGACAGGATTGTATCCTGAGCCTAGTCCCTCTGCCTGACCCAGGGGACCTTTGTAATCAGAGATATGGTATTATAGCTGTACACGGATGCTTACTGTCTGCCTATAGGATAAAGGATTCTGGTGAGAAAAAAAAAACAAAAACAAAAAAAAAAAAAAAAAAAAAAACAAGAAAACCCAAAAAGGAGTAGTATGGTGGTGCTGTAGCCTCTTAAGAGTTTTGGGGAGCTGGAGAGATGGCTCAGTGGTTAAGAACACTTGCTGCTATTGCGGAGGATCTGGGTTTGGTTCTTAGCACTCATGGCTGGTGGCTCACAACCTTCCCTGAATGCCAGCTTCCAGGGGTCAGACACCCTGGGGTCAGACACCCTCTTCTGACTTCTGTGGCACCCCCATACAGATGAGTACATACACACATGGAAATATAAGTAAAATAAATCTCTTAAAATACCATCTTCACATTTGCAATGTTTGAGTTTTAGCTTGGGGCTGTATTCCTGACTTACAAAGCCTTTTAGGGGACCCCTGCCTATATCTACTTTGCCTAGTGGCACTCAACCTATGGGTTGTGACCCCTTTGGGGGGGTCAAACACCCCTTTCACAGGAAACACAGGCATTTACATTACTATTCATAAGAGTAGACAATTACAGTTATGAAGCAGCAATGAAAATAATTTTGTGGTGGGGGTCACCACACCATGAGGAACTGTGTTAGAGGTTCGTAGCATTGGTAAGGCTGAGAACCACTGGCTTACAGAATTTTAGCTCACAGAGAATTGTTACTCATCGTTGAGAATTAGTGGGCGTTCCTCAGCTATGGTCTGTGTGACGGTGTTTTACTTATACTGAATTTCCACTTTGAAGTTCCTTCCTGGTTTTATGTTTTGTCTTTCTCATACGCCTTTCCTGCATTAGCTGAGGCAGTAAGTCTGAAACCCTAGTATAATAATCAACTGGGGACTTCTGGAAACTTGGGTATCACTGCATCCCCCCATTCAGTTTTGGGGTTAGCTTGAGAATTTCCCTTTGCAGGAGCTCCTGTGTATTGCTGCTGCCTTTCCTACTTCTTGAGCAACTGTACTCTAAGAGTGACTGAGCATATGTCTTGTCTTGATCTAGCCTGGTCTAGTCTCCCCTGGTCCTCAGGCGTGCTTTGGTAGTCTCTCACTTGTTCACTGTGTGTTCCCCAAGGCCACTGAGTCCTCCTTCATCTCTCTCCTCTGTGGGGACCATGTGTGTGGGGTAGGTATATCCCAGGGTGTAGCTCAGGCTGGCTTCAAACTCACAATTCTTTCTGTCTCTCCTGTACTAGGAATGTTTTTCTTTGTAGCCCCAAAACACCTTGACCTCCGCCCCCCCCAGCTCTGGCAAGCTCACCCTATGTAAACTCATTTAACTTCTTTGCAGCCTCTCTGAGGCCCAGCCTCTCAGAAGGGATTGATCTCCCTGTGGGGAATTTGGCTGGAGCAATGCTGTTGTTAGCGCTGGTTTGCCGACAAGGAAATTAAACGGATTTTTAAAAAAAAGTATTATAAATTTGGTGAATGAGTGCCTTTCTGAGATGTCGACCTGAGGACTAGGAGTGCATCCTGCTTTGGAATTTATTACTCATGCTCTCATGAGCAGTAATGGTCCTAGGAAGAACACATCTTGTTAAAGATTGTATGTGATTAAAATTTCAAATTTTCTTTGAAGATTTATTTATTGTATTTCATATGTCTCAGTGTTTTGTCTGCATGTTTGTATGTGCACCACATGCATGCCAGGTACCCACAAAGATCAGAAACTGATGCTACTGATGGCTGTGAGCTACCATGTGGGTTCTGGAGTTGAACCCAGGTCCTCTGCAAGAGCATCCAGTACTCTAAACCGCTAAGCCATTTTTGTAACCTCCAGTTTAAAAGATTAAACAGATATCTGTGTTCCTATACACATTTTATTTATTCATACATGGAAACAAATCTGTATACCTCTAAGACACCATCCAAGGTTGATAATATTTTTCTTTCTTGTCACATTGGTGTGTGTGTGCGCGTGCGTGCGCGCATGCAAGTGTAGGGGTGCATGTGTGTGTATGCTTCTGAAAGGCCCAAGTTTATGTGGGAAGGTTTCCTCAACTATGGTCAGTTTATGTATTGAAGCAGGCATAGTCAGCTGAACTCGGAACTCAGCAGTATGTCAAAGTAGCTAAATCATCTTGTTCTGGGGTCCTTCTCTTCCTGTGGCATGCTGGGATTAGACAGGCTGCCATGCCCACCTGGCATCTGCATGGGTTCTAAAGGATCTGAACTCAGGGCCTCAGACTTGCTGGGTGGGTGCTTTGTCCACCTCCAGCCCTAATTGTAGGGTTCCTAATGTTCTGCCTTGCCTGGATTCTTCAACCTTTGCAGATGCAATGACTGTGAATATCATAGACAAGGTTATTGTCTAAGGAATACTTGAGAATCAAGGCCAGTTGAGTTGTTTATTAGTTTTAGCTCTGAGAACTCCATATCCCTTCTGTTCATCTGTTCTCATTAAACAAGGACAGGGCTCTAGCATCCTTCAGCTTGCAGCTCTGTACTTCTGGTTTGTGTGTATGTATGCATGTACATGTGTGGAACTCAGAGGAAAATCTGGGCTGTCATTCTTCAGACACTTTCTACATTTTGTTTGAGACAGGGTTTCTTACTGGCTTGAAACTTGACCAAGTAGGTTAGACTGGCTATGGAGTGTTGTGGATCATTTTATGTCCCTTTCTTACCTCACCATCTATGGGACACACATGCCTTTACACAGGCTCAAGGGTTCAAATCCATTTCCTCATGCTTTAGTGGCAAACACTTTACCAACTTCTCTGTCTTCCCTACCTTAACTATTAGTTTTATTTTACTTATTTTTGAGACAGGGTTTCTCTGCCTGGCCTAGAACTAGCTATGTAGGCCAGGCTGACCTCAAATAACAGAGATCTGCCTGCCTCTGCCCATTGAATGCTGGAATCAAAGGTGTGTGTCACCGCACCCGACAATTAGTTATTGGCTTTAAGTAAAGAGTGACAGGCTTGACATCCTGCTCATGACCAAGCCAGCTTACTTTACTTACAGAACTGAAATGGGTGGTGATAGCATCCTGGACCTGTCCCCGGATCACAAGATTGACCAACCATTGCCAATAGATCTGTTCCCAGAGAAAAAAGGGTTAAAGGAGATTTCATGAAAGTGCATTTGTCACGAGTTACCTACAGATGATGTGTCGGGTCCTCTGAGCACAACCCCAGACAGACCCCTGAGGGCTTTAGATTTACGTCCCACTGTGCCTGGGCCTCTGTCAGGCAGCAGCTGTTTCCTGAGCTGACTCAATATTTCCCACTGATGGTTGTGCTGTTTCCTCGATCCTGCATCCTAACCCCGCCCGTGCCTGCCCAAGTGGTCTCCTGGGCCCTTGAACACCACTTTCCCTGGGCCAGGAGTCCCTGCCCTTGTGCTCTTGGCTTCTATCCCTGATGATTCGAATCTCCCTTGACAGGCTCTCACGTCTTCCACCCCACCAGCCTTCATCTGCCTGGCAACTGCCACCTTCCTCACTCCTTCACACTATGGCCGTCCTTCTGCTGCTGTTCACCCATAGCTAGCTGCTCACCAGACCCACCTGTGCCAGCCCTTGCATTATCACAGTCCTTGGATGAGCACCATGCTGTGTTGCACAAGTGTCTGCTCTCTCTCTGCTGTGGCCATTCACGGTCAGCAGAGCCTTTTGTAAGACAGTTCTGATGTTCATACTCTTCTACTTAACCCTTTCTTAGTGTGTCATGTTGCCTGGGCATCCAGATATGTAGAAGGCTTTAAAGAGACACACAAGAGTGATCACCAAGCATATGGTGGGTGCACCAAGCATGGGCAGCAGACATCAGCACAGAAATGTGCTATTGTTTTGTTTCCTAAGAAAATAATCCACTTTAAACACCCCAGGAGCAGAGGGGATGGCTCAGTGAGTAAAATGATTGCAGCCCAAACCTGAGAATCTGAGTTTGAATCCCCAGCACTCATATAAAAAGCCAGACTCCACCTGTAAGCTAATGCTGGGCTTGGGCCATAGAGACAGGAGTTCTAGGACTCTGTGAGCTAGTCTAGATTCTGATGTAAGGATAGGAGTAGGAGGACATATGTTAGCCTCAGGCCTCTGTAGGCAAGTGTACATGTATGTTCTTGGGTACCTGTGTGCACAAGAACACACATACAGACATGGCAGTCACAGCACACACACACACACACACACACACACACACACCCACACACCAGTTGGCAGAGTAATTCAGGCTCTGCCTAGCAATTGATCCTTCCCAGCTGGTCTGGCTATTCCCTCCTCCAAACATGATTTCCCTTGGTTGAAAGGATGTTGATTTGACTGACAATTTATTGTGACTCCTTTGAATTCTTCCCATATATATATTCATATATATATATACATGCATATATATATACATATGAATGTATACATATTCATATATTTTTCTACTTTTTTTTATCTGATCCTGTGGTAAACTACTTGAAAATAGATGTTTTTCTTTCTTTTTTATAAATTTTATTTAAATTAGAAACAATCTTATTTTACTTATTAATCCCAGTTTCCTTTCCCTCCCATCTTCCCTTGCCCTCCAAATGTTTTTCTAATGTTGACAATCTTTCTGGAATGAACTTGTGTGTGTGTGTGTGTGTGTGTGTGTGTGTGTGTGTGTGTGTGTGTGTGATTTGTTAGATTTGATCCAGCTAGTGAACAATGGCTGTCTACCAATGGGAGGTTCAAGAATCCAGTAATTCAGATGAGACAGGGCTGGATGTCTCATCTGGTCTTCAGTCTATGCTAGAATCTCAAAGACAGAGACTGCAAGAGTGAGAGCAAGCAGGCGGACCTTTCTCCATGTCCTTTACATAGACTTTCAGCAGAAGGGATGGTCCAGATTAAAGGTGGATCTTCCCAGCTCAGAAGAACTGGATTAAACTAATGAAAACTCCCTCACAGGTGTGCCCAGCTGCTTGCTGTTTCGTTGGCAACCAAGAATCACATCACACCTATTAACCTGTAAGAGTGTTAAGAAAATGGGATAGGGCTGGGCAGTGATGGCGCATGCCTTTAATCCCAGCACTTGGGAGGTAGAGGCAGGCAGATCTGTGTGAGTTCGAGACCTGCCTGGCCTACAAGAGCTAGTTTCAGGACAGGCTCCAAAGCCACAGAGAAATCCTGTCTCAAAAAACCAGAAAAAAAAAAAAAAAAAAAAAAAAAAAAAAAAAAAGAAAGAAAGAAAAAGAAAATGGAATAGGCATTGCCGTGGTAATTCCTTGCCCATCCCCTTCCACACTGTGGAGTGTACCTGGCCGAGAAGCAGCCTGTACTGTGCAGTGACTTCTGCCACCTCTGCTCCTTGCTGTGGGATGGAGAAGCCCCTCCTGGCTTCTGTTTGTTTCTGTCAGTGGTCTCCTAGTCAGAAAGGAGGATGATGGTGTATTAGGTTTATGAAGGGTGTACTTGCCCATCAGCAGGGTCAGTGGGGACAGTTCCAGCAAAGGGACTTCATTTAAGGCAGCATTCTCTCTGACATGGGGAAATGGGGAATCCTTGGTATGTTTACTCTCCGTGTTCTCTTTGTAAAAGAGTGTTCCTCATGGAGGCTGCATTCCGAGGAACCCTGTCCTGCAGTGGAGCTTGGGGGGGGGGCAGATGCACAAATGGAAGTGGGTAGGTGATGATAAGAAGCAGGTCTGAGGGCACTTGAGACACCCTGCAGAGACACACTGATTTGGCACTTAGTACATGCAAGGACTCTGTCTAGCACTCTAAATGACTTGTTTCCTTGATCTTGACATGGCCCTGTGAACTAAGGATGTCACTGGGCTGTTACAGAGCAGCTTGGAGAGGCTAAGTGGCTTGTGGCAGATCCTGCAAACACTACACAAGCACTGGTTATGTATAACACTACTCCGTGCGGTGTGGAGACTAGCTGAAGAGCTGTGTGGGGAACTGGGCACCAATCCAGTGCTGGAGTTTTTAGACACTGAAATGACTGAAGTTTCTGAGTTCTCCGGTACAGGAACTAATACCACAGTAGGTAGGATAATTCCTAGCAAGGCAAAAGTTTAAGATTTTGGGAACAATATGGTATGTATCGAATAGTAAGTGTAACAAGTAATGGTAGGCTAATAGCTAGTTGCTTGGAAGGGGGTGAATGCTAAAGTACTAAAGGGTGCTATGAATGATAGCCTATGTTTAAAATGACTAAGGGAAGGGGATGGAACAATTGTAACCAATGACTCTCAAGGACCAAATAGAAAAATGTTACCTGGGACCACCCACATCCCTTTTATTCATTGAGTGGCTTCCAGGGAGGGACATTTGCTCTTGCCAGCATTGTAAGATTCCATCTTGGATTAAAGACACAACAGTAAGGAACCATCATCTCATCAGATTAGTTATGGCTCCTTGTAAGTGATCCCTGAGGTTTGCTTGTTTGTCCCTCCAGGAGACATGGAAGGGTCACTGGACCCTCAGCTGGGATTCCAGCTGCTGCCAGCCTGCTGTCTGTGGCTCTGCCCTAATTGCATGTGGGGTGCTAGAAGGTTAAACTCAGGGAGGAGGGCCACCGTGTGTACCACCATGGAGCAGTTGTTACCCACCCTGGGGCAAGACTTCCCAGGGCACAATTGCTTTGAGGTCACCATGCCCAGGGTCCTCCAGGCTGAATTCGAAAGGAGTTCTTTACCATCTCATCACTGGTGCTTATTTAACAGAGAAGCAGACATTTGTGTGTATCTCCCCAGGGGAGGAGTTCTTGGCACAGTCAGAAGGACTATGACAAAGTCAAGGATGATACCGATGTGACTGAAGCTTAGCTAACTGGGGCGAAATCCGAGTGTGTCCACCCTTCCCTAAGTGTGGCACACCCTGGTTATGGCGGCAGTTGCTTGGGTCCTACTGTGGGTAGGGAGATGTAGCTGAGTCTGAACCATTGGGAGGTGGAGCAGCTTGGAGGTAGATGGGAGACCCCAGGGTGGCCATTTTTTTCTACTATACAGTGGCATTCCTGCTTAATGAATGGGGTTCACTGTATTAGGTGGACACACCCTAAGACTGGTTGATGATTTGGAACAAATATTATGGTCCCTGGGAGTAGAATGACAAGCTGCCATGGAGGCTGAGAGATGGCTGCCCAGAGGCAACCTGCTTGTTCCAGGGAGGCATTACAACAATAAAGGGGCATTCTGGACATGGGACTGGTGACCTCCAACAAACACAGTTTGTAATTAGAGAAGGAAAGTAGGGAGCAGGCAGATGAGATGGAGAAGTCGGCTTGCCACTTCTTCTGGTGGGACCCAGCCTAAAGATACTCAGAACACATTTCAGGTCTCCGTAAAAGAGCCCTTCCTGGGACCCAGAACCTTGCCACCTATGGGAAGCATCAGACAGATAGGAAAGAGGAAAAATAAGTAAATGTGTGAGAGATGCATGATGCCCAATCCTCCAGGCAAGATAAAACTGTTGGCCAGAGTGGAGAGAGAGTACAAATCAGCCAAGGCATTGGGGAGATTTAGTGACTTTAATGAACACCCTTCCCCTGCTGGGGAAGGAACTCATATGGGTAAAATCCACAGTAGCCTCTTCTGGAACCGGGTGGCCAGGGGCACCTATAGGTAAGGACCAGGTATGGTGGCACCTGGAAGCCCCCATTGAATTGTTGAATTGGTGGTCTGTTAATGTGTAGAGTATTTGGGCTCAGAGCCAGGTGTGCCACAGTTCCCAGTGACTAGATGAAAGAGCCATCAGCTGATACACACTGCAATAGAGCAGAACATGTAAAAAGGACCAAACTTGACCTAAGGGTGGGCGGTTTCCTTCCCGGAATAAATACACTGTGTGCATTTAGCTCCTGGGGTGTGGCCAACGGAAAGGCACCAGCTGGCTACAGCCACCATGCAGTGCCAGCCAAGAGTCTACCAGGCCTAGGAAGCCGTTGGGCACAGTGGTCCACACTGTTCTCTTGGCAAGCAGTCTGGACTGGCTCCTGCTAAGTCCATTGGGGGGTTTGGAGATACATGAAGGCACCTGGCCATGTCCCCAGGTTCAGAAGCTGGTGTGCATAGGGAAGACGGCTGTTGATTAGGAAGAACGAAGTATGTAACTCGTCTTCGCTCCTGTGCTCTACATTGGTCCTCTGAAAGAAGGGGCAGGTGCAAATGCCAGCACCTTTCATGCTGCAGGGGACCTGGGTGACATTTTCATGAGTGCTGTAGATGGGCTGCAGTCCAGGACTTATGGTGCTCGGCTCTGTAGAGAAGTTATAGAAGGAACCATGTAGGATGGTACCTGCCTGGGCTGTGTCCTGTCCCCCTTCCCCTCCAGCCCAGCAGAGTGGTGTAAATCATGTCTTTTGTTTGTTTATGTTTTGAGGAAAGGATCTTGACTAGCCCAGGCTGGTCTTCTACTTGCTGTGTAGCATATGACTTTGAACTTCTGATCTTCCTGCTCCCACCTCTGGCATTCTGGGACTGCAGGCCTAGTTTATGCAGCACTGGGAATTGTACCTAGGGCTTCCTGAGTGCTAGGAAAGGCACTGTGACAGCGGAGCTACTACATCCTGGCTGTGAATCACGTGATTTATGTAGAGCCGCTATGCAGAGCGCAAGTGAACATCCCATCGGCAGAGTATATCACATGCTAAAGCCCCAAATTATTGGCAGAAGGACCCATGCTGTCCCCTCAGTCTTTCCAGGTAAGCCACAGGGAAAGTAGGATGTGGCAAGATGGGAGCAAACGTGGGCATCAGTACCTCCATTTTGTATTGTACTCTAATTGATTGAACTATTCTCTCTGAGTGCAGTGATTGGAGTTTGTTCAGGTTTAACAGTTGTAAATAAGGTAGCCTGTAAACATCGTGGACCCAATGACATTTACTTACTTGGAGTGTATTCGCCTAGGGTATGGCTTCCAAAGCAGACTCTGGGTCAGAGAAGTCCTTTGGATCTTGTTACATGGACAGGCAGCTCCTGGGGGCACTGACAGCCTAGGGTGCCATTATTAATATTTGAGTGTGCAGCCTTCCTAGATCCCTGCTTGCCCTGGGTTTTGTAATTACTAATTGCTTGTGAGATTTTTTAAAACCAAAAGATTTAGAAAAGGTTATATGTTTTTGTTAAGTTGAATGAAATAAAGGCTGTTTATTCTGTTTCCTGGTTTTTGGAAGTCTGAATAAAAGCTTCATGTTTTGCTTTGTCTCCTTAGCTTTGTTCATTTTTTTTTTTTTTTTTTTTACTTATTTTGGGGGGGGGGTTCTTGAGATAGTGCCTCATACATCTCAGGCTGACAGAAACATTCTTTGTATCCAAGGATGACCTTGAACTCCTGAGCTTCTAGTCTCCACCTCTATAATGCTGGGATTACAAGAGCTCAGCACAAAACCTGGCTTTAGTAACTATTCCTTAAAACATGTCTAGTTTTTGTTTGTTTTTTCAAGACAAGGTCCCTCTGTGCAGTCCTGGCTGTCCTGGAGCTCGATTTATAGACTAGCCTGGGTTCAGATTCACAGAAATCCACCTGCCTCTGCCTCCCAAGTGCTGGGACTAAAGGTGTGCACCACCATTTCCCAGTTTAGTCTTTATTCTTATAACAACATGGAGCAGTGGAGTAGCAAACCTGAGAGTTTTGTAATCTCACAGAACAGGGTAAAGGGCACACACAATCTAAGCTCAGAATTTGTTGCATAGTGGCATCTTAGGAGAGAAGGTTGGCTGCTCTCTGGCCTAGTATTTGACTCCAGGATTTACAGATTTGCTGGTTGCTTTGTGGTTTGCACAGGGCCAAAAATATTACGTTGAAACCAAGAGTGGCCTTTCTACAGTGTTTGTCCAAACTGTAAACGAACTCATTTTATTACCAACTGTGTCCTCTCACTCGGTTTATTTTACAAGTGTCACATTGCCTGTCACTATGCTTGTCTTTAGCTTCTGCTTAGACACTGGTGTCTAGACAAACTTATAAACCTTCATGGGAGGCTCCGAGACTCTGCAGAGGAGGAGGTAAGAACCTTTACTTTCAGGGTAGATCACACCCTTGTGCTGATTGGCAGAACTGGCTTGTGTGTCCATCCATCTGTCTGTTCCTACCTATGTGGACACAGGCTTGCACATGTGCATGCCTGTGTTTATGTGGGGGTGGGAACTCATGCAGAGCTTATGCCTATTAACAACACTACAAACATCTCCCACCTTCTTTCACAAAGGGATGCCAGAAATCCTCAGAACTCAGGGTCTATTCTCTGTCTTGAGACTTAAGAGAAATGTCGAAGCTGTGTTACATCCCTGTGGAAATGGCCTGAGTTTATTTGACAGTAGTGGTCGCTGTCAGTTGAATGGTAACTGTGACTGTCGGAGAGTGTAATGCTAAAAGAGCTTAATGTTAGTTTGGGTCTGTTGCTGTGAGACCTTTGGAGTTCAGTTTCTGAAGTGGGTTTTAATTTCATTTCATTTTGGATAAGTCTGCTTGAGATTCAGGTTGTTTTTTTTGTGTGTGTGTGTTTTTGTTTGTTTGTTTGTTTGTTTGCATAACCCACAATACATTGACTGGTACTCACATGTGTCCATATGTGCCTGTGTATAGTTTGTGTAGTTCTGGACTCGAAGTTTCCAATGTGAAGAGAGTGTGATTGATGGAGCAGAGAGAAGCTTGGGAGGGAGGTGAGGAGCTTCCTCATAGGAATCTCCCGCTGAAATGGGTGTGACTGCTAGACAGAAGTGTGTCTGGGAAGAATGGTTGCTGAAGTCTCTTGATCCCAGAAACACAGGTAATGTATCTCTTACCCAGAATGCTTGGGACAAGAAGGGTTTACAACTGAAAGGTTTCTTGGTTATGGAGTACTTGCAGGACTACAAGTTGAACATCCCTTATATAATATAATATATATAATATAATATATATTATATTATATATAAAAATAAATATAAGTCCCAGTGAAATTGCCCACAGTGACCCCATCCTTCCATCATAATATCCTTAGAGCCAGGCAGAGGAACTCCTCTACTTTTGTTCAGGGTTAGGAAGGCTGCATGGTGATATGACATGCAACTTCATTTTCAAGACTTCGTCCAAGTGAGCACGATGTCCGTTCCATTCAGGAGCCTGTCTAGTGAGACTGAGAGGTCAAGGAAGCAAAGGGAGGGATGCAGGTGCAGGAGCTGAGGAACACTCACAGGGGTCTTTAGAAGAATAACGTAGTGACATGGTGTGTGGTGCAGTCAGCCAGGTACAGCTGATCAGGCTCCTGTGCTCCAGGTGCCAATCTCAGCCTGAAGCCAACTCCTGGCCAGGGTTGCATTTTGCAGATCTCTTTTGCTTCTTTGTCTTCTCTGGCCCCCCTTTCCCAGCCCAGTCTCAGCTTACCGGCATTTGTAAATGTAATTTCTATGTCTTCAGTTGTAGGACCTACCAAGCAAGGATGAGGTTAAGTCATTAGTGAGAAATACCTTGGTATTTATTGTCACGGTTAGTTGCTTTTGTTCACAGTAAAACTTTCACTATTTTGCTTTCTGTGTCTCCCTCTCCCATCTTCATTTTTACTTTCCTGGTCCAGTGTTTAAAATAGCCTAGAGTCAGCCAACCTTGCTTCTAAGCAACCTCCTTAGCTTCCCACCAATTGGCTCAGACTCAAGGAATGTGGACTTTTTTTTTTTCTGGTTTAAGCTAAACATAATTAGGAGAGCATTTACTTCAGAGTCTGACATAATGGACTCCTTGCATATGCATTCCTTAGTTATGACCCTGGATACTTGTATTCTTCATGTTCAGTTTTGGAACACAGGTAGTTGCTTGAATTAGCAATTTGTTACATTAGTTGTTCTCCATTTTATTTATTTATTTATTTATTTATTTATTTATTTATTTATTTTTTAAAAAAAGATGACTGCAGTATGAATATCTCTTATTGCAGGTGAGACCTGTTTCAGATTCTGGATTTGGAAATATGTGCATAGACTGATTGTCAGCGAAGAGCCCCTAAACCAGTCATCCAAAATCCAGGCTGAGCTGGTTGGAGTGGTGCAGATTAGTGGGGAAACCAGCCCTCCTTGGTCACAGGTTTCCAGAGTACTGGAACTGCTTTTTAAATCTTTTGGATGTCAGGTGAATGACAGAAAATAATTTTATTCTTGTGAGGAAATGATCTAAGTTCCTAGTTTGTGTTTTCTTGCAGATTAAATAGAAATAGAAATGATGTTTCATGCCATGATTTTGGGTGGATTCAGTGAGTAATGGGCATCTGCTGTGGCTGGTTTGCCCCATTGCTGACCTGCTTGCAGGGGGTGGGGGGGGATAAGCTTTCCTTACATTTTACAGCATTTATCTATTGTGTGTGTGTGTGTGGGGGAGTTGCAGGTAGTATACACAGAGCTTAGCTCAAAGGACAACTTCAGAGGGTTGATTTACTCCTGCCATTTTGGTCTTAGGCTTGGTGGAAAGTGCCTTTACCTGCTGAGCCAGCTCATTGGCCCAGGTGAGCTTTCCTAAGCAATGTCTTGTTCCTTCTTACTCCTGTTTGCTTGTATTGCTGGTTCAGCATTTGTACATCTTTCCGGTCCTGGAGCTGCCATTAGCTGTCTGCTTGTGTCTGGAAGCTCCTAAGATGGGCTAGGGTAGCTGGCAAAGATCTTTCTGCCACTAATGCAGGGACTGCTACACACCATGCGTACTCCCATATGTATGATTGCATTATAGGAGCACCTTTTATTCAGGCACTAACACACCAAGTGGGTGACAGGTCTTCCACTGATTCATGGCTTTTCAGGATATTAAAAGAAAAATAAAATGCATAGGCCTGGAGGCCTGGAGAGTTGGCTCAGCAGTTGAGGCCACTGGCTGATCTTGCAGAAGACGGAGGTGGGGGGTGCGGGGTTCAGTTTCCAGCATCCTCATGGTGGTTTACAACCACCTGTGACTCCAGTTCCAGGTGATTGAATTCATCAATACTTCGTAACTGTAATTTTGTTGCTGTTATGAATTGTAATATTAATATCTGGAATGCAGGATTTCTGATATGGGGCCCCCAAAGAGATTGTGACCCACAGGCTGAGACTCACTGAATTTTTTTACTCTCTCCCATTTATATATATATATATATATATATATATATATACACACACACACACACACACACACACACATATAATGATTGGGTTTTTTGTGACATTTCATATTTAAATAGCTGTATAGCTGTTCACACTCATACCCCCAAATCATGAGTTCCCTTCCTCTCACCAAATACTTTGCTTTCTTTGTGTGTATCTCTGTGTGTGTCTCTCTCTGTGTGTATCTCTGTCTGTGTATGTGTGTCTGTCTGTGTGTGTCTGTGTGTGTCTCTGTGTATATATATGTGTGTGTGTCTCTGTGTGTTTGTCTCTGTGTATATCTGTGCATGTGTGTGTCAGATGTCTATGTCAGGTGTCTTCTGTCATGTTCCACTCATTCACCTATTTATTTATTTATTGAAGTAGGGTGTCCCTTTAAATCTAGACTGGCTGTTGAGCCCTGGATCGTCCTGCCTCTGCTCTCCAGCTCCCCACCTCTGCTGTACTTCCTCTGGGATCACAGATGTCCAAACTCATGCTTTCCTTCTTGTACTTCGTCTATGCTGAGCCATCTCTGTGGCCCCTTGTTTTGTATCTTGAATGAAAGATTTCTTGAGGCTGGGGAGCTAAGACCCCTGGGTACACTCATCTGGATAGATCGGAAGAATCTTCCATTTAATATTAGTCTAGGAGAGTTCACAGAAACGTGGCCTCTGGGATCCAGCAGATCACTAGACACAATGAGCTGAATGAAGAACACCGAATTATACAAATGAGCATGCCTGGGCATGAGAAGTGAGATTGCCCTGGCTTGTGCATTTCTTCTTCCAAACTGTCTGGAATGTATCTGTGTAAATGCAGGAGTCGTATGAGCGTGTTAGCAGGGTCCTGAATGACACACCACACTGCAGGCATGGAGTGGGACTGTGGACATGAAGAAGGCCAGCCCAGGTGAAGGTGCAGGGGTATGGCTGCACAGTCAGATACTTGGGGGAATCCTTGGAAATAAGTTTGTAGATGAGGCATTGTAGATGCAGGCCTTTTGCGGTAATTTTTTGTTTTGTCTTCTTTTTTTTAACTTAAAGGTACTTACTAAAATTCCTGAAGCTACAGACTAAAACCAACATACCTGCAGTGTGAAAAAGAATCAAGACAGGCCTTGGTCCATTTTTCTCAGGCTGTCATTTCATTCTCTTTGCTATTTGAAGGGAATACTTTTATGCAGTCGTTTCTTCCTTTTACCTTTCTGGTTTCAGTTCAGCTAAATGGAGCTTTACTTAAAAATAAAAACAAAAACAAAAACAAAAAAATCAAAAACAAAACCAATGATGTTTTTAAATAAAAGAGATGGGTATGGTAGTGCAGGCCTATAATCCCAGCACTTGGAACCCAGTGGGAGGTTTGCTGAGTTCATGGCCAGCCTGAGCTGTGTCTTCAGAAATTTAAACAACAGAACTGGCCAGGCTGTTCTCTTTCCTGACTCTGTCCCTGCTGCCCCACATCCCCACTCAATCCCCCAGACAATGATTTCCACAGTTTGGTGCTAGGGATGGCATGCAGGTCCTCATGCATGCCAGGCAAGTGTTCTGCCACGAGGTACATTCCAGCCCTGTAATTTCCTTCTTGGGAAGAGCCTTTCCAAGTTGTATTTTCAGCTATAAAGACACAGAGGAGGAGGGAGAGGGAGGGAGAGGAGAGGTAGGAAGAGGGAGGGAGGTAGGAAAGGGGGGGCAGTGCCAGCCCACTCTTGTGCACAGGGAGGTTAGAGCTCTTTGTTCCAGCTTTATTTTTTGAGACCAGGTCTCTCAGTGATCTTGGAGTTTGCTGCTGTCTTTCTTTGCCTGCTCCTTCCCAGGACTGGCTGGCATTACAGATGCTTGCTGCCATACCCTGGTGGGTGCTGGGAATTGAACTCAGGTCCTCATGCCGAAAGGATGACTATCTGGAGAGAACTTGAGAAAAAAAGTCTCCAGGAAGGAGAGGGAGCAGGAGCCAGGAATGGGCGCAGAGAGCATGCCTTGAAGCTCAAGGCATGTTCTAGAAGATAAGGGGAAGAAACTAATGTGGCCAGTGCTTTAGGGTGGAGTGGGATAGGGTGGGAATTCCCTTCCAGCTGGGATATGAGGGCCACAAAAGGCTCCTGTAGGACTCTGGAAATATGAGGGTTTTCCTGGATGAGACATCCAGTGCTTCCTACCTTCCCAAGTGTTTTCTTTGTTTTTGTTTTTCCCTCCTTCTTTGTATCAAGAGTTAATCCAGTGTTTTCAAACATCAGTCCCTGTTCTATTTCCCTTGAATCTGTTCCCAAGGAAGGTAAATATTTACCACCGTGGTGTAAGGTGTGTTGCTTGGGTAAGTGTTCAGGAGTAGGCAACTTCACACGCAGTTTAGCAAACCACACTGTGTTTGTTTTGCTCCACTGCTAATCAGGCAAGAATGATTTCAGCAGGAAGGTCGGTATCTTAACCAACCATCTGTCACAGGAATGCAGTGTCTGGCAGCTGTCATCAGCCTGCTGCACACTAACTGGGACCGGTTTCTCAGTGTGTTTCAGTGGGGAAAACAGTATATTTTTGCTGGCCATTGCTTTCCTTGCAAAGGACAGTATAAGGGATTGGGTGCTTTTCCATTTGTTTTTAGGCCCTAGAGACAAAAAGCCAAAGGCCTGGTACAGCAAGCCCTTTCCAGGTTGGCCTTCAGTTTGTAAAAGGAGGGTGAAGAAATCAGGGAGTGAGTGATTTACTGCTGTGTGAGGGGCCTTGTCCGCTGTGCACAGTGTGGTTCTGGGAGTTTCCCATGAGAGCCTGGGTGTGGTGGGTAGCTGGTGTGCCATTGTGCTTTGGAAAGGGTTAGGTTCGGGAGAACCTCCTAAGAAACTTTGTTCAGAGCTCTTAGTTGAGGCCTCAGGTTTCAGGTCCTTCTCAGCTTAGCCAGAAAAGTTGTGCTTTGGCAAATGTAATCCCCAGCTGCAGAGAGATGTCAGCATGTCTCATGAGGAAAAGGAGGAGGAAAAGCCTTATGATGAGATTAATGATGTACCCAACACAGTTTCAAACCTCGTTAACTGGTGTAGCTGTTCTCCATTGTCGTCTCTCCCTGGGAGCAGGCTTGCTCCCACAGGAGGTGCTTGAGTGGCCAAAGGGTCCTTGAGGGACACCAACCTGGGACATTAGGTTGGGAAGAAGTTGTTCCCGCTTCATTAACTGTTGTAGATGAGGGAGTAGGCCTGTGACTTGCTTACTGGAAAGACTGGGGACAGGGCCGACTTGGGGACCAGATGACTTAGCATACCATCTGTACTTACCCCTCAGGTACCTGGGCTGGGCGAGGCCAGGCTCTGCGCTCCCAGCTCTGTATCTTATTCAGGGTTCTCATCACTTGTGTTCCTAGTCAGTGGGAAACATACACCAAGGTTCCAGAGACCAGTTATGCGGCCTTAGGGGAGTGAATTATGGGCTAAAGGCTTCACCTACTGATGGAGGGCTTGGTGCACAGAGGTCTTATTTTCAGCTTTGTTTGGGGACTGGGAGGGAGTCAGACTCCACCCCTGCCCCCAGAAGGCATTATAGTCAAGGTTCCATGGGTAGGGGTGCAGCTCAGTTGGTAGTGTGCTTGACTAGCTCTCATTAGGCTGTGATTCTGTCCCCAACATCCTGAAAACTGGGATCAGTGCCTCACACCTGTAATCTTAGCATTTGGGAGATTTAAGGCCAGCCCATACCACATGATGATACTCTATCTCAAAAACACTTGTCTCCCCACTAAAATTCAATTTCAAGTTCTTTTGAGGGGCCCCATATTCATGGAATCAGGCTCCATTAGTGTATCCAGCCTTTAAATCTACATTTTGCCAAGTACCCACCACATTTTAAGGGCTACACCAAAGATGACAACTCTAAATCCAGTTGGTTAGTTTGAAAGTCTTCCACAAATGATTCATCAGCAGGTGAATGGCCCAGGGTAGTTCCCATGACCTACAGGGATCCTTTACACCAAACCTTAAAATTATGACCACCAACACATTCTGCAGAGAGCTTGAGGGCGGTCAGCCCTCTAGTTTATTGCCTTTAAAAGGGGATGCTTTATCTGGATTAGACAACCTCAGGCTAGTCCTGCCCTCTGGGGCTGGAGACAGACCATCTTGATGCTCTGGAATTTCTAGCCTGGGAGCACCCAGATGGCCAGAGACAAGTCAGGGCCCCCAGGTTCCCCTTCCAGAATCATCTTGGGCCAAAGAAAGAGAAGGACGAACAAGGAATGATGGGGGGATGGCTGGAGGAGACTTCCAAAGCTGGGAGATTGTGAAGATGGTGTTGGTGATAATGACTGGAATAGCAAGGACACCAAAACCAGCTACCATCTAAGGAGCCGGGCTCTTGCCTGCTCTAAATACTGTCACCCCCAGCTTACCAATGGGGAAAGAAAATCGAGGCAGAGTGTCAGTCACCAAGGTCAAGATGGTTGTGGCAGATGTGGGATTATGATTTGTAAACCTAGGTGGCACAGGCAGGGAGTTCAGGTTGACCACTTAGATGTCTGTGCCCCCCCCCCCCCACGCGCGCACAAAAGATAGCAAAGGAGAGAATGTGTTGGTCCCCAGCCAACTGTGGCAAGGCTGAAAGTTGGCTCATACTGTTAGATTTAGTTTTTCAAGAACTATAATAGGAATCGGTATTTTTGGTGAGCTAATCCATTTAAGTGGTGGGATGACCTTCAAATATTTGTATAAGACTTACTATTTATACAAGAGTTTGCCTACATGCATGTCTGTTCAGTGTGTGTGTGCCTGGTACCCATAGAAGCCAGAGAGGCCATCAGATCCCCTGGACCTGGAGTTAGAGACAGTTGTGAGCCTCGGGGTAGAGCTGGGAATTGAACCCAAGTCCTCTCCTAGAGCAGCAAGCACTCTTAATGGCTGAGTTATCCCCCTTGCCCTAGGCCTTCAGCTTTTTAGGTGGAAATGGGCCAAATGAATAAGTAGGTTTTTAGTGGGACTTTTATTCCGTTGGGTTTGCAGCTGTTGGCATAGCGTCTGGATCAGAAGTGTCACTAAGTGTGTAGTGAACAGGCTGTGCTCTGAGCATATATATATCTCGAGACATATATTCTCTGTGTAGCTTTGATGCCTGTCCTGAAACTTGCTCTGTAGTCCCGGATGGCATCTAATTCACAGAGACCTGCCTGTCTTTGCCTCCAAGTGCTGCTGGGATTAAAAGGGTGGGCCACCACTGCCCAGCTGGGTGTCAGTTTAAACCCAGCTTCTCTTAGCTGCCTCTTGGTCTTTACAGGCTTTGCTGCTTCCTGTTCTAGACTAGCCCAGTACTGAGGTCAGATACACTTCAAAGTGTATATTGCTATAGTTTGTTTTGATGTTGACTAGGACTCTAGTAGGGTTATTTTTGTTGTGTGTGTGTTTTTTTTTCTTCTCTTTTTGTGGAAGTTTTAAAAGTTGAAGTTGAGAAAACACATCACATAAAATTTACTACCTTTTGGCGACTGGAGAGATGGCTCAGAGTATTTGCTGCTTTTGCAGAGGACTGGAGTTTTGTTCTCAGAGCCCACAGCATGCAGGTTAGAACTACTTGTAACTTCAGTTCCAGTTCCAGATGATTCCATACCTTCTTTCCTCAGTAGGCACCACCGCACAGTGTGCATGCTATTGCACGTGCGCGTGTACACACACACACACACACACACACACACACACACACAGGTTTTTTTTTTTAATTTGCCATCTCTACCTAGTGTTTGTGCATGTTCATATGTGTACAGAGCAATACACATGGAGGCCAGAGGACCACCTCAGATGCTGTCCACCTTGTTTTTGAGGCAAGTTCATTTGCCAGTACCTGAGACTTGTGGGTTAGGCAAGGCTGGCTGGCTGCCAAGCCCAGGGATCTGCCTGTCTCCACTCCTTCAGTTTAATAGCTCTCAGACTGAGTTTTCAAAGGTTGTGAAATAGGTGTGCCACTATGTGCAGGAAGGGAATCCCTCTAAGTGATTGTCTTCTCAGAGCTGTAAGCGCTTACCCAACGAGCCTCAACTCAGGCATCACTAACCCAAAGCAAAGGCAGAGCTGGGAACCCAGGTTCTGGTCTCTGTGTTTGGAGAAATACCATGTCTTCCCAGAGCATGCTGGCCATGCATAGATCCAGCCAGTACAGAAGGTCTGTAGCTGTTTATCCAGCCTTACAGAGGGGCTACTGAGTGTCCCAGGGGCCTTCCCATGACCTCTGACAGAGCACTTTGCGGTGAGACTCTGAGGACAGGACAAAGGAGGAATGGTTCTGCTAGAGGCGGAACCATCGGTAGGGGCTGACTTGAGTGAACTGAAGCTTGGTAAATTCTTGTAGCCATATAGGAAAAGCAAGAAATACTTCCGGAAGTTTTATTGATATGGTTTATTGTTGTCTCCTCAGTTGATATTATGTGGACAAATATTGGTGAAATCTTGTAAAAAAGCAGTAAGATGCCTAAAATTCTCAAATATTGCTGATGACCGGAGGGCGGAGTAGTCAGCAGTGCAGAGTTTGCCAGAATTGTGCCAGGCCCTGGATCTGGTCCCCAGCAAACACACAAACACCTCCACTGCTGGAGGAGAGCATGTTTAGACCTGCAGACAGACCTCAGAGTTCAAAGGTAATGTACACATAGTTTTTCTTTCTAGGATTTAATAATCTAGAATGAACTCTACTGAATCAAGATGGTAACATGAGAAATAAATGACCCAGAGGTTGATATTGGGCTTCAAACTTCAAGCTGAATATCAGAAAAGCAAAGCATCTGGCCACTAGCTTCTTACCACTACCTCAGACTAAATGATCCTGTCTCCACCAGCTCTCACCAAGCCTCAGGCTGTAACCTCTCCTCATCATGGCTGGAGAATGAATGCCTCATGCTGAATACTTGCTCCTGTCTCTTATAATCCTCTAGTGCTGGGATTAAAGGTGTGAGCTATAATTCCCTTTTAGACTGATTCAATCTTGTATAGATCTGGGTGGCCTTGGACTCACAGAGACTGGTCCACCTCTTAATCCTGAGTCCTAGGATTAAAGGTGTGCACCACCACCTCCTAGCTTCTGGCTGCTGAGGTTGAAGGTGTGTATCACCACTGCCTGATCTCTATAGCTTGAGGCTGGCTTTGCTTTTCTGAATCCTCAGTCAAGCTTCAACAAGTCATAAACAATGTATCACTACACAAGATGAAAGAAAACTCATTTACATTTTGGTCTGGCTACCCTGCTGCCCCTGACTGGTAGAGCACCGAGGTGGGGTTCTTATCTGCAGCCTTGTACAGGACACATTCTTGTCTTCCCGCCATGTAGCATGGAGGGCTGGGAGGACTGGATAGGTATGTGGGACATTGTTAGGCAGTTAATAGTTACACAGACACACACACCCCTAATCTTCCTTGAGACTACTGCTCAGAGTGAAATAATGGCTAGCCGGTCCTCCTCTGATGAAGACTGTTTGACCTTGCACAGCATTCTCTGTGAATGTTGTTCTTCTTTTGCAAAGAGAATTTACATAGCTGGGAGGTTTTGTGACTCATGCTTTTCAAAGAAACCAGGTGGTATCCCTGAATAGTGCACTGTCTGTGGGGCTGTCTGCGGGATTGTCGGATCATCACTACGACTGGTTAGTAAATGTGAACACAGCTGTGTGGCTAGAGACAACTTAAAGGGATCCTTCCCTCAGTAGGAAATTGGAGAAAAGCAATGCTCTTGTTAGCAGACACAGCATGGCACTGTTTATGGGAACTCTGGTAGGAAGAGAGATGAAAAGGCCCAGGGGCTGGAGAGATGGCTCAGAAGTTCCTGCTCTTGCAGGACTCAGGCTCAGTGACTAGCACCCATATGGTGACCCATGACCCTCTGCATTGCTGTCCTAAGCATCTGACACCCTCTTCTGGCCTCATAGACTCTTGCACATGGAGTACACATAAACTTAGATTCCCTCATGCGTGTGTGTGTATATGTGTGCGCGCGCGCACACACACACACCCATCCTCCCTCCACTGCCCCGCAAGGCACTGTAGGGTGTGCTATCCTTTGAGTGCTGCTTGCTGCATTCTTGCTGAAAATGCTGGTTGGTTGCTGCACTATGAGGAAGAAACTAAAGCTTTTGCCCCACTTAAACAACTGCTATAAACATTATTAACCATCTTTATGATAGACAACCTTGGCTGAAAATGGATTTCTTTTTTGTTTTTTTTATTTTTGTTTGTTTGTTTTTTTGAGTTTATCAAGACAGGTTTTCTCTGTGTAGCCCTGGCTGTCCTGGGACTGACTCTATAAATTAAACTGGCCTCAAACTTACAAAGATCCACTGCCTCTGCTTCCCGAGTTGCTGGGATTAAATATTTGCACCACCACTGCCTGGATAAAAACTGATTCTTAACGGGCTAGGCTGTGGTGGAGGTAGTGGTGGTGTGTGGAGTGCTTATGTGGAGGTTGGTGACCAGTGTTGTTCCTTGGAGCCATTTACCTGTTTGTTGCTTGTTTGTTTTTAAAGACAATTTCTCACTAGCCTAGAACTCACAGTGTAGGCTGTGCTGTCTGCTCCCTGAGCCCCAGAGTCATCTTGTTCTTCCTCCCCAGCAGGGAGGGGACAAGTGCGTGCCTCAGAGCCTGCATCTTTTCATGCGGACTCTGGGGATCAAGCTCAAATCCTTATCCTTGGATGGCAAGCACTTTAGTAGCTGGGCTGTCTTCCTCAGCCCCTCATTTTATGTTTTTTAAAGTCTATAGTTCAGGTTGACCTGGAACTCAATATGAAGCCCAGGCTGGACTCACAGTGTCTTTCCTAGTTCAGCCTCTTGAGTGCTAGAATAGCAGGCAAGAGCCACCACTCAAAGCTTCTTCCTGTTCTGAGATTGACAACTGGTGTTAAGGACTCTGCCTGCAGATGGGGTCCCATTCTCCTTTCCTTAGACACTTCCCTAAGGGACTGGCCTTTCCCATGACTTTTGCCTGTGTAGTCTCGGCAGAGGCACATGGCTTATCTGACCATGTCTGTCTTTATCTTGGGGTTCAGATTTACCACTAATAGTTCCCTGTTGCAAGCTGACTCTTTGCTCCCCAGCCCCTGGACTATAGAATGTTTCAGTGTGGAGGAAAGAACTGTACACATTACAGTACATGCATGTACACATAGGTCACAATAAAAGCCATTGGCTTTCCCCGTAAACCTGGCCCTAGCTTTGTAAGGGTGTCACATTGGATCTAACTAAAGGAAAGATGGGCCTCAGCTCACTGTCCTCAGTTTTCACTTCCTTAATGCTGGGGTCCTTTGTACCACGGCAGGACCTTTACTCTAGGGCAGTTAGTCCAGTCCAGTCCTACTTGCTATCAAATGCAATGTGTGCCTTACTGTAGCTGGAGTGTTCTCCAGACAGAGTTCCAGGTCCTCTCTTACCCAGGGTAGGCCCTCCCCTTGAGGGAACTCTGCCTGTGCTTTCCTCATTCAACACAGCCTCCCCAGGGCTGAGCTGCTATCCCCCCCTCCCCCCGCAGCTCATGATGTCCCTTGGAAGCATCTAAATATACGTTTGTGGCCCACAGGCACACATTCTTGGTGTCTAGAGATGGGGCTGGGATAGCATCCTGAGAATCTTGCTGTGGGAAGATGGATGAGGGGAGAGGACAGTTGGGAAAGCTGGGAGACCGTGCTTCTGAGACTTTGCTGTGTGTTCTGGCTCCAGAAGCATCTGCTATGGAGTTGGTGCTCAGGAATACATGTGTGTTTGAACGGTCAGGGAGGGGGCAGGCCCAGTGTTCTGATGCAAACATGACAAAAATCCTCATCAGCATGGATGATGATGGCTGGTGGTCACCTTCCTCATGTTTCTGCCTTCCTGAGTGTCACATAAAGGGACACTCTTCACAGAGACAGGACTGAAGTGGGCAGTGACCATTTCTTTGTATTCTGTGATGTTGCCCAGAAAACTTGAATTTTCCTCGTTTTCCAGACCAGGGGTGGAAGAAATGGGAAGTGGAAATGTCCCAGGCTGGGTCCTAGCAACCATTTCACAGTCTTCAGGGCAGGGACACTTGAGGGTTTGTAGCTGTTTCTCACTGCCCACCATAACAAGAAAGAGGCAAATGGTGTGGTGCCTTCACCTGCCCTGTTTGTCCTCGCCGCTCAGAGCCTCACCTTTGACGTGTAGCACAGGAACAGAAAGATGTAAGCAAGTCCTCCTGAGACTGATGATGCATTTTAAACAGATGTGACGTGAGTTTTTAATATGCAGAAAAGATGGTTCCACAGTTTGGGGATGTTAGTCTCTCTTCTTCCCTCCACTCTTGCCAGCTGCTGACTCATGGTAATCAACTACAAGCCCCAGGGTCAAACCAACCCAAAGTGAGGTGAGGCTAGCTTCGACTTTTATTTCTGTCCCGGGTTTTAAAGTTTATTTTATTATAGATACATGGCGGAGGCGACAGCTGATATTAGATGAATGCTCTGCCCCCACACTGTGTTTATGAAGTTCTTGGTCTTCTGGTTGCTCAGTTTGCTCTGTGATGGATGTCAAGTTGTTGAGGGATGAATCGTGAATGTTGTCTGGAGATCTGTGTGTACAGGCCATTTCTTCGGCCAATAGAGGTATTTAGCCAAGGCTGCTTTTAATTCCCTGTGTAGCCAAGGATGACCCTGATCCTCTTGCTTCTGTCTTCCAAGTATTCAGATTACAGGAGTGTTTCACCATGCCCAGTTCATGATACTGGGGGTAAGGATCCAGGCATTATGCTGGCCTGCCCCTGTCACCTGGCAGAATGCACTCAGGCAGTGCTCTGGTCAGCCCAGGGTTCAGTGAGTGAGTACTCTGCAGGCAGGTGCAAAGGACCCCTTTAAAAGATAGAGCCCCGCCCACTTATGCTCTCTTTTCCAGCTCTCTTCCCACCCTCTCTTCCCGATGTCCCTCCCCCTCGCCCTGGGGCAGACAGGACTTTTCCTGTCTCCCTCCCTCTTCTGTCCTCTCTCTGTCTCTCTGTTTCTTTTCTCTTTCCTTCCCCCTCCCTCCCCTTTCTAATAAAACTTCTCACTTAAGCCCTGTCTGCTCCGTGTGTTTGTCCCCTGCCTTGGTCACCCTCACCTTGCCATAGAATTCGCCATGGTCCCTGATGCAAGGTCCCCCTCAAGCTTTATCCTGACACTGGGGACAACCCAGGGCTTCGTGCGTGCTAGGCAAGCACTCTATCCACTGAGCTATATTTCAGTCCTACTAGCAGATTTTCTTAAAGCCTTTACTCCCATGCTCGCCACCGTCTTTCTGAATTCATTTATCTTGACTATATGTTAAAGACAAAGGACCCAAGGCTCCCCGTATCCACTCAGGCAGACTTCTTTCAGCTGTGTTTTTGAAGACAAAGTGGTAACAAATCTGGTATCCAGGTTCCTTTTCCCCATGGCGTCTGGAAGGCCTGTGGCAAATGGATTTATTCTGTGTGTCCTTGTTATGAGTTTTCCCAACAGCCTGGTCCCATAGCCGCATCAGCCCCAAATAACACACAGGGACTCTGTATTAGTTATAAAGCTGTTGACCTGTTACTAGCATTTCTTATTGGCTAACTCTGTCTTAAATATTAACCCATTTCTTAATTTAAGTATGTCCATGTGGTCTTTCCTTACGAGAGAGAGTCTGGACCTTCTTCTCTCAAGTCTCTACATCTTGAATCTGTGCTACATCTCCCAGAATCCTCCTTGTCTTCTAGTCCCATCTGTCTTGCCTCCCTATTTGCCAACAGTGCTTTATTCATTAACCAATAAGAGGAATATATATACAGAATGACATCTCCCATCATGTCCTCACGGAGTCTAAGGGTGCCATATACTGTGCAGGATACAGTTGTGCCAGCACTTTGCATGAGAAGCCACAGAAGGATTGTCTTCTGCTGGTGTGAAGTAGGGAAATCTTGGCAGCTTTCCCTTCAGTTACCGAAAGGAGGGCATTGATGACAGCAAACTTGCAGAGACATTGATGTCTTCTTAGAACGCAGTCTTAATGCAAAAGGGTCAGCAGACATTGAGTTCTCTGTCTCTGTCTGGGAAGGATGTCTCTGTTCAGAGCAAAATTTGGCTCAGGTCTGAGTGGAGATGCTGCAAGTCCGAGACGCTCCTTCATACACTTTGTACACTTGAGTTTATTGTCCTCCTAATGTTTTCTGGATTGACTCAGTGATGTTTCTATTAGTTAGGTTTGAAGTCAGGTGCAGGAACACTTTTTTTTGCCTCTTGTTTTAAGCACACTGTTGAGTGCATGTCTCACTAAGGAAGCTCACTAAGGAAACTGTCGGTTGGATTCTGCAGTGAGTTCGGCACCCAGATGTTTTGCTTTCTGTGCCCTGAGGAGCAAATTTAGGTGGATTTTTGTTGTTAAGTGATGCACCACCCCTCCATTCTACCTTAAAGATTTGCACACGTTGCACACAAAACCACTCTCTGACGACTCAGTGTGCAAGGTTTTGTTGATTTTCCACTTTAATCGGTTCACATTTATTTCTGTACCACCGTGTAAGCTTCAATAAAAAACTTGCTTGATTTTTAAAAAAGGAGAGTGTGAGGGTGTAGCTCAGTTGGTAGAGCACTTGCCCAGCAGGCACGGATCCCCGGTTCTATCCCTCAGCACTACATACAACTGCACATGACATTGCTTGCTTGTGCTTCTAGCATTCAAGAGGTGGAGGCAGGAGGGGCAGGCCACCCTCGGCTGCTTAGGGAGTCTGAGGCCAGTCTGGTTGATATGAGAATCCACCTCAAGGAAAGAAAAGGGCTAGCTTATGAACTGTGAGGTACATTGATACATGTGGACACATAGAAGGTTTGCTTTGGTTCATGTGGTCACCTTTGAGTGCTGCAGGCCGAGTGCGTGCAACTTCCCAGTCCTGTAGTGTCTGTGCTGTTCATATTCCTGTGATGCTGGGGGCAGGCTGTAGCATCTGTAGGAGAGCCATCCTTCAAGATCTCTCCCTCATCCTCTGTGAGGTGGTGCCACTTATGATGCCATTGGCCCAGTCATCTGTACTGTCAGCATCTGCCTCCTCCCAGGCACCTCAGAAGGCTGTCTCCCCCAAGCCAGTCTGTTAGCTTGTAAGCCACCATTTGACATGCCTTCTTTCCACAAAGTGCTTTCAAATTCTCATCTCACTTTAGATGCCAGCACTGGGCAATCAATGAGTTTCCCTTGTTTCTCTTCCACATGGATTTAGTCTTTGATTCATGTCCTCCAATTCCAGTCTGGAAGCTTTTGAAACTCACCATGCTGTGGTCCTTGTTTTCATTGTACTTAACATCGTCCCTCCTCCTTTGTGTAGCTGGATATGACTGTCTCATGAGTCAGTGACGTTACAGTGTGTACCTTGAAAATAGACAGATTGTTGGATTTTGTTGCAATACTGTAGTTGACTCATGAACAGAGACAGTGAATCTGCGGCCACTTGTGCACTGGTCCATGAAGTTATGGAAGTCCATAGACTTTATTTTGTTGATAGGCAGTGAGGCAGTTGCAGATGGTGTCCTGTCTCCAAGTGATTCTTGTGCCGTCTCCTTTAAAACTGGAGTTGGCAGACAACAAAGGACACAAACGAGATACTTGATTGCCAATTTGGGATTAACACCTAAAACAGTGTAAAACTATTTAAAACATAGGTTTGAACTCTCAGTAGCAGCAGAATGTTAGCTCAGCTTGATTCTGATCAGTGTTACAGCTCTCAGTGAATGTTAAGGTTCATGAGCTCTTGAAGGGCTGTAGGTCACCAACAGGTGTATCAGGCCTTGGAGGCTGGAGGCAGCTATGGAATTATTCTCGTTTGCAGCAAATGTGCAGATTCTTGGAGATTGAGGTGGGACCTATCTCCTCCATCTGCAGTTGCAGACTGAGTCCTGGAGGCTGGTTGGAGAGAGCACCCAATACCAGAAGCCCCCAGTGCAGGGAGTTTCTTCCCATAAGTCCCTGGCGAGGACCTGAAGGCAACTCCTCCTTCTCTAGTGACTAATCTCATTGGGAACCCAACACTGAAGTCTTCAGGCTTCTTCCCCCGAGTAGGTGTGCTATGAGTGTGTTCATGTGCATGTGTGCGCACCTCTGCATATGTGTGTGTGCTTGTGCACATGCGTGTGTGTGTGTGTGTGTGTGTGTGTGTGTGTGTTTTGGGTGGCTGCTGCTGCTATGAGCAGTCAGCCCTCTGTTGCTTCCTTGCCTTCTCTGTAGGGCTTGAGTCTGCTGGCTTTCAGAGGGCTCCATATTAGGGGACAGAACTAGCCCTAGAAGTATAATTAAAGAAGGAAAGGTGCTGTGGAGAATCTGTGCGTAGGGAGAAAGTTAGCACGAAGGGAAAGGAGCACAGTGGACCCAGCTGATCCTGGGTCAGCATTTCACATAGATGGTGAGGTGCCAGGTCTAAAGCTTGGCATTCCAGTGCGTAAGCTCCTGGAACACGAACATGTTTTGGTTTATTTTTCACCACGGAGTCTCAAGATTGACATGTGCTCACTCCTGGGGGAGAAGGAGAGGTCCCGGGGGGTTTTGTGTGAAGAGAAGAGGAAGGATGCCAGCGAATACCGTGGGCTTGTGCCTGGGGAAATGCCAGGCACACATGTTATGTAAGGATGTGGAATATTTGTACCCTCTACTCTCTCCCCTCGGCTCTTTTCCTCCATCTTTCTTTGGGCCCTGAGCTGTCTAGTGTCTTGGATCCCATTGTTCTGATCTCAGGACCGTTGAAGGGTCTCTAAAGTGGCGACTCATCGTGCCCCCAGTTGCACCATATCTCCACTGGTGGAGTAGGAATCCATTTTCATGCTGACTTTGTGCTGATATGCACTCAGGGAGTCTTGTCATCTCTGAGCAAGTCACTTAAAGATGAAGGAAGACAGAGGCCACCGGAGGTGGGGGTTGTTCCTGCAGATAGCTGGAGCTCTGTCACCAGCTAGGGTATTAGGTCAGGAAGGGCCTCAGATCGTCTGGGAAGTGAAGATGATGCCATCAGGCTGATGGGTTGGAGTAACAGATGCAGAGTCTAGAGTTGGAGAGGGGCTGCAGAAAGCGGTAGCTGTAATCTCTGGTAAAATTAGGGCGTGGCTCTGGCATTTACTGACTGCAGCCTCCTCCCCCCTCCCTCCAGTCCATCACTGTACTGACCACAGTGGCTCCAGTACCTATGAATGTCTGTAGCCTGGGACTTGCCACTTAAAGAATGGAAGGTGTCTGTGTTCATCGTGGCGGTCAGCCACCTGCGTGCTTGCTTGTAGCTGCACCAGCCCTTGATGTTATCGTCTCCACCTTTGCAGGCATGTTCTCCTTCTCTGCTATCCTGTGATGAAGGTGGGGAGTTCTGGATTTCGCTCCAGGCCCACTTCTCCCAGCTCAGTGTCCACTGGCTCACCTTTCTTGGTCCATTCTCAACAATTCTACGAAGAGTGGAACCCCTTCTTCCATGAGGCCTGGCTGCTGCAGGTTACCCCCGATGTACTCAGCTTGAATACAACATACAATGTCTTCATAGATTCAAGGGTGTTGAGTGCAGCAAGAGGAGCTCTCTTGAGGAGACTCTGCCTCCTGTCTCCCTGGGATGCTCAGAATGAAAGCATAGCACATGGTCAGCACTCCTTAATGGAGGTGGAGGGTTGCACTTTTTCTCTTCCCTCCTGCCATCCAGTCTTCTGCTTTCTGTTCCTGTGGGTGTATGGGGTCCCTCTGACCGCTAAACCATGAGGTGCTCAGGAAGTGGTCCGGTTTTTGGACAGCATCTGCTTCTCCCACATTCTCACTTGCTTGTTTTCCTTGGACAGTGAAGTTCCCACCCACCTCCCTGCTGCTCTGTGAATTCCTCTCCTGTGACTGCCCTCACCTTTGTTGGCCCTGAGCACTGCCCCTTTGGAGCCCCATGGCTTCCTGTTCCCATCTACTCTGGGAGGGGTAACACTTCCCCATAAAGTTATCCAAACAATTCTTCTATTCTCAGAGTCCTTCCCTGCCCACCACCTACTCACTTCCCTCCCCAAACCAAACAATACCTGCTGCTGAGTTTCTCTGAAAACCACGCTTCCAGAAGGTCCATTCCTCTGAACACTGTAGTGTGGGCCCTTATGAAATTTATAATGTTCTCGTCCTGTTTCTCCCCTCTTATTTGAAATGAATTTTTAGTGAGAAAAAGGATGGAAACATCTTCATTTTTGCCACTGAAGCCTAGCCATTTTCCAGCTCCAAGTCTCTCACTATGGACTCAAAGTAAGAGAGTCGGGCACTACCAGTGGGGTTCAGGTGAGACTTCACATATGAACAGTGTTAGCAGGGGTGGTCTTCCAGCTTTGCCTTTTTTATTTATTTTTGAACGTGTGAAGGTGTGTGGTGCTCCTGTGCTGGGACAGAGGCCAACCTTGGGCGTCCTTAAGAAACCATCTACCTTGCTTTTTCATACACATCTGTCATTAGGACTTGTGGCTGCCGGATAAGGTTCCACTAGCTAGTGAGCTCCAGGGACCTTCCTGTCTCTTGTGGTCTCCCCACCCCGCCCCCGAAATCAAAGCCAACTCTGTGATCCTGTGGCAATCATTTTACTGGCTGAGCAATCTCCCCAAACACTGCCCCCCCTCCCCTGTACCTTTTTAAAATGAGAACTTAGAGAACAGTAGCAGGTAGAGTATAAGAACAGCAGTAGACTGTGAGGAAATGGAAACCATGCATGGAGTCTTCCTTTTCGAGACACGGTGTCATATAGCCAGAACTAGTCTGGAATTCACTCTGTAGTTGAGGATGAGCTTGAACTTGGGATCCTCCTGCCTCTGCCATCCCAGTGTCCTACTGCTGGGATCACAGGCAGGCCATATCCACTTTATGCAGAAGCTGTGTGGGTTCCCTGGTCTGACATCTGTGTCTTTGCTAGGTGAGAACACACAGAATAAGAGGGCAAAGGTCAATTGCTTTGAAGGTATCCGGGACTAGCGAATGGACAGTGCTACACACACACACACACACACACACACACACACACACACACACACACACGCACGCACGCACGCACGCGCGCACACACACACACACACAAACATGGGCAGCATTGGATTTAGTATGAGACAGCAGTAGACAGACATGTCTATTCTATAAGAAAGTTTAACACAATGAAGGTCATCCCAGGAAGGAGCCATCCAGCTGGGGTCATCTGAGCTGTAACTTTTGTGTTTGAGGAATTGAATTCGGGAGCAGTTTAGGAATGTGTACTAAGAAGCTTGTAGACACACAGCTTTGCCTTGATTAACTCGATATGTAAACATTACTCTAAGAGAGGCAGGGAGGTAGGGGCAGATAAAGAACAGAGGATGAACATTCCTCAAGTGCTAGTGGTTTTAATCAGTTCCGATTTTGAAAAGGAGTACGTGCAGGTTGGTTTTAGCTATCAGCTTGACACAATCCACAGTCACGGTGGGTGTGTTATCTGTGGGGGATTGTCTTTATGTGTATCCTGGGGATTGGACTCAGGTCCTCATGCTAGTGCAAGAAGAATCTTATTGAGGGACCTGCCCAGCTCAGAAGTTTTCCATATCTAAGTGTTCAGTGCTAACCAGCTCTACTTCAAAACCCAAGCAGTTGACTCTTGCCAAGAGTTCTATGTGCTCACACCCAGCAATGACTGAGATGTCAGACCAGTGGTCCACACAGCTTCTTGCTTGCTCTGCACTGGTCCAGACAGTTGAGCAGTCTTCTTCCTTCTGAGGTCATCCATGGTAACAGGAGTGAGATGTTCATGGACCCTTGACAACATTATAGCTTCTACCCTGGAAGGCAGCAGGCTTGTTTTCTCCATGCTGTTGATGTGAATGGTATCACAGACACAGGTTGTCCCAGTGGTGAGAGGTGTGGAGCAAAGGGGACAGTAGTGACCACGGTGCATGTGTGTGCAGCATCTCTGTTGAGGACCTCTGTTTATGCCATTAGTCACTGGCAGTGGATTACATCATGGGACACTGCACAGCCCTCTTACAGCTGACATGGTTCATCCCTGTCTATATATTTCTCCCAGTGATTCGGCCTCTTCCCTCTGTGGCAGGACTGTGGTATAACTCCCCTGATCACTCTTCATGGCTCACCCGAGTGATCCTGGGTCTGAAAACCCACCCTGTCACAACCCCGTCTCCTCAGGCTCTGTACTTGCTTGCTCTGCTTCTTTCTGATAAATATGCTAATGTAAGGAATATTTCTATTCTGTAACTGTTGGCTTGTTGGAGGTAACTTGATTGTACTTAGCAGTCCCTGTGTTTCCTGTAGTACTCATTGAAATAACAATAACATTGGCACTGGTCATGTACACCCGACGTGTTTACTGTGTGCTAGGAATTGATAGGCAAACTTAACATCCCTAGTCTGAAATTGGGGAGCCCAGAGCCCAAACCTTCTTTAGGGCAGGCAAATGTTATAAGAACAGTGGGAGTTCATACATAAAACTTGGTTGCATGCATAGGATGTATGCCCCTCTGTATGCATGGGTGCACATTCACATGTGTGTAGATGTAAGTGTGTGCACTCACATGGCATCTAAGTGTGTGGAGGTCAGCAGGCCTCAAAAGTCTTCCCTCAGGAGCCATCCACCTTGTTTTTGAGACAGGGTCTCTCACTGCAAGCTGGGGCTTGCCCTTAAGGCAGGCCTGTGGGCCCCAGAGGGCCTCCTGTGCCACTCCTGTGCTGGGATTACAGCATGTGACCACACCACCTAGCTTTTGTGGGAGTCAACTTCAGGTCTCCAGCCTCCCCAGTGAGCACTTTACCTACTAAGCTGTTTCTCCAGCTTCTAATGCACAAAATTATTAAATAGAAGGTACGTTTGAAACACAAGGCAATTTTGTGTTTATGCTTGGGTCCCATCCCAAAATATTTAATTCTGCAAATGCAGATATTTAAAAAAGAATCTGGAAATCCAAAATCTGAACAAGGAATCCTTGACCTGCCTTACTATTGTGTGGTTATGACAAGATCTCTGTATGGTAGGCACAAGTATCTCCATGTTATAAATGAAGAGAGAGCCGGGTGGTGGAGGTGCGCAACTTTAATCTGAGCACTCAGGAGGCAGAGACAGGTGGATCTGGTCTACAGAGTGAGTTAGGTTCCAAAGCTACAGAGAAACTCTGTCTGGGGGAAAAAAAAAAAGAAAAAAGAAAAAGAAAAAAAGAAAATGAAAGAGAGAAGGAAAGAAATGAAGAGGCAGCTCCTAAGTAGCTTTTGTGTGCAAATGACTACATTAAATTTGTGCTCCCTGGTGTGCTGGAGATGCCAGTGAGCAAGGTGACATGTCCGTGAAGCTCAGTCCTGGGCACTCAGACCCCGAGAGAGAGAGTTGGCAGAAGTGCCTGGCCACAGATTGATGCTTGCATAGGAAGTAACATGGACGAGTCCTCCCATCTGTGAGCTCTGGGCCTGGGAGAGTTGAGCAGATGCACTCAGGCCCAGGGCAGGAAGGACATGGGAAAAGGGAGGTGTGGAAAACTGCTGAGGGAGTCAGCACCACCTCTCACCAAGAGCCCATCTGCCCTGCTCTGTCCCTTTACTTTAGCACATGTCTCCTGAGGCTGGATAGATGTGTCTGTCCCTCCAGTGAGCTTCTGCTTTCCTGGGTGCCTGGGTTACTAAAGCTCTCCAGTTGCTTTTGTGGCTGTGTTTTTGAAGTCAGCTCTGAAGGAGTTCTAATGGCGTGCTTGGGTTCTCCCACACTACAACAGTGTGTTTCAGTAGACTGAAAACCATCTAGGTAGGATGCTATACTCGAGAAGGTACCCAGTTCTCTCCTAGGTGCTTGTAATAGAGTCCTTGGGCTACACCAGGTGCCCAGCCCCAGGGCCCTCTCATAAACATGCACTGTTCCCCGTGAATGAGCTAGACTAGGCTGTAGGTGGTGTCCTGGATTCCTCTGGAACGTGGTTGCTTGCTCTTGTTACTGTGTCACGTCCTAGCTTCAGACCCTTCTCTATAAACTCATGGTGTAAGAACACTGGGCCAGATATAGCTCTGGGTTCAGAGCCTGTAGGTCTGGCATCCCTGTGTGACCACAGGGGAGATTCTTGTGCCTCTCTCCATTGTCCTTGCACAGCCTGTAGTAAGTTGCACCCCTGCACAGGGCTCCTGCCCTGTATCCGCTCGGTAAATAGGTGTGCCCATTGTTGCCTTCTCAGCATTCTGGGGCTTCTGGGGCTCTTACCTCCTGGTATGTAGCTGGGATTAGCTGGGACATTCCAGGACACACACTATAGTTCCTGGTACAGCATTCAGAACTAGAGCGGGAGAATTGCAGGCCCTCCTTTCTCAAACAGGAGTGCCAGGGTCCTAGGATGCCACGTCTTGGCATGGCATGGAGAGATGGATCTTTGGAAGAGGACCCGGTATGCTGACACAAATGTGAAACCAACCCCATCCTGTGTTTTATGTGCTGGTTACTGTCCTTTACCTTTTAAACTTGCACTTTCTTACGGATTGTTTCCCCACTGTAGTTTAGATTTTATTTCCTTTGTGTGTGGGCGATGGCGTGAGGGCACATGCCACAGCATGTGTGTGGAGGTTTGAAGACAGATTGTTGGGAGTCGGATCCTCTCCTTTTACCATGTGTGTCTGTGGGGACTCAGGTGTTCATTGGGCTTATCGGCCAGCGTCTTTACCCACCTCTCCTTCTCCCCCCCCCACACTGTTTTACATGAAATAAAAAACTAAAATAGGGGTTGTCCTTGGCTTGATTTCTGACAACTGTGGTCCTGACTGGCCTTGAGCTCACAATCCTGCCTCAGTCTTTGGAGTACTGGAATTTCAAGTGTGTGTCACTATGCCTGACTAATTTTATTTTGAAAGGAAGGAAGGACAAATAAAAGTTTATGTTGGAAGGAAAATGCTGGGCCCTTTTGTTCTGTAGCTTAACTTCCATGTGGGCATTGCTATATGTTCACCAGGTGGATTTATAAAATGTCATTTTGAGTTTAAAAAAAAAAAAAAAGGAAAAGAAAACCCTCCATGTTTTTACTGTGGAAATGTTTAGATATACGAAAAACACCACCTTGACATATCATATCTGTCCCTGCTTCAACAGCAGTGCACTTCATTTGAGCACCCACCTAATTCCTCTCCACTATTTCAACTGTTTGCCTGTCAACCCACCTAACTCCTCATCAGCTTTTGGAGACAGCGTTTCAGCATGTACTGCTGGCTGGCCTTGAACTTAGCACCCTTCCGTCTTAGCATAGGGTGATGGGATTACATGTGTGGACCACTATCCCTGGCTTCACCCTTAAACCAAATTCTAAACAACATACTATTTCATTCAAAGTGTACTTCAGATGCCCTAAGAATTTGGGTAAGGTAAGGAGTGAAGTTCTGTCTTCAGCCATCTGAAGGCAGAGTGTCAGGGAGGGGTCTCTTTATGGTCACCTGGGGGCTTTGTAAATTTGCTCTCCCAGGGGCTTGCCTTCTGCTGTCCCTCTGCCTCCTCCAGGCTGGAGTCCATACTTTCCCAACGTTTGCGGAGCTGGCTTGCTTGAGTGTGAGAGGAATGAAAAAAGGCAGGCCGACCCCGAGGGGAAATGCTGGATGGTGCTTGCTGGATTGTCTTGTTCGCTATGGGGCAGTTTTGGAGGCTGCTTTCTACACAGTAGAGCTAGAGCGTTTGTTTCATTTGTTTCCATGATTTATCACCTTCACCGAGATGAGATTTGGATCCCTTTGGTGAATGTGTCTGTGATAGCTGGTGAGAAACCACTGGAACCTTTCTGGGCAAGGTCAACAGCAGCTTGAGCTGTGCAAAGCTAGGAATTCAAATGAGGGTGAACTTTTATTTCCACGGACTCTGGGTTTTTTGCTTCATGCCTGTGCAGGAGACCTTGGGACTCTTGATCTTTGGCTTTACCTGTTTGAGGAAGCTGCTGTTAGTCCCATTCTTCACACAGGGGTCCTTCTGCTGTGTCACACGCTGCATCCCACTGCATCCTCCCCCACTATCTGTCCCTCCGTCCACTGCATCTCTTCTCTGCTCCCCTCCACTGCCTTGATGCACGGTACAGCAGCCACCTTTGTCTCATTTCAAATGTGACTCGAGACGTTTCGAAAGGTCATTTACACCGCTATGTACACAGGAAAGTTGGAAAATGTGTTTGTGGATGAATTTCATCTTTCCACTGAATGTTTGGAAGGGATTGGGATCTGAAAATTCCCTTTGAAACGCTTGGATGGCATGGGTGTTTTCTTTAGCCACTGAAGTGAGCTTTAGACCTCACTGAAAAGTTTTATGTTGTTAAACGTGTTTTGACCCACGGATGTGATATGAGTCCCAAAAAACTCACTCACCATCCCAGTGACTCAGGAGCCCAAGGAAACAGGAGACCTTATCCCAGAAATATTAAAACAGAACGAAGAAACCAATAGCTACATTTTCATTGAGCAAAGGCCACTACTTCCTTTCTTTAAGGGGAGATGAGAGGAGGTCATTTAAATCTCAGTGCTCCGTCCTTTCCGTACAGTAACTTCTCCCTGGGAACGTGACAGCCCATGCATGAAAGTCAAGCCATGTCCCCACAGGTCTGTGCACAGGGTGGACCAGCTGTGTCAATTTGTCTGTTCTCACACCCAGATGAGGGCTGCATAGTTCTGTGAGGTGTGCTTGGAAGGCTAAGACCGTGGAATGCTGGAGAGATCCCAGAGGCTATTGGTAAACACAGCACTTAGTTTCTCTCAGTGACTCAGACCGCAGATTTCAGTGGGGAAAGTAAGCACATGTCACACAGTATGGGAAAGATAGAGAAACTGCTTATGTATAAGGCTTGGGTTTTAATCCCCCCCTACCGCCAAGACTCTGCAGGGAATTCAGCAAAGTGTAATTGATTAAACTGTGCCTGGCTGACACTGTGGGACCCTCTCTACTTACTGCCCTGTCTAAGGATTCATTTGACCAGCCAAGTGTAGGATCAGAAAGCTGTTCTTGTGTGTTGTAGACAGATTTTTCTTTGAGCTACCAGCTCATAGTTGACTTATTATTAATTATGAAAGCTCAGACTTAGCTTAGGCTTGTTTCTAGCTAATTTTTATAGCTTGTGTTAACCCATATGGTTTAGTCTATGTTCTTTTGTTTGGCTCAGTTACCATTATCCTGGGTTCCCGACCCTACTTCCTCTCCGTCATCTGTCTGGCGACTTGGCCTTCTTTTCCCAGAGTTCTATCTCTTTCCAGAAGTTCTGACTTTCTCTCTCCTGCCTAGCTATTGGCCATTCAGCTTTTTATTATACCAATCACAGCAGTACATCTTCACAGTGAACCATCATCAGGTTACAGGTGTGTGTGTGTGTGTGTGTGTGTGTGTGTGTGTGTGTGTGTGTGTGTAGAGCTTTGACGGACTTTTGGTTGGTAGCTGTATTTTTGTTAAAAACAAGACTATCATACTAGGAACTATACCTTACAGTTAGTAATGGAAGCTTCCCTGTTCTCCCTCTGTATCCTGTTCTCTGAAAGACTTCAAAGGGTGGCATTTACAGAGTGATGCCCTAACAAACTTGTGGGCCCACTAAAGTGCTCTAGCAAATCCTTCTGCAGCCTCCTTGTATGAGGCATGCTGTCTCTGTGAGGTCCTCATCTGCAGTAGAAGGACCCGCAAAGGCCAGAAGAGGAAGCATGCCTGGCGGGGATTTTCTTTGTAAATAGGAATCCTGTCTTTTCTTTCCCCAGACCACCAGTGAGCCAAGTAAACCCCTTTTCTTCTCCACAACAGGACCCCTTTTTACAGCCCCCAAACCAGACCTGTAAGGTTCCAAATTTCTCCCTTGAGCAGGCCATAGAACCACAATGGAGACTCCTGAGTGTGAGTGTACAATTCTCTGTTCTCTGGATTCCTACTGTGTGGAGAAGACCTCAACTCCGAATCCCACATGTTTTCCTTCAGGAACCCAAGGGCAGAGCAGAGTCCTTGAGTGAAAACTGCCATGTTTGGAGCCCAAAGTAATTGCTGATCAGCTTTCTCCTAGAACGAGAGGACAGTTGAACACACTAGATGCTGTGCCACACTCCTGACTAAGATAAGGGATTCCCAGGGCTATCTTGCATTACTCAGGATGACTCTTGAAAAGCCATTTATGATTCAGGTGTCAGAATCATGGGATAACTAGGAAGGTGTTGGGCAGGGAGGGAGAGCCCAAGATTCAGCCGATTACCTGTTAGGTGTTGACACTTCAGTGTACAAACATCCCATAACAGGGGTGTGTTCTGTGTGTCTGTGTGTCTGTGTGTGTAGGTGTTAGACAGGGCAAGCCCAGGGCTCAGCTGCTTTCCTTTAGACCTTGACACTTTCCACAAGAAAGAACTTTCTGCTGGAGACTGATGAACTAGTAAAGTGCCTGTTTGCAAACAACAGGACTTTTTTGTTTGTTTGTTTTGTTTTGTTTTGTTGTGCAAACCAGAATACCGTGAGTGGAACCAAGAGGGACCATGTCTAGCCAACTGAATGGAAATGCCTTTGTATGTGAGCCCACCAAAGTGGAGAGGAAGAAGATGCTACTTGACATTCGTTCCATTCCTCTCAGGCCTGGGGGCTGAGGCAAGGCTTAGCTCCTGGGAACTCCTCTGTAGCTCAGGCCGACCAGCAGCCTCTTAACACCAGCACCCACTATGAACTGTCCTCTTCTTCCTCCCCCTCCCTTCTCCTCCCTCCCCTTGCCTCTTCCTGGATGCTCTGAGACAAGATGTAATTATTAGTTCACACTGGCTACGAACTCATTGTGTACACCAGGCTGGCCCCCAATTCTGTGATCCTTCTATCTCAGCCTCTTAAGTGAGTTTTTTGGTCACAGGCTTGCAGCACTACTGCAGGCTCTTTGCAGTTTCTTCACTGACACAATGACTCTCTCCTTTTGTTTGTCGTGCACGTTCCCTGTTTTACCAGAGCTGCCATTTCTAGGAGGCACTGAGGAATGAAAAAGGTTAGCAGCATGTTCTGAAACCAGACCAAGTTACTGTTTGTCTTGGAAGAAGTCCGAGCTAGCCCTGTTACTTTTACTATTATTATTAAGTAAAAAAAAAAGTTGCCTTGACTCTGTTTGAGCAGGCCTCTGCAGCCTGCAGCAGGCTATTGGATAGCCTGAGAGCATGGCTAATGTTTTTAAGTGAGTTTTCATTTTTATTTTTGAAAGGATATATTTTTGCTTTAGTTTGGGTTTTTAGGGGTTGTTAGTTTTTCAAGACAGGGTCTCACTATTTAGCCCTGGCTGGCCTAAAAGTTGCTGTGCACACCAGGTTGCCCTCAAACTTGGAGGGATCCACCTGCCTCTGCCTCCTGAGTGTGGAGATCAAAGCCCTGTCTTATTTTATTTATGTGTACGTGTATGGGTGTTTGCATCAGAGCACATTGTGCCTATGGGGGAACAGTGGAGAGAATCAGAGTTCCTGGAGCTGGAGTTACCAGCAGTTCGCTGCCCAGTGTGGGTGCTGGAAGCTGAACTCTGGTCCTTTGCAAGAGCAGTGTGTGCTCCTAGCTGCTGAGCCAACTCTCCAACACCCATGACACTTCCCTTCCTAAAGGACTTTAATTTTTAGAGTAGTTTTTGGTTCACAGCGAAACTGAGCAGAAAGTGCAAGTGTCCACTGCATAAGTGCTGAGGGTCTCTGCCCCCGGTGATGTTCCCCACCAGACTGGTACATGTTTTAAGAATGGATCAGCTTGTCCGTTTATAGGTCATTATTCCCTGGAACCCATGGTTTACCTTTGAGTTCACTGTAATTTGTGTGCATGTATGTGTTTGCACACAGGTGTGATATGTGTGTTCTTGACCCATGGTTTACCTTGGAGTTCACTGTAATTTGTGTGCATGTATGTGCAAACACAGGTATGTTCTGTTTTCTTCTGTACTAGTGAAGGCTTACACATGCCACACACTGGTGTGACGAGGACAACCTTAGCTATTGGCTCTCCCTTTTTACCTTGTTTGGGGACAAGGTCTCTTTGTTGCTCACCACAACATATGCCAGCTGCTTGACTGCCCATGCCAGGTTAGCTGCCTGAGAGCATCTAGTCATGTCTCTGTCCCACGTCCCATCTCAGTGAGGACACTAAGATATGCCTGGCTTGACGTGGGTTCTGGTGATTTGAATTCACTTCCTCATGCCTGCAAGGCAAACACTTTACCTACCGGGCTAACCCCCACCCCTCAGCACCACTGTATTTAATAAAACACACACACACACACACATACACACATTAATTAAGGCACTGGAGAGGTGGCTCAGAGGTTAACAGCAATGGCTGAGCTTCCAGAGGTCCTGAGTTCAATTCCCAGCAACCATATGGTGGCTCATAACCATCTGTAAGGAGACATGGTACACACTTCTTCCTTGATGCATACAAGCCGGTAGAATGCTGTAAATAAATAAATAAATCTTTAAAAATCAATTAAAAGGTTATGTTTAATGAGATAAAAATAAGATAGTACTTATTTTAAAAAACAACTTTAAACTAGAATGAAGACTCTGACTCTTGAGAACACATTTACAAGTTTCTGTGGTGGGTGGGTCACATAAGGTCTTTAAGCATCTTCCCTCCACTCTTCCGCAAGCCCCCCTAATTCCCCTGGGTAGCCACTTAGAAGCTGTTCCCATGGATCCATGAGTGCACGATTTTATGTGTCTGCACCAAATCCAGCACCCATGATTGTCTCCTGTTGTATGCATTTCCCCATAGACAGTGTGACTCCATTCTTCTCCATAGCTGAAAGAACCCACCGGGAAGGTCAATTGCACTGGCATCATCCATTTCTGATGCTAGACTCCTGGTCAGCCCCACAGTTCAGCTGTAGTGAATGGCACTGAGACAAATACTGGTGTGCAGGTCTCTGTGATGTCCTCAAGGCAAATGTCCAGGGGTGGCAGACACAGCGGGGGTCACAGGCAAGGTCATCTGCTGTTAGTTTCTCAGACACCTCCATAGGGTGTGAACTAGTGTCTGTTCCCGTCTCCAGTGTATAAGCTCCCTTGTGTACTTCACCAGCATGTTACACACACACACACCACAGACATACACACACATACAAGACACACACACACACACAAAACACACACACATACAGACATACACATAGACACACACAGACATACACATACAAGACACACACAAGGACACACATACAAGACACACACATACAGACATACAGACACACACACATACACATATAAGACACACACAGACACACATACACAAGACATACACATACACAAGACACACACATATACAAGACACATATACAGAGACACAGACACACATGCACACAGACACACATACACAAGATATACACACAAGACACACATACAGACACAGCAGCGCACGCGAGCGCGCGCGCACACACACACACACACACACACACGCTCGCACACACACACACATACACACACGATGCCCTTTCTTGTGTGGGTGTGTGGTCCTCATGGTTGCTCGGCAAACATTCTTACATAGTGAGCAATCTCTCTAGTCCCATTACTTGATTTTCTAACAAAGCCATTCTAAGTATGGTGAGATGGAAACGCAATGTACAGTGACTTTTCCTTCCTTTCTCCCTCCCTCCCTCTTTCCTTTCCTCCCTCTTTTTTTCCTTTTTCCCTTTCTCCCTTCCTCCTCCCTTAATTGCAAGTGTCATAAACACAGTCCTTTCTATGTGGCTTTTAGTACTGGGTTTTTTGTTCTTTATATGACAGAGTAACTGATGAGCCCCAGAGAGCCACACAGGGAAGCCCGTCCAAGGGGCCTGGAGCCAGACTGTAATCCGGAAGGGAGGTGACAGAAGTTGGTCTGCTATGAAGAACAAGTGGGGTGGGGTGGCGTATGTGGCACTTGTGTGATAGTTCTGGCAGAGCTTGGTGCGCGGGAGATGGTTTCCTCGAGAGTGTGAGAGGTGAGGCTCATCCACTGGCCGTGAAGTGGTAGCACTGAGCAGAGTTCAAGCTCTCTCTCTGTGTCCTTACAGTCTAGGGTCTCCTGGGGTCATCTGGGTGTCTCTTACACCTGCTTTTTGTCAGGATTGCCCACAGTTCCTTCTAGACACACAGCTCTGTGGCCCTCACTGCCAGTCTTGGGCGCTCAGGGCTTTTCACTGAGGTGAGCAATATATGTGAAAGAGATAGGAAATACATTTCTTGCTTTGGGTGCTGGGGTGTCAAATGATGATTTTTTTTTTAATTTGTTAAAATAAGCACCGATGGTGTTGCTTGCCGATCTCCCTCTGACCAAGCCTTAGGTACTAGAACATGAAAGTATTTCAGTGCCTGGAAAAGCAGAGCATGTGACACTATCTGTGTATTACCACTCATATTCAACAGCAGTCAGTCCAGTGTGTGTGTTCACCATGTGTTTGTGTGTGTACACACATACATAATATACATACCACTTAAAACTTACAGGCATCATGACATCTAAACTTTTTTCTCTTATTTTTATTTTGTATGTATGGGTGCTTTGCCTTCATGCATGTTTGTGAACCATGTGTCTGCAGTGCCCTTAGAGGCCAGAAGGGGACATCAGATCCCCTGGGACTGGACTTACAGATGGTTGTTAGCTACCATCTGGGTGCTGGGAATTGAACCTGGGTCTTCTGCAAGAGCAGCCAGTGAGTGCTCTTAATTGCCTAGCCATCTCTCAAACCTCCATTCTGACAGTTTTGCTCACAATAGAGCTACTGGTACCTCCTAGCATCTCTCTCTCCTATATAACTACAATTCTACTATCAGAAATCACAGAAAATTGAGGCTAGAGTAATAGCTTGGCATGGGGCTTGCCTGGCAGGTATACAGACTTGAGACCCATGTGAAAACATCTGCCAGACATCGCACTCTGACCTCCATAGTAAGTGTGCACCTGTGCATACCCACACTTGTGCTACACGCACAATAAAGACCAAAAAATTAACAATGATGTAATTTCTCACTCTCCCTGTTTGTTTGTTTATTTATTTATTTGATTTTTGCCTCCAGTCTTTTCTAGTCCCGTCACCCCCAACTCAAAATCAACACATCACCTTTTTATTTTTCCCAGTTTCTCCACTTTCTGCCTGGGAAGCAGCTTGCGTTTCCTGTTGCCTTCTACCTCCCGTTTGATACTTGTTTTTAGTTGTTGACTTGTTAAAGGTCCAGACCAATTTTCTTGTTTTTTTTTTTTTTTGTTTTGTTTTGTTTTGTTTTGTTTTTATCTTGCAAATCAAAGATTCAGAAATTCTTTCATTTATTTATTTTTAAAGTGAAATAGATACTTTCTAGGGTCCATGATGCCAGGTTGTTCATTACCTCTGACAATAGACACTTCTAAAGGCATTTTGGAGGCCATCAACAATGTGGTTGAAAAGTGGTGTATAAAGACACACAGCTGAGTCCCCCTGCATCACCGAACGGCCCCAGACAGTAACTGCTGAATGAATAGTCTTCTCTGTGGGTGCATGCTGGTCGTTTTTAAGAACAGCAGTTGCACACACACTCGCCTGGGGATCTGGTGGCTGTTTCGCCATTTGTGCATTGTGTCATGCTTTAGAATATGCGGAGAGACTGTTTTTGCTAGGATAGCTGGGTACCAAGCCAGCCACATTCTTTCATAGGTGTTTAAGAGAGACACACCCAAATGTAAAGTGCCTGGCCCAGGAAGAGAAATGCAGTGGTGTCCGGGGAGCAAACATTTCTGTCTGTAAGGCTGTCTTAACATAGGTATTGAATCTTAGCCTGCCTGGCCTGTGCTTCAGTGAGTGGAGGGGAATTCACCAGAAAACACTTGAGGATATTTTGGCTTCCCCTCGTTTCCCCCCTTTGGGTGGGTCCCTCCATATTCTCTGTCCCTATCAGGAGATCAGACTGGTGTGGCTTGGAAGTAAACATGCTACTCTGCCAACATAAAGTGGTTAGAAATGTTAATCTATTTTACCAAGCCAGCACTTCTGGCTACCATAAAACATGTACCTGCCATGCTCAGGAATGTGCCGAGGGCGCATATCAAAGCCTGCCGAGGGAGGCTGGGAGTGTGTTTTGCTGTGTTGTAGGGTTATACCCTGACAACCTTCAGGAGGCCTGGGGTTCTGGCAGGGAGCGCTTATAAATATGGAAGACAGCTCACTTATCCATCCTCTGATTCCTGTAGGTCCCAGTGGTTACTATGTGTCTGTTTAGGAACAGTTCAGTGTCAGGGGCTTAAGCCTGTTTGCACCTGCCTGAGTTAGCTGTCAGTCCCGCCAGCCATAGCCCTCTGAGCCTAGCAGAGAGGCAGCTGGATGGGAAAGCTCTCTGTGCTTGTTGCTGGCCCTGTTGAGAGACACCTTTCCTGGGCCTCCGGACCAGAGCATCGCTGGTTCAGGGCGATGGTAAAGCCACCTTGCTTGGTGTTTGATGCTTGTGTTCTTCGTGTTTGTCGTGATTTTCATTTGGTGGGACATCAGGTACTTGTCAGTCTTGTTACTAGTGGGTTAAATGATCTGTAATGGGTGACACAGTAAGAATTTTTTAACACTGAAGAATTCGTATATTTTAGGGAACTGGGATGTAGCTCATAGAGGGCATATGGGCTTAGTAGAGGCAAAGCCCTGGGTTTGATCCTCAGCATCAAAACAAAAGGTGGCAGTGAGAACTCAATATTGTATATTAAAGAATAGAAATTATCTAGGTTAAATATGTGCTGTCACCATTCACATCGTACATCCTAAGTAAATAGCTATTAAATTAAGTGTTAAAAAGTTTTTAAAACAGAAACTTGTCGTAGGGTGGGAACAAGATGAAATGTTTAGTTCATTGGTGCTCCAGTCACCATATTGTGTTTGTCACTGTACTATCATTTTCTATTACATACATTCATTTATGTAAATGTGTTCATGTGCTCATGTGTATGACAAGGTACACACTTGGAGCTCAGAGAACACATTGTGGGCGTTGGCTCTCTGTTCCTGCCCTGTAGACCCTGGCGACTCAGTTTGTCAGGCTTTGTGGCAAGCACCTTTCCCACTGAGCCATCTCTGGCCCCTGGCCTGTACAAAAGCGCAGTGAAGTTTATATCACGTGGCTCTACATGAAGTTAGAACAAGAGACTATCCTGAGCCGCTCAGCTCTCCCGATTCCTCTTCATGTGCAGAGGCTCAAGGTGGCCGTGTGAATGGGAGTGTGGGCTGCCCTGGAGTCTGGAGGCACTGTGTATCTGCCATGCATCTCTTCCTGCTTAGTACCTGTTTCCCAGGTCTTCTTGAGCTTCACCTTGATGAGAGAGGGTGAGATGCATATGCTGGGCACACACCTTTAGTCCCAGCACTCAGGAGGCAGAGGCAGGCAGATCTCTGTGAGTTCGAGGTCAGCCTGGTCTACAGAGCAAGTTCTATGACAGGCTCCAAAGCAATACAGAAAAACCCTGTCTCAGAGAAAAAAGAAAAGAAGAAGGATGCACGGCCTCCAACAAGGCACATAGGAGCTGCCAAGCTCCAAGATGCTTGAGTCTGATTCTTCACCCCCCTGGGTGCTTGTGTGCACCACTGACAGCTTCTCTTCCAATCCAGGCGTGATCAGATTGTCTCTCTTTCCTCCACAGCTGTCCTGCAGAAGGCCTGGTGGGCATGGACACCTTTCCCCTACCTTAGTGTGACCGTTCCAACACAAAACTACTAAGGCCATCTAAGGGCTACTGGTGCCAGGAGAGGAGGGCGGTGTCCCTGGGCCGCAGAACCATGCCTTTCGGCCTGAAGCTTCGCAGGACTCGGCGCTACAATGTCCTGAGCAAGAACTGCTTTGTTACCCGGATCCGCCTGCTGGACAGCAATGTCATCGAGTGCACTCTGTCTGTGGAAAGCACTGGGCAGGAGTGCCTTGAGGCGGTGGCCCAGAGGCTGGAGCTGCGGGAGGTGAGTCAAGCACGTGGCCCTGTGTGTGTGGGGGGGACAGGGGGGATGAAAGGGGACTCAAAAGAACCAGCTATCTGCCAACATGTTGGCACCTGCCCTGTCTTTAGCCTAAGTGTTGTGTTTAGAAGAACCTGCTGTTCTTAGTATGGGTGTGACCTAACCAAACTCCCGGTGGCTCAGGGGACCAGTGCTGATGCCAGAGGGAAGGGCCCACAGTCCGTGCCGGGAAGGGGGTTTCATTTTGTTTCCCTTGTGAGATTTTTAGGGGGAGGTAAGAATGTGAGACTCTCCCCACCAGAGTCTCTTTCCCCCCTTTAAAACAGTTGAGTGGGTAATTGGCATTGGGGTTTGGTGGCTGCCGCACAAGGAGAAGCCACCCACGTTCCGGATGGATGGCCACAGCTGCCTTTTGTTTGTCTCAGTATCCTTCTCCCACCCAAAGAAAAGGAGCAAAATTACATTTAAAGCGGGAGTGACCCAGAGACATCGCGAAAGCACTTTTTAGAAAAAAAAGATACAAGTGCACATACATGTATGTGTGTGTCTGTGTGTATGTGTGCATGGTAGAGGACAGCCAGCCATGGGTAACATTCCCAGGAGTGTTGTCCCATCCTTTGACAGAGTCACTAAGCCTGGAGTTGGATTGTCTAATCTACAGGGATCCTCCTTTCTGGGCTCCACACCTTGAAGCTCTGGAACTCCAAGCATGCCATACCTGGGATGTTTATGTGGGTTCTGGAAATTGAACTCACACCCCTCTGTTTGTCTGTTAAGTACTTCATTGCCAGAGCTATCTTCTCATCCCTAGGGAGAGCTGTTAAAATAGGGGTTTTTTCCTTTGGGCTCTATGCATGCCATTCTTTTTGGTGTTCATTCTGGTTTTTGGAGGCAGGCTCTCACTTTGTGACCCAGGCAGGCCTCCTACCTAAGTCTCAGATTCCTCCTTTTGTCTCAGACTCCCAGCTAGGACCACAGCCATGTACCACCATGCTGGCAGGTCACTGATGGAAGGAACTTGGTGCAGTGTGCTGCCACTGTGACAAGGGTACCTCTCCATCTCCCAGGCATTTGGGATGAGAATCCTTTGTAAGGAGTCCACGCTTGAGCGTTTTCAGTCTTGATAGCCACATGACTCATCGGCTGGTGGGCAGGATGTGGGCAAATAGTAGCCTACACTTAGTGACACAAGATCCCTGAGATTCAGAAACCCCTGAGGACCGGGAAGCCCAGAGGACCCTGGGATCTCCCTGGGGTCCAGGGGACAGAAGAAGTGGATGGTCACGTTCTATACCTGAGTTCCAGCCCTTCTTGCACCTTCTTCTGCAGGGTGACCGGGTTCTCTGGGAGGGTTTTGTTCCCGAACACCTCTGTTCCTAGCTGTCCTTCATGTTTGGATTGTAGCTTCAGCATTAGGGTGGGTTGTCTGTTCAGATTCATTTCCATATGTAGCCAGAGGTTGTCCTAGGCAGCAGATGAGTAGAGCTAGGCTGCTGATATGAGAAAAGACTGGTAAAAGTACTGGCCGTGCCTGGGGCAGCTAGCAGCTGTCCTTTGTTAAGTGGTGGAGTTTTGGGGTATACAGACTTAAACATATCTAAATTCCTAATATATTAAATTATGTAACACTGGAAAAGTAGTGAAGTGTTTTTGCTTTTTGACCATTCCTAGTCCTAGTATCAGGTCATTCATATTCATGGAGTTATTATAATGTATGCAAATAGCTGTGAGCACAGGTAGGGTTTGTTGTGTTGGCCTTGGCTCAGATTATGATTCTGAAGCTTACTTGCAGAGTGACTGTGGAGAAATACTGAACCTGTCTGGCCTCTGTTTCCTGATCTGTAAATTGTGAATAGTGACGCTTGCTTGGTGGTCCTCTTGTCAATCTTAAAAGTCATTCTGTCTGGAAATATGGAGTGTTGCAGTGCTGTGTCTAGTAATTCATAATTGTTCACACTTAAATGTCTTTAAAAGTGGTTAAATAAAAGTCGAGTGACTACCTTAGGACTTGATGGGAACATTGGGAGGGTTGGGTCCAACTCGTAGGTGACAGGTGAACACTGAATGCCACCTGCACTAAAGCATATCAGAGAGTAAGGCCAGGATGGTGCCTGTCCTTAGTCACTCAATGTATAGACTGGTGTCTGATGGGGTCAAAGCCTGCCTGGAAGGAGACCAGGGTGGCTCAGTGGCCCTGGGTGCTAACACTCCATTCAGGAGGATGAAGGCTAAGTGTGACATCGAGTGACAGTAAGCCAGAACCAGGGTGCAGACACAGATGGGTGTGTTCCTAGGGCTTAGCGAGCAGCCAGTCTAGCTGAAGTGAGACCCTTTCCAAAAGTAAAGCCCATGGGCACATTGTGATGTGTCAGCCTCTGGCCTCCACATGGCTACACACACACACACACACACACACACACACACACACACACACACACACACAGTCCTGAAGGCCACATTAGGCATCCAGGTAGAAAAGATGAAGGGTCGTCATTAGCACAGTGAGCTGAATTTGCAGGGAGGAGGAAGTCAAGGGCAGCTGTCCCCCCCCAGGGGTGCCCTGAGGGGCTGGTTGAAGGTGGGGTGGTGGAGGCAGTGTGTATGGGGGGGGTTGCAAAGGGATCTCTCCCATCTACCAGCTAAGCCCTGAGGAGCAGTGAAAGCTGAGGGGTGTTGGGACACCAGTGCATGCATGCCTGCATATCAGTTCCTTTCTGCCAGCCCTGGCTTCCCTCTGAGAGGTCAGAGGGCAACCCTCATCAACTAGGATAAAGGGAGCAGTTCAGAAGCTCCTGTCAAGTGTGCATTGTTGTGTGATTGACAGCTCAGCCTTAAGGTGTGGTTCAGCCTTTGTGCTGGCTTTGTCCTGACTGCACTCAACAGAGTTTGTCACCTTTGAGCAAATAACTTTCTCTTTGGGTCTTTCCCTTTCGTCCTGTGACAGATAACATTGGAGCCATGACCCCTCCTAGTCCATCCCAGCCTCTCCCAAATTAAAGGAGAAAGAACAGGCTCTGCATACCCAAAATCAGAAGTAGGAAGGCCCAACACAGGATTGCTCCCCGCTCTCCACTGGCCTTGTATTTTGTGGGTACTTTTTACCCAAGTTAGCCTTTTTCTTTTTACGAATGTGTGTTTTATCCAAAGCTATCAGCTGTATCATTCATCTTCCAATGTGTAAAGATTTTAGAGACACAGGGACTTGGCATGCATTTCTCATCAAAGAAAGGTGAGCTCACTTTACTGAGAGGGGTGTGGCTTGATTGATGTTAATCTCCTGGAGCTTGGTAACAACTGTGACTGTCCCATGTAGGGACTATTTGATTGACAGGGAAACCTCATTCCCCTACCTGTGGAATCTACTTGAGTTCTGCAATCCACGCAGCCACAGCTGGAGTTTAAAACAATCAGCACAGGGGCCGATGAGATGTGTTGCTTTGCTTTTTCTGTTGTTGTGATAAAGCACTCATGGAAAGAAAAGAGTCTCCAGGGGGAGAGGGTGTATTCCATCTTACACTTCACAGTCCATCATCCAGGGCAGTCTGTTGGGAGCTAAAGGCAGGAGCCTGGAGGCAGGAGCTGAAGCAGAGGCCACGGAGGGGTGCTGCTTACTGGCCTGCTCTCCTTGGTTTCTTCAGCTTATAAAAGCTGAACAGTCTACTTTCTTATACAGCTTAGAACTACCTGCCCAGGAATAGCACTGCCCATAGTGGGTTAATCATTAATGAAGAAAAATGCCCCACAGATATGCCCAGAGGCCAATCTGGTGTAAACAGCTCCTCAGTTAAGATCCCAGGTATGTCTAAGTTTGTGTCAAGTTTGGAAAAAAACAAAAACAAACAAAACAAAACAAAAACCCACTAAAATAGATGGCTCCATGGGTAAAGGTACTTGGTACCAAGCTTGACTAATGGTCTGAGTTTTATCCCTGGAACCACATGGTAGGAGAGAACTGATGTTTACAAATTGTCCTCTAACCTTTACATATACACTGTGACACACACACACACACACACACACACACACACACACACACACACACACACACGGCATTTTAAGTATCAATATGCCTAGTGTGCTGAGAGTAGGTTGTATGTGGGGAAATTTATGGATTTTGGATTTTGTGTTGATTTCTTGTCTTGTGGATATTATAATTGGAAGTCTTAGCTAGCTTAGTGCCTGGATTCTGCTGCAGTGATAGCTGTACCTCCTTTTTAGTAAGAACGTTGGTGGTTATTTCTCAGCCTTCCTTCTTAAGCCTTTCTCACTGGATGTGTTCTGAGGGAGTTAGTCTGCCTCAGGAGAGCACGTGCTTGGCCACGGTCATTCTTGTCTTTGTGGCTCATTGTCACAGCTACAGCTTGTTTTCCTGCATTTTTGTGAAGACATTGGCTGTTAAGAATGAGGATGGTCCTCTGGTTAGTTTATAGATGTGTTCTAGAATCAATCCCTAGACCTAACCAGTACAGAGACTAGGTGCATACAAGATGGCCCTACAGTTCTCCAGCTGTGGAAGATAGTGACGTACTTTCCAGAGTCGCTGGAACATAGCAGGAAGAGTTTTATGGCTGTGTCTGAAGTTATTTCTCATGCCCGAGAGAAGCCTTCAGTGCTTGTTCGCAACTACTTTCTTTCTCTCAGGTGGGGCCATAGCAGCTCTGCTTCTTGATTGACAACTGAAATACCGGGTGAGGCGGGCAGCCTGTTGGAGCTTAACGCAAGATCTTCTAAACTTTTGCTTCTGGCTGATTGCCTCTTCAGAATGCCTGCATTAAGATCAAGGCTCTAATCCCTCGTAATTGCCAGGACGGCATGTGTAACCCTCACAGACAGCATTAAAGCCATGCCATGGGTCACAAAACTGGAGCAACCGAACCCTCAACAATCTTCTGCCGTGAATAGTGTGTGCAATTACATCATCTCACTGAAAGAGTGGCTGAAGGCGGGGCGGGATGCAGCTAGGGGTAGGGTGCTTGTCTGCCATGTGCCAGGTCTGAGGTTTGATCCCCAGCACCACAATAAAAAGGATTCATATCAACAACACTCCATACTATTTTTAATACCTGTTTTCTTCAGAGTACTCTAAGGTCCACAGAAGAGTGAGAAGGGACAGGGTTCCCCGGAGACTTTCCTGCTTTTCTTATTACCGGACAGTGTCTGGAAGAGCAACTCAAGAAGGGACTTGCTTGGGCTCATGCTTGAAGAGATAGACTACGTTATAGGGGGAAAGGCATGCCAGCACCAGTGTGCTGGTCACGTTGCTTCCACAGCCAGGCAGAGAGCAGTCAGGAAGTGGGACCTGCCAATCAAACTTCAAGGCCCACTCCCAGCAACCCATTCTACACCTCCTGAATATTCCACAACTTTCTCGAAGACTGTGCCACCAGCTGGGGATCAAGTGTTCAAACACAAGGTTTGTGGGGACATTTCATGCTCAGGTCTCAGCACTAGCTGACCTGCTCTCTTTTGGCAAGTCTTCATTACCTGCATCGGTCCGCAGTCATTACCAGGAGGGCTGGCACTGTGGCAAACCTGTCTGCCACTGCAAAAGCTAGCTGGCGTTTCACTACATATAGACATTTATACTTCTGTTAAAATGCGAGACTCCGAATAAACTCAGGGCAAGCTCACATGAAAATATGGCCCTCCCTGTGCTGTTCTAACTCAGCTGGTTCCTAGTCATCGACTCAGAGATGCAGCTGCTCTTGCTGGGAACCGGTTTTTACTGCCTTCTTTCTTCGTCATTATAGAACTCGAGGCACTGTGGCTGCCGCCGGCTTAAAACTAAAATACGATGTGGGATTTATGCTCAGGGGTAACCAGAGGGTCAGCCAGGTCTGCCTTAGGTTGCTTGGTGCCTTGGATAGAAAGCTGGCGTTCTAGGCCTTTCTCAGAGGAATGAGATGGTTTCTGTTTGTGAGCTTCAGCAACATTTCACACAGCCGTGTGGCAGTGCCCAGTTGTGAAACCTGGGGACCCATACTGGACTGAACTTTAAGAGAGACTGTTCCTTGTACCAGGCATGGGGTGAGGGTTGCTTGATACACAAGATAGTTGGATGGAGACTGTATGGTCTGATTTCATTTCCTATAGTGCACCTTGTAGAGGTGTGGGCTAGATAAACCCGTGCTGTACTGTAACCTGAAGGAAAGCCGTGTAAGGAGCTGGGGCAGAGTCTTTGCACTCCAGTGTGGAACACAGCCAGAGGAGGGATGAGGGAAGTAGGCAAGAATGGAGGAGGCTTTGTTGGGTGCAAATTATAAAACTAGAGTGAAGCTGGAAATCTCACGAATGGGCTTTTCTTCCTGCAAGATAGCTGAGCCCAACAATTTGTTAGGATGACTCAGTTAAACTCCGTGATATATGTATACATGAACACATGCGTGCCTGTGCGTGTGAGTGTGCGTGTGCGTATGTGTGTATGTGTGTGTGTGTGAGACATTTTCTTGACACATCTATCTGTTGACTGACACCCAGACTGACTCTATGACTTGGCTGAAGGGAAACGTGCCATCTGAAGTCCCTTTGCATGTATTCCTGGGTCACGTGGTAGTGCCTCTTTATTGTAGGGCCCCATTTCTCAAGTAGTTTTGTAACTGTTTCATAAGATAACTGTGTAGGTAATCAGCAGGAACTGCTTTGTGTCATTGGGAGACTGGCTGTTCTTGGAGAAGACCTGGGCCCAATTCTAAGCACCCACATGGTAGTTCACAACATTTGCAATTCTAGTTCCAGAGGACTTGATATCCTCTTCTGGGGCCCCACACAGACATAGATGCATGCAAAACAGTTGAACACATGAAATAGGTAAATTTTTGAAAAGTAAAAATAAAAATTCCTCTCCGCATGGGTTGCCGAGTTGTTCTTGTGGTTATTACCATCCCTTCATAATTTGAATATCACAGATTTGAATGAATGTTGTGATTAGGATGAAGTATGGAGCGTAAAGGTCTGGCACACATGTCAACACTATTTCTAGTGAAGCTGTCTTGGGCTGTGTGCTCCCTTCTTCTACACAAAAGGGTTCTCTCATAACTCTAGAAATTACTACGTAATTATATGTCACAACTTAAGTGTAGCCCCTCAGTTTTCATTTGCAAGCGCTCCTAGTCACTCCAGATACAGGGAGAGACCCTTGCATAGTGCTGTCCTCAATGCAGGAACTGGACCCTTTCCAGGCAAGCACTGAGGCGCCCTTGCATTGGTCCTGGACTTAACCTGTGCTCACATCTCTGACCCCTTTTCAGCCACATCAGCACCACACAGCTGTGGCAGTATCCCAGAAGTGCCTGCAACAAGACTTTCAGAAGCTACCACAGTTATTTTTCTTGTGTGTTTAAGGCCTTTCTGTTGTCTGTAGTTAGTCCAGCATCCTTCAGCCTTTTCTCAGGTTCTTTCCCTGTTTGCTTCTGTGTGTGGTTTTGTTCTTGTTGACTTCTTTTGTGTTTGAGACAGAATCTCTTGGAGCTGAGGCTGGCCTCGGATCCCCTATGTAGCTGAGCATTACCTTGAACTGATCCTCTTAGTCCCACCCCCAAGGGCTAGGGTTATAGGCATGTACCACCAGTTCTGGTTTGTTCTCTGGTCTGTTGTTTTGGGGTAGGGTCTTGACTCTGTAACCTAGGTGGACCCCAAATTCTTGATCATTTTTCCTCAGCCTCCCAAGTGCTAGGGTTATAGGTGTGAGCCACTAACCTGTTTTCTTTGTCTCTGTGTACATTTATGGTGTGTGTGCGCGTGTGCACTCACAGAGGACTGTTTCTAGATCTAAACCATGACTATATTGATGCTAAAAAAGAGGCAGTAAAGAGTCATGTGACCTGCCTGATGAAGTGCTTGCTATGGGCTGTAGACATGGGTGGCAGGTATTAATTAGGTAGCTAGTGTTCCTTGCTGCCTATGATAAGAATTGCAGCCACTTCATCTTAGAGACAAAGCTCTGGAGTCCAGGGGTTCCTTTGTATATAGAGTCAGACACACACACACACACACACACACACACACACACACACACACACAGAGAGAGAGAGAGAGAGAGAGAGAGAGAGAGAGAGAGAGAGAGAGAGAGCGCACATCTAGAGGTAGATGAGCTGTAGAGCCCTTCTTTGCGGTGACCTGTAGACCTTGCTGTGTCATCTCTTGTGTTGGAAACACAGATGGGCTCCCAGACATAAGCAGCTGGGTGTGAATGGACTCAGTTAGCTTTGTGTGAGTTGACAGAATCATCACTGGAGCACTGGGTATTGCATTTTGTAGCTTGAGAAGGTACAGACCTAGCCTGCCCTTTGAAGCACCATGGTGGGTGCACCCCTCTGAGAAAAACATCCCAGCAGGTCTGTGGTGCCCAGGCTTTCAGAGGCCAGGCTGTCACAGGACAGGGCACACCTGGTGTGCCAAGCAATCAGGGCCAGGGCTTCACTGGCGATTTTGGTAGTGGTTGCTGGAGGGGCAGCCAGCTGCAGTGAGGACAGGGAGTGAATGCCTTTGGAAATGAAACTTGGTAATGAAAACATTCTTCTGAAGGCAGAGGGCCAGGTGTGCTGCCGACCAGCCCGGCTCCATAATCGAAACACAAAGGCATCTTCAGAAGCAGCGATCTGTTTCTTTGCACTAATCCTGAAAGCCCAGCACATGTACATAAAAAGGCAGGATTGGGTGCTTGAAGGTGCCTGTTTCTCATCTGGTACACTGTTCCTAGCCAAGCTGGTCCATAGTTCAAGTTTTAGGGTGATAATCACACTTTGATCCATCAAATGCCACCGTAATCTGCCAGGAGCCCCCAATGGCGTTGGGGGCAGCTGTGGAGAGGAGAGCCTTCCAGCCTCAAAGCTTGGTAGGGGGAGAAACGTCGTCTCGTAATTCACATATAATGAAATGGTACAGGGCACAGCTTTCAAAGTACTCATTGAAGTACAGACAGAGCAGGTGGCTTTGGGGTTAGATCTGATGGACTGTGAGAACTTTCTGTAGCGCAGGAGAGCTCCTAGCTAGCAGGGTTTGTCTTTAGAGGTGAGTAAGAAGTCACTGTACGGTAGATGCAAGAATTACCCTGGCCTCGGCCAGCACTCTGCAGTGTGCATGAGATCACACAGTGAGTGGGTCGTCCTTGTAGACTCAGCAAGAAGTAAGTTCTGGAACTGGGGAGACAACTCAAGGCCCTGAGTCCAACCCCCAGCATCCATCTGAAAAAGCCAGGTGTGTGTGCTGGGCATACGTGTAATCCCAATCCTGGGGAGAGGTGGAGACAGGAGGCTACCGGGATTCACTAGCCAGCCAGCCTAGTCTAATCAGTGAAGCCCAGGTCCCAGGGAGAGATCTTGTCTAAAAAGCCAAGGGGGCTAGTGCCTGAGGTGGGGCACCCCAGGGTGACCTCTGGTCTCTGTGCCCAGATGCTTGTACACACCTGTACCTAAACATACTCGAAGCCAGCCCTGTCTCCAGTCTACCTTATCCCCTCACCTAACATGAGTTTATGGGGACCCACATGAGCCAACAGTGAAAGTGGTTAGGAGTGCTGCTCCTGGACTTCCATGCGGGACACTGTGTCATGTGGATCCTTGTAGGGGTGCCCCAGGTCTCACTCGGAGTTCTGGGGACACAAGTGCGGAGGGCCTGTCTTCTGTGTGGCCTAGGGCCTCAGTGAGAAAGCACAGACTGACACCATTTTACTCTTTATCCAGACAAACTATTTCGGCCTTTGGTTCCTCAGCAAGAGCCAGCAAGCGAGATGGGTGGAGCTGGAGAAGCCGCTCAAGAAACATCTGGACAAACTTGCTAACGAGCCTCTGCTTTTCTTTGGAGTCATGTTCTATGTGCCGAATGTGTCATGGCTTCACCAGGAGGCCACAAGGTAAGTGTGTCCCTGCTCCAGTCCCCAGTAAGGATGTGGGTAAATGAAAGGCTTCTGGCAAAGTGCAGGTGTGCTGGTTGATTTAGTCCCGTGTGCAGGCAGGGCGGGTACATAGAGGTTGTCTGCCAGTAGACAGTAGACAGTAGAATTCTGGTTTTACCTGTGCCGCTAATGCCAGGTAAGACAGGTAGAATTTTGTGTATAATGGCAAAGAAGTATTTGTTAGGGTTGTTAAGTCGAGTAATGTATGCTAGAATTTAATGAAAACTAACCCCCTAACTCTGTTCTGTCTACTCCACCCACTTCCCCAAATGCACTTGAGTACTAAGATGGTTCTAAAGGTGGAAGTAAAGTTGAGCAGAACAACATGTGGAGAGGGCAAGAGCTTTCCTTATGTGCTGTTACATACACAGGACAGGAGTCAGCATGGTAGAGACTGGGACCTGGACAAGCTGTCTTATATCCTTGTAGGTAATGCAGATGTTCATAAAGTTCAGATCCTCAGAGGACAGGAAACCACATTTTGTTGGTATTAGTACGGTGTGCATGGTGGCAAGAGATGCTTGTGACAGTTCCTGGGAGTCACTCATCAGGTGGACGTTTCTGGCGGGTGTGTGTGTGTGTGTGTGTGTGTGTGCGCGCGTGCGCGCCAGAAGCCCAGTAGTACTTTTTCTTTGCTTAGATTTGGGCATTGGGAACTCTGGAGAAACTAAGCCAGTGATGTGCTTAGAGGACAGCAGAGAATATCCCATTATTTTTCACTGTGTGCACTTCAGGATTGTAAATTTCTCAAATGACTACACAGTTGAAATTTTTATGTTTCCTCCTCCTCCTGTGGGTATGACCCAGTGGGTAAAGGAACTGCTGCCCAAAAATAAAGACATCAGTTGGCATCCTCCCAACCTGTGTAAAATGTGGGTGTGGCAGTGTGGATCTGCAACTCCAGAGCCAGAAGAAGAGTTGGGCAGAGACTGGTGCACCCAGGGTTCATCCACCAGTTTTGAGGTAGAGAATTGGAAAGTGTGGCTTTCTGTGGTTAATTTGAGATTGTCTCATCTCACCCACTGGGCCACATCTCTTCATGATGGGGTAAGCCAGACAGGAGACTGAGGACATTAGAGAAAAAAAAATGGAGTAGTCAGGCCCAAGGTTAAGGTGACAACTGAGTAAATCATCAAAGATATGAAATGATGGCTGTGAGATGGCTCAGGTCCCACAAAAGCTGAAGAGTGGATGACAGGAAAGGACCTGGGGTTCGCTGGGCAGTCAGCCTAGCTGGATTAGTGAGCTGCAGGTCCCATGAGAGACCCTGTCTGAGACTTAAGATTGAAATCGATTCAGCAAAGATATCCAGCATCGACCTCTGGCCTCCTCTCTCTCTCTCTTTATTTATTTTTTTTTAAACAGGGTTTTATTGACCTAGAATTTGGCAGTTAGGCCAGGCTGGCCCCCCATTGAGCCCCAGGAATCTAGTCTGCCTCTCTGGTAGTGTATGCTCTTGTGCCTGGATTTTTTTCTGTAGACTCTGGGGATTGGACTTAGTCTTCATGCTTTTACCAGCTTCATCCTTCATCCTTCCTTGCGTGGTCAGAACCTGCTTTCCCCATAGATTTTGCAGTCTCAAGAGCGCTAGAGTGTCCCCTCTAGAAGCTTTATTAAGGCTGTTTCCATGGCCCTTTATGCCTTATTTTTGTTCCCCAGTTCTTTTACAATGTCATCTGATGAAGACTTTTAAAAAGATTCATTTTTAATTATGTGTATGTGTGTGGATATGTGCATTATGAGTACAAGTGCCCACAGAGGCCACAAAGGGCATCTCACCTGGAGCTAGAGTTCACAGGTGAGCCTCCAGCCGGGGTGCTAGGAACAGGACTCAGGTATTTGGAAGAGTAGCAGGCACTCTTAACTGCTGAGCCTTCCCTCCAGACCAGCTCCCTGATGGAGTTTTAAAGCTTGCCATGGGCTTGGAAGTGGGGAGCCCCTCTAGGAAGACATGCATTGTCCTTGGCACACCCCCTGCCCACTCTGCTCCCACTGTGGGTTGGCATGTCTCTGACAGCCCTGTTTCTGCCAGACACTTCCAAGATGTCTCTGACACTGGAATCCAGTCCCTCACTTTTTTTGTGTAGGCAGTGTGATGAGACAAAGAAGGAAGGTGGCTTCCTGACAAATAAGAAAGGAGAAAAGCACAGTCAATCACAGGTAGTCAAGTAGGCATTTTTGTTTTGCTTTGTTTTGTTTTTGTTTTTCAAGACCATTTTCTTTTTCTTTCTTTCTTTCTTTCTTTTTTTTTCTTTTTTCTTTCTTTCTTTCTTTTTTTTTTTTTTTTTTTGGAGGCAGGGTTTCTCTGTATTTCTTTAGAGCCTGTCCTGGAACTCGATCTGTAGGCCAGGCTGGCTTCAAACTCATAGAGATCTGCCTGCATCTGCCTCTGCCTCCCGAGTGCAGGGTTGCATTCCCAAGGAAGATGGGATCTTCATTACAAGGCAGTTGCTGATTGCATTCCTTTTATTGTTTCTTTTGTGGTACCCGGGTTTGAACTCTCGGTCTCGTACAGGCTGAGTGAGTGCTCTACCACTGACCACATGTGTTCCCTACATTCCTTTTCCAGTTTGCTTCCATTAAGTACCTATACCATGTTAGACTTCCTGCTAGGCAGCTGGAACTCACCACCAAAGAGCTGTATGTAACTCCAAGCAGGTTTTATTTCATTTCCGTGTGTTTGATTGATTGATGGTGTAAAAGTTTGTGTTGCTCTCCTTCGCTTCCTGTAGAATGGTCTGTCACTGGTCTGGCATCCAGGGTGCCTGTCAGGTGCTCTCATAAACAAGGCTGGCATCATGGTTCTGCCACCTGGACAGCCAGGATCATGTGGCCTGATGTACAGCAAGGCTCTGAACTTGGCTTTATGTTCTATATTGCCATCTTGAAATCTTTAACCTTTGTCAGGTCCCACATTTTCGCGTTACACCAACTGCAAAGAAGGGGCTGTAGCACAGCCTCCGTTTTCTTCCCTCACTCTGTTCCTGTTATTGCCTGTGGCTCTTAGGATGGGTGGATCTGAGTCTGCCGTTATGAATGTGATCAAAGAAAAATGCAGTAGACAGAAAGCTTTTGTGCAAATAGAAATGTGCCTCTGGTCTCCATTTCTGCTTTGCTCTAATCCTGGCTGGAAGATGTTGAGATGGGCCAAAACTGGTGAGTGTGTCCCCAAGAGTGTGTCTCCATTTTCAGCTGTAATGTCTTCATGTTTAACTGAAGAATACCTCCGTTCACACCCTCAGTTGTCAGGTGTGTGCCTCGGTCACAGGGTCACAGGTGTCAAGCTGCTTTTGGCTTTCTCTCATTTCAGGCAGTCTTCAGGGTGTGCAGGTGGGTAGGTGGCTGTTTAGGGAATGCAGAGGTAGAGGTATACTCCCTGGCACCAGACTTGACTGTGAAGTGACAGTTTCTGTGAATTCTTTGTACCTGGGAGACAGACCAAACACTCAAGTGGTCTTTAGTAATAACTAATTTGTTGCAATTTAATTTTTAAAATTTAATCTTTATTATTACTATTATTATTTTATGTGCATTAGTGTTTTGGCTGCATGTCTGTGTAAGGGTGTCAGATTCTCTGCAACAGGAGTTAATGACAGTTGTGAGCTGTTATGAGCTGTCTTGTGGGTACAGGGAATTGAGCCCAGGTTCTCAGAGAGAGCAGCCCATGCTCTTGTCCACTGAGCCATCTCTCCAACCCCACAATTAATTTTTAAATAAACATTTTTTCTTTCTTTATTTTTCTTATTTTACATGTTGATCCCAGTTCCCTCTTCCTCCCTCTCAAAAATAAACATTTTAAAAGCAAATCAGAAACCTCATTCCTATTTCAAAGGAGTCTTCACGAGTAGTTGTTTATTTCTGTCTCCTGTGTGTGTATGTGTACATGTGTTTGCATGTGTATGAGTTAACATGTATGTGCATATGTGTGTGCACGCATGTATTCATTTCCACTTTATTCACTGAAGCAGTCTCTCAACTGAACCTGGAGTTGGTCAACATGACCACTCTGACAGGGATCTCCTATCTCCACTTTCCCAGTGCTGGACCTTTTTAGCAAGGCCATTGTGCTCATCCTCGTCTCTGTGGGTACTGGGATCCGAGCCCTTGTCCTCATGCTGGAATACTATGATCACTTGGAACACCGAGTTGTCTCCCTAGCTTGGTCTCTACTCTTTTAACCACAGATGCTCATTGCATGCTTAACCCACTAGTGAAGCTGTTCACAAAAAAAGATATACGATGCCTCAAACATTTCTCTTTAACAAAGTCATAATTTGATCCTGACACATTAAATCAGAGATTATTATGTATTTAGTGGCTTGCTATCTGGAACATCTTTAAAAACAGTCACAAATAATGTGCCTTTTAGAGAGCTATCACGAAACCCAGCTGAAAAAAAAAAAAAATTCTCAAAGAAAACTATTTTATTTTTCTGAGTTTCTTGATTTTCAGAGTTGGGCTTCTTCATTCACTGACTCCAAGGGACATTAGTATAACACGCAAGGCTGAGGTGGACTCAGCATTTCACTGGTAAAGTGGGGAAAGTTTGTGGTGGGGGTGGGGAGCAGGTTAGCCATTGCACACACGGTATCTGTTTCAAAGGCTGAGTTGAAGACTGATCCGACACCATGGTTTACTTACCTTTAGCGAAGGGGCGGAAAGGAAGGAAATGAGCAGGAGCCGTGGGAAGATATGTCTCCTCGTGTCCAAGCATGCCCGCTGTGCTTTATAAAGGTTTTAAAGACTTCCATTCCTCATAAAGAATCCTTTGGATTTGTAGGGGAATCATTATAATGGGTGGGATTGGGCATGGTGTGTTGATTGTAAAATGGCTTTTCCAAAAATCCTAGGATGGTGGCTGTGTAGGGAGTCAGTGCCATAGAGACTGAAGGCAGAGTACTGGGTTATTGAGTTGGAGTGGGGGAGAAGGGGAGGAGAGGGGACAGATCCACTGTGTCCACACCGTCAAGGCATGGCACCAGAGCAGCATCAGAAATGGGAAGTGTAGACTTCGAGTATAAGCCCCCCCCCCAGACTAGGCTGTAAACCCCACAGTGTGTGGCTGGGCTCAGTCTGTCCCCAGCACTGGTGATGCGCCCACCATCTCCCAAATCCGGAGCTGCCATGGTCTCTTTGAGAAGGAGTCTATCAAGACACAATTCTTCCAGAATCATAGTTTTGTGTCTAAACACAGTGCCATGTAGGTGGCACAGTGCCTTATTTACACACCCAGAGGACAAGGAGATGTTGCTCAGCCACATTGGAACTTATGACAGAAGGCTTTGGCTGGCCCTGGAATTGTTTTAGGTGAAGCAAGCCTCCTGACTTAGGAGAGCCAGCTGGTAGGATTTGTTTGAGCTCCCTGAGAGCCTCTGCCAGCTCCCGACTCTCCTGCCCTGTGACTGCCTGGTTACTGCACAGCACTGGGGACACCGGAGGGGAGAGTGTTGTGAAAGAAGAGCAGTAGTAGAAACGGATTGAGGGGAGCAGGCACTTCTGTGAATGAGCCCTTTACACAGGAAGCACTGTGCACCAGGGGGGACCAGGATGGACACCAGGCCCAGGCTTCCCAATGATGCGAGGCCTTTAGAAGAGCGGAAAATAAGAGACTGGCAAAGGCGCCTGCCTATGTCAATTATCTCACAGCCGTTGATGCCCCAGCTCATCCTGTCAGTCATGCTTGCAACCGGAGGGAACGAGAGGATGTTTCCCCCGCTGTTTCCCACCAGCACCGAGATGAATTAGTCCCAGTCAGAGCAAAGGGCAGTACACTTGACCTAAAATTAGCCAAAACCTAGCAGACATTTGATGCTTTCCTAGGAAAGCGTGGAGATGAAGTAATGTTAGAAAAAAAGTGCTGTTGAGAAGCAAACATGTCTCGAAGATGGTAGAGACAGTGTGCCTAGTAGGATGACAGAAGTATAGGTCGTCTAAGTTAAACTTTTCCTAGCTGGTGTCACTGAAATAATTGACCCACTGTGGAAAAGATGGAGGCCATTGGTATCACTCAAATGGGACACTGATATAAGTTACTTATTTTCTAGAAGTCTCACATCCATTTGGAATGATAACTGGAGTCAGCAAAGAACTACTTTGGATTAATGTTTAATGAAAATGCAGTATACTACAAGAATAGAGCTGCTGAAGGAGAAGCCTGGTGTATTGGAAGACAGGAGACCTTAGTCCTGGGTACCTGTTTCCTGGTCAGCCCCATACTCTCCTCAGAGTTTGGTGACTGTGAATGTTCTGAGCGTGCTGTGTCAGAAACATAGATGGGCCCAGGGAGATGGCTTAATGGGTGAGAGCACTTGTTTTGCAAACATGAGGACTTGGGTTGGGAGCCCCAGCAATGGGGGTAGAGGTAGGCAGGTGCTGTGAGAACTCACTGGCCTGCTAGCCCAGGCAAAAAGCAAACTTCCTGTTCAGCAAGAGACCCTGGCTCAATGGAGCAAGTGGAAAAGCAGTAAAGCAGGACACCTTACATCCTTCGCAGACCTCTGTATGAACTCATTCAGATACAGGCTCTACACATGCACACATACACCACACACACACTAGCAAAAAAAGGAACATAGATAGGATGCTTATGTCTTTCTGAGATATCAGAGTGTAACAATGAATTCATATGTTGCGTCTAGTCCATTGGTCGAGGCTCGTCAGGTGATCTGACTTCTCTTGATAGCCAGCCCTCTGTAGTCACAGGCTCTTTTATTATTCTAATCTTAATTACTAATAATAACTTTCAGATAACACATTCCATAACACACACACACACACACACACACACACACACACACACACACACTCACATCCATGTATGTCAGAGTTCACAGAGGCCTTTCTTACTGGGGTGAGCAAGAGATCTGATAATAAAGAGAATTTCAGCATGTGGTCTGGTAAGATATTTAGAACTCAGTAGGAGAGCTGATTGAGCAGGCAGAGCTGAGGGTCAAAAGCCACAGAGGCCCAGAACCATCAAACCTCAGTGTGACCCAAAAGGACTATTTAGGCAGTGGGCCTTGCTCAGCTAAAGCCTGTAGGACAGGCTTGGGTCCCTTGGTGCATTGGTGGTCAGCTGTGCTGTTGCCATTGCAGTGTTAAGTTTTGCTTTTATTTGGTTCACATAAAAGTGTGGTACCCGTCATTGGTCTGCTGTTTTCTTCATTGTTATTTATCATCTGTATTGCATGGCTCGTGCAGTGTGTGTGTGTGTGTGTGTGTGTGTGTGTGTGTGTGTGTGTGTGGAGTCTGTCACTGCCTCACTTTAGCCGGCCCTGCTAACCAGCATGCTCGTCTCCACCTCTGCAGTGCTGAGGTTACATTATTAATAGTAAACACCTGATAAAGTCAGTCTATGAAGTGGAAGGGTTTATTTTTGGCTCCCACTTTTGTAGGTGTCAGTTCATGACTGGTTGGCCCTGTTCTTCAATGGTGGTTCATCATGAAGGGAGTGTATGATAGCAAAGCTATTGTTCTTTATCTGAGAGAAGGGGTAAGGAAAAGGAAGGGCTGGGTCCATGGGCCTCAAGCCCCTCCCCCACAACTGGAATCCCATCATGCCCCACATCTTAAAGGTCCTGTCTCCTCCCAACAGAGCCAACCTAGGGATCTTGGGCCTCTGGGGACATTCAGTGTCAAAGCTTCATGGCACTACCCTTGGGTTCTTGGTTTATGGAGGACATATGTCATGCACTTCTTTCTTATTTCTAACTGACAGTTTTTAGTTCCTGGCCCTAGGCTAAAGAGGAGGGATGTGTTTCTAGCTATCCTCATGGAATAGAAGATGGGAATTACATTTCTCTGCTTGATTAAGTCCCTACCCCTGCCTACATCTTCTTGTTTGTAGTCAGTCCTATGGAACTTGGACTCATCATTTTTTTTAAAATCTAGTCTATCTATTTTTCTACCCTGAAATTAATTATCTTTGTGTACATATATATATGTATATATATATATGTATATATATATGTGTGTGTATATGTGTATATATATATATTTCACACATATATATATTTCACACACACACACACACACTCTCTCTCTCTCACACACACACACACACACATATGCATGCATGCCTTAGGTGATGGCTCAGTGGTTAAATAACCTGCTGTGACCCAGACTTCAGATCCCCAGAACCCACAAAAATGCTGGGTGGCCACGGTTGCCCATCTGTAATCTTGACTCAGTAGGCAAGACTAGCCATATTTGTGAGCTCTGGGTTCAATTTAGAGAATCTGACTCAAAACATAAGGTGGGAAGTGTAAGGACTCAGACATTGTGCTGGCCACCCCTGTCACCTGGCAGAATTCACTCAGGCAGTGCCCTGGTCAGCCCAGGGTTCCATGACCAAGTAGGCTGCACACAGGTGCAGAGGATCCCTTTAAAAGACTGACACTATCCACTTACACTCCCTTTCCCTCTTTCCAGCTTTGCTCCTTCAAGCTCCTCTCTCTCTCTCTCTCTCTCTCTCTCTCTCTCTCTCTCTCTCTCTCTCTCTCTCTCCCTCTCCCTGCTCTCCTTGCTCTCTCTTCCCCGCTGTTCCCCTGGAGTAGACAGGACTTTTCCTGTCCCCCTCTTCTCTTCTGTCCTCTCTCTGTCTTTCTGTCTCTTTTCTCTTTCCTTCCCCCTCCCTCCCCTTTCTAATAAAACTCACTAATCCCTGTCTGCCTGATGTGTTTGTCCTCACCTCAGTTACCCTCTCCTGCCATGGAATCTTCCATGGTCCCCCACACAAAGTCCCCACTTCAAGCTTTATCCTAACGGAGTAATGGAGGAAAACTCAGGACAACAATTTTGGACCTCCATACATATATGCAAATACATCCCACACATAGGACCTTGCACACTCATACATTCATACAACACACACATATACAAGTGAAACTTTTAAAGAAGATTTTGTTTTTGATACTGAGACAGGAAAGTAGATCTCTAGGACAGAAGAACACTTAAAATTACTCAAGAGCCTAAGAGGGATTTGAAAAACAGGACTGTAGACACAGAGACATTTCCACGCTGAAAAAAAATCTGGGAATAGTTTTGCCAGAAACCACAGCATAGAAGATACTAGATTCTTGGGCAGTGACGTATTTCCTGGTCTGGCATTTTATCTTTGGCAGTTGTTGCCATATTTGATATCTTCAGCCACTTTTGAAGGTTGTACAAGGGAAACGATTCATATCCAACACTGGAAATTTCAACAGTGGATTCATGTTGTAGTGTGGTTTGGACCTTGGGTAGTTTTTTTCTCTTCTTTCCATTTTCCCTTTGAGATCTGTGCTCCTAGACAATGGGAGCCATAGAAGTACCTATTCTATACAGGCACAGCGTTGCACACAGAAGCCTGGCTGGCCTCGGCTACCAGCACCTCCAGTTACACGTGTGTAAATAGAAATTGTAGTGTCTTAAAGGCTGTGGGTCTGAGATGATGTGAAGATACAGGAGATACAGGGAATCACTCTGCTTGGGCAGAGCCCAGAGGTGTCCAGGTCCCAAGCAGACTGCAGACAGACAGAGTAGGATGGATTTTTCTAACCATCATTCTAAACAGAAAATGTTTACCCAAAGTGGCAGGTATTCCAGGGTGTGGCCTATCACTTGCCTTTTGGCCAGTGAGGAAGCTTATCCTACACTACAGCTTTTGTTTGGGGGTTGGAAATCCAGGGTGACCCATTTACAAAAGCTGAGAAGGGCTTGGTTCTTAGGCTTTTCCTGCAGGAATTAGGGGTGGGAGGGGCCAGAAGCCTGGTACCTGGTGGTCTTCTCCACCTCCATCTTAAGTCTCAAGGTCACTGGTCAAGAGTCTGGCCACAGTAATTTAGAATGGGCTGGAAGATTTCTATTTTTCTCTCTTTTTATCATAGTTTTTTTTTTTTTTTTGATATATAAGTAATTAATTCTGTTGCCTCATCTCTTATTCAATCATCTATTAAACCTGCCATAAGTATATTCTCCTCACTCTGGGTGTATGACTTCACTGACAGGAGACAGACCCCTTTGGCAGATTTTGCAGATAATATTGTTTATGATATAATAAAGCCACTGAAGATCAGAAAAGCAAAGCAGCCAGCCACTAGCTCTTAGCCTCTACCTTAGAACAAAATGTGTGAGTGCAATGCTCTCCCTGTCTGGAAACTAAATATCCCATGAGACCCTTTGCTTCTTGCTTTTATACCTCCTCAGTGCTGGGATTAAGGCATGAGCTCTGTTTCTCTTTTAGACTGATTCGCTCTCATGTAGCCCAGGCTGGTGTTGGACTCATAGAGATCCATCTCCCTCTGACTCTTGGGTCCTGGGATTAAAAGTGTGGGCCACTACTGCCTGGCTGTGGTTAGCTTTGCATTTTGATCCCCGGGCAAGCTTTATTAAATCATAAACAATACATCACCACGAGTGATGTTGCCTTTAGGTAAGGATTCTAAAGAAGAGCCTAGGCCCTTTTCACTGAGTTTCTGTTGTTATTCTTTTTCACAGTAGGTGCATTGCTGGCCATCCCATGATTCCCTCTGACTGATAACCACATTTTCAGGCATTTCTGCCGACTTCTTGCCACAAACCTGGCTTGTAACCAGAAAGATGGCTCCCTGGGCAGTTGACTCATGCCTCCAAGGGTAACTTAAGCTCCCTTTCCCACAGTGGATGGGAGGTGTGGACACATGATTTTCAGGGCAGGCAGGTGTGTATTTCAGGCAGATGAATAGAGTCATATTTGTTACTAGCATAAGAGGGACAAAGGCTCTCGGCCCTGCAGCTATAGTGCTGAGGAGTGATGGGAGCTGGCTAGTGAACAGGCTGGCCGTGTCTTGATTTATCTCCTTCTGTAAGGCTGCTGCTTCCTGATGTGGCAGCGGCTCAACTCCCTCCACTGGCAGCTGAAATTCCCTCTACGGCACAGGAGAACTGTTTGCAAGGAGAACTGAAGTTTACCCTCCCTCGCTGTTCACTGTAAGCTCAGCCACCACCACCACCACCACACACCTCCACACTTTGTGTCCAAGTGTGAATCAATGCATGCTAAGTACTCTAGTACTAAGTCATATCCCCAGCCCCAAAGTTTCCCCTCCCCTCCTTCTCCTCCTCCTCTTCCTCCCTCTCCTCCCTTCTTCTCCTTGTCCTTCATTTGTGTGTGTATATAGGGGCACACAGGAAATGTATGCTCTGTCTTTTCACCATGTGGAGCCTAGGGATTAAACGCTGGCTTGTTGGCAAGTTCCTTTACCCACTGGGGTAATTTGCTGGCGTAACAAAAGTATAAGCCTTTGTACTTGGTGTACAATGGGTTGCATTTATGAAATTTATTTTAAAATTTACTGTGTGTGTGTGTCCATATTGCTGAGGCAGGGTCTGTAATATGTATACTCAAGGTCTCTCTTACTAGTACTTCGGCTAGCTGGCCCACCATCTTCCAGGCAATTCTCCTGCCTCTGCCTCCCTTCCCCACCCCAGTGTTGCTGTAGGAGTGAGTGTGAGATCATGCAAACCACCGCATTAGTGTTTTACATGGACTCCAGCGATTAATTTAAGTTGTCAGGCTTATGTGGCAGGTGCTTGTACTCAGTGATCATCTAGCCAGCCCAAACTGGTTTTTTTTTTGGTCTTGATTTCTCCATGCTCCCCCATAGTCTTACACTCCTCTTCTCAGGTAATGCTCCTGCCTCAGGCTTCTGACCACAAAGACCAAAGTTACATACCACACCTAGCCGTTTCTGAAACTCTTACATGCCCTGGACGTAACATCTAACAACCTTAGTGGGAAGTGACTCATTTCCCCCTCTCCTTCCTTCTGTGTCACCCAGGAGCACTCAACCCAGCCTCGATGCTGATATGGAAAGTCCCAAGGAGACAGTGCAGGAGCCTAGGCTGTGCAATACAGGGGTGGAGAGGACTAGGGGGCACAGGGACGTGGGGTGCTGTGGGGTACTGTGGGCTGGGGGTCATTACAGGCTAGAGGAAGGACTGTGGGGCTATGAATGACATCTGCTGCCCTGTGTGTGTGGTGGGGGGGTTGGAGAAGAGGAAAACTTAGCTGAGCCTAGAGGGTAGCCTGCTGGTTATCCCAGGTAGACACCTTGGGAAGTCCAGCCAGCAGGACACTGTGCAAGCCTGGACTCTGGAGTCAGAGACAGCAACAGGCAGTTCAGTGCGACACTGTGCTCCTGGCCGTGAGACGTTTTCCTTATTAGGAATCCCAGCTGTTTTGTTCACCTGCTCTTTATCTTTAATTCATAAAATGTAAAGGCCACCTTGTTAATTATTTAGGCATAGGCAGGTCACGGTTTTTAGTGTGTTCACAGAGTTGGACAACCATCTCCATGATCTAGTGTTAAAATGTCTACAGCCAATTTTCTTCCCCTCTTCGCTGGGTTCCTATTAGTGGAATTGTATTAAACACTGTCTTAAGCTGGGTGTTAAAACCAACACAAAACAAAACAAAAAAAAACCCAAAACAAACAAAAAACAAACAAAAAAGGGGGGAGGAAAAAGAAGAAAGAAAGCAAAAGAGAGAGAGAGACTTGGTCTTTATGTCTTGCTTTTTGCTAAGTCTGATGTCTCAAAGTTTGTCCACAGCATAGCTCATGCCAGTACTCCTTCTTGTTCTTTTTAAGGGACAGGACTCACTGGTAGCCTAGGCCATCCCTGAATGTGTGATTTTTTTTTTCCCATCCCAGCTTCCCCAATGATGCGGTTACAAGCCTCACAACTCTATCTCCTTCCTGTGCACATTTGTTTTTCATTTGCAATTGACATTGGGGCTTTTTCTTTTTGCTGACAGTAGGTTGAGATGCTAGTCATCTTTTTTTGTTTGTTTGGTTGGTCTTTTGCCTTGTTTTGTTTTTTTTTTCTCTGAGACAGGATCTCACTCTGTAACCTTGGCTGGCCTGGCTTGGAGCCCAGGCATGAATTCACAGAGATGCACCTGCCTCTGCCCCCTGAGTGCTGGGATTTAAGGCATGCACCACCACAGCCCCACCTCATATACAAATTTTTGTGTGACTTTAAATCCCTGATTTTCTTGACTGTACCTGGGGGGCATAATTGTGAGGTGGTCATGAATATGTATAACTCTCTTAGGAGCTATAAAACTTGTTTTCTGAGTTATGAGAGGCTCTAGGGTAGGTTGAAACAAGCTCAGATTTTATTTTGAAACCACTACCATTTTATTTGGGGGGGGGGGCTTCTGCAGATGTGGTTCTCCAGCTGTTGGCATTCCACAGCAGGCTTCCATCGATCTTTCTAGTCCTACAGATAGTTAGGGTCAAAGTGAAGGGATCTGTGCCCAGTGACACAGGACAGAGAGGTGGAGTTGGGACATTCCCTCTTGCCCTGTGATGTGTTGTGGAAGCTGAATTCCTCTTTTACACAGAACTCTGGTTCAATACAGGCCTCTATTAGGGAGTTTATGGCCTCTATATGCTATGCTTAGAGTCCCTGTAATTTGTTATAATTAACTCAAGAGTTCAAGAGCACAGAGTTTGGGTCACGTCAGGGCTTGCCTTGCTTCTTATGCAACATTTGCTGCCATTGGTCTTTCTTCCCCCCAGCACTCAAGGCCTGTGTGTTTGTGTGCATTTAAACAAACATTATCCTTTTAAGGAGAGAATTGCAAGCCTAAGAAGTTAGATATCTCTGGTGAGAAATGGTGATTATTGATCCGGTGCTGTCGAAATCTTGTGGAGTAGAACGCGTGCCAAGGAAATCCTGCCTAGGTGTGTTTGTGTGTGTTGTTGTTTTCATGAGTACATATCGGTTAATTTGTGATTGTAAGACCAGAAGACCGAAGACAGACTTTCCCTTTTAAGGTCATCGTTTTCACTTGTGGGGCTCGCTGCTTTCCTTCTGTTTGGTTGTCTGTGGGGTCATTTTGTTTCCCATAGTTGTTAGAGTGTGGTGTGCTTTTACTGGGACATTCATTAAATATAAAAGCCTTTAGATAATCTAGCACTCAGACCAGGTACCAAATGCATTATTATATATGTCAGGAGTTGTGGACTGAAATTCTTCCCAAGGGTTTTGAGGCCTCAGGGCCAGGGAAGGAGATGGTTATATGCCTGCCTAGTTATCTGGACATGAAGGACAAAACTAGTATGGGCCACCCTGCCCATTATTTCCAGTTGGAGCTGAGAACAACCTTTGGAGAGCACCCAAGAGCTTTGCCTCCCCTGGTGCTACCCAGAACCTGTCAATCTAAGAGTTTAGCTTACTCCATCCTACTCCAGGACAGCTTGTCTTGGTTTTTTCCTCTTGCCTTTCTTTCTTATTTGTACAGCAAACTGTCAAAAAAAGCAGTGCTTCCCAGGCAGTCTCCACCACAAATGGAGAAGATTCCAGTGCATTCCAGCAAAAAGGCTTTCCAGTGCTGCTAGTTGTGACTAAAGGTTTCCAGCCAGGAAATGACATTTAAAACTTATCCTGTTCTTAGTAATCAAGACAGTAATGACCTTTTCCCACTCTGACCCTCCATCGTTCTGTGAAGGCTTCCAAGACAGAATGTAATGACATCCTTCTACAAATTGTGACATCCATATTGGCTCTTCAGATGAGGAGAGAGGTTGGCTGAGCTAGATTTTAGCCGTGGAGGAGGAAACGAGCTGATAGGAACTCATGATGACATTGGAGATATAGGCCGGTGCTCATACCTCAGAGTGCCTTAGTCCAGCTGGCTGCAGGCAGCATAAAGCCAGGCCAGACCTGGAGAGTTCTCAGCCATGTGATGAAACACACCCTACAGTGCATCTGTAGGATGGCCTCAGGCAGAGGTGTGCGCATACGCACACGCTCTCTCTCTCTCTCTCTCTCTCTCTCTCTCTCTCTCTCTCTCTCTCTCTCACACACACACACACACACACACACACACACACACACACATCTCCTGGGAAAAGGCCAGCCTCCTCAAGCCTTACCCTAGAAGCACAGGTAAAGTGCTTTCAGTTTTGTTTTTCTTTGGGGATTTCAGGGAATTGGGCCACTCGCCTGGAACCCTGAGAAGCAGACCCCACCCTCCTTGTGTCTGTGGTTGGCCCTGCTCAGATGCCATCTGGCTCTGGCTTTTAAGAAGCAATGTCACATCGGACAAGTCATTCTTTCTGAGCACAGTTCTGTCCACATTGGAAGGGCCGGGCATGACTGTTAAAATCTCACCCAGCTTACTCGTTTAGGATTGGCTATATAGCATCAGTGTCTGGCCTCCAAGCCTCTGTGGCACTCACCATCAGAGGGCTATCCCCTGTATTTGAGGCTGAAGCTCCTCACATTGCCCTCATCTTTGTCCAGGAAACAGGAGGCAACAGGAGGACAAAGGGAAATAGGAATCACACAGGCTCTGAAGATGTCTGCTAGAGGGTGGCAGCCCCTTGTACTCACACTCCATTGGCCCACCACTGTTATCAGGAAATGAGGTCAGCCAGTCAGCCAGTGTGGTGCGCAGGTGTGTGTGTGTGTGTGTGTGTGTGTGTGTGTGTGTGTGTGTTCCTCTAAGCAAGCATCTACAGCTTCTGTAGCCCACCACTCCTTTGCCTCCATCCTCTGGGCGTGGTGAGGGTACCAACGTTCTTGGATGGCAGTCAGAGCAACCCAGGTCTGAAGACTTTGCTATTGTGATGGGCTATTCCCAACTGGGGGATCCTGTGCTGCCCTGGACTTGCCTGGGGGAGGGGTGGGAAACATTCTCAAAGCTACACATAGTCCTCAGCCTTTGAGTTCCCGGCGCTGCTCTCATGGTTCTGCAGTAAGACAGGCCCTGCTTTGTAGGCTACCACAAGGCGTTTCTCAACCAGAAGAGACAGACCTGAAAGTGTAATACAGACGGAATGTTCAGATTCCTCACATGTGAGTTCAAGAGGCAATGAGGGGTCCCAGCCCCACATCTTCAAACACAGAAGTTATCGTGATTCAGCTGAGATTTTGGGGGGAGTTGTCAGTACCTCTTTCAGAATACCAAGAGCTCCGTTGGCTTGGCTAAGTTTAGAATTTAAAAATAAACTTTCTGTTCAGAATCTTAGAGGAGGAAGGAAGTCAGAAAAGTTGTCTGTGCCATGGAATAGGAACATTCAAGGAAGATGACTCTCCAGAGCCAAGTTCATAGCATGTTTCAGCTCTCAGTTATTATGTTTAGCAACAGGGATCTCTGGGACCCTTGTTTGCATCGCCCAGAGAGACTAGCATTTACTCAATAAATGAATTTTTGCTTTAGATTAAAATCAAGACCAAAATAAAAAAAAAATGAAACCTGTATTCAATGTGTAGAATTATGTCCCCATTCTTTCAGGGAGCAACAATCACTTGTAACCTAAAACCAGTCAGTGGGTCTCTGCAGCCAGATGGGGTGTTTCAAGGGCTTTGAATATGAGGAATGTTTTAACATTTCTTTGCAAGCTTAGATTCAAAGAGGACCTCTTTGGAAACTTGGCTGTGCTTTGTTTCCTGGCATGAGGATTGGCTGGCTGGATTTTTCCCTTCCACCCACAGTGCTGACAGGGTGGAGTGTACTTCCATGAAATTGTATGTTTCCAAAATAGTACCCACGGTTTTGCTTTACTGCAGTCAGAGTTGTATCTCTAACCAAAACAGAGAGGAACCCAACGATTCTAAAAACAGAATACCAGCTCTGCTTTCTCGGATCCTACAGGACGCCATCTTTTGTGTTTTACAGAGGGGCTTTCAGTGGGAAAGCAAACGGACAAAACAATTTCCACATTAGTCCATTGTTCTTATTTTTTTCCAGTCTCGCTAGTAACTGCCACAGTCTCATGTGGTGACAGTACACATCGCTATGGCTTCTCAGAGGCCTTTGTGGTCTGGATGTCTTCCAGGCTAGAGCATACATACAGCTGCATCCAAGCACAAGCCTACACCAACCTACGTGTGAGGAACATTCCAGTGCCCCTTGCTGTAGGACTGACACCACTGTTTCCTGTCACAGGATGACCTGAATGGAACCTGCCACATACGTGAGCTGGGCGTTTGGCCCAGTGGGTAGAGGGCTTTCCTATCATGATAGGAGGAGCAGGCGTTCAAGGTCATCCTTGGTTATGTAGGGAGTTGGAAGTCAGCCTGGACCATGTGAAACCAGCGACAGCAGAGGAGCTGGACCTGGGTGGACGTCCAAGTGTGAGACTTGGGAGAAGTGGGGCTGCTGCTTGTGGCTCTAGTGTGTTCCTGGTCACTGGGCTCACCCCCAGAAGAATCTGCCCACTTTCACTTCGGGGGTGAGATGGGAAACAACTTCAATTCTGGCACACAATGCGAGGACATCCTTAGAAACATTTCCCCTGGGGGCTGGAAGACAGCCCCATCCATCAGACAGCACAGTAAAGAGCTGTGCTGGCCCGGGTCGTGGCCAGCTGTGGTCCCCTGGAGGCAGAGACAGAGGCCTGGTCCCTTGCTGAGATGACAGCATACATGTTAACACCTGTGTGTCCTTCTGACTCAAAGGAATAAAAATAAGTGAGAACCACCATGAATGACAGAGGAGAAGAGCTGTCTCCAGAGAGGTTCAAATGTTGTGTAATTAGGATAAGGTGAGCTTTTACCTCCTGTCCCAGTTGAGTTTCCCCCCACCCCTCCCCACCTGGTCTGCTCAGTTTTCAGAATCCCTCTGCAGCTTTCCTCAATATACCTGAAGGCACCTTCTGGCCGGAGAGCCTGCTCTTGAGTTCTTAGGGGGTATTGTTGTTTGGTGCCGTTTAACATGTCTGGAGAGACACACAGGGCCCACAGTGGAAAGCTAACACCTTTCCTTGTCCCTCTTTCCGTTCTCATTCCCCCACTTCGAGTCTGAAAGTAGGATCTTCAGACTCGAAGTGGCTCGTCTTCAAAGACGCAACTGCGTTCACAGTGAACTCTTGGCGTTTCAAAGGAGTTTGATGACTTAAGGACCCTCACACTGGCTTCCTCTCGTCCCTCTAAGAACTGCTGGGGTTGCAGAGATGAAAGCCTCCTTCACAAGAGACTCCCGGGCACTTCCCAGGGTCTCTTGAAGAGAAGGTTACCTGGAGCGAGTGAGGTAATGTTCCCTGGAGAGCTGGCCCAGGGATGCAGTGAACAAGATGGCGGAGGAGGGCACCGAGGCTGTGTAGTGCTCTGAGATGAGAAGCATCTCTCTGGAGCCACAGGCCTCACTCCCTCCTCACACTCACTGAGCCTTCCTCCTGAGAGGTGTACCAGTGTGGTATGTTGTCAGTTAGCTGTTGCATAATTTCATTTTGGGACAAGGTCTCACTGTGTAGCCCAGGCTGGCCCAGATGTCACTGTATACCCTGGTCTGGGCTTAAATTTGTGATCTTCTTGTCTGAGTCCCTGGAGTGGCCGGATAACAGGTTCATGCCGCTGCCACATCTGGTGTAGATTTTTAAGACACCAGCATTTTTTGTGTTGAGATATGGCTGTGTGAGCGTTGCCAGTAAGAGAGGGTGTTTGTTCCTTCGTGTGAAGTCTTGGTGGAGTTCCTGGAATGCAGAGGAGCAGAGGAACTGAGGTTTTGATTGTAGCCTGGGTTCAGAGGAGAGACAGGCAAGCACTTGGCTATAGACCACTGTATGGGTCCATTGCCCTCTTTGAGAAACACATAACAACTGGGAAATATGAATGCTCCACACAAAGGAAATCATAATGCCAAAGGACATTACTGTGGTCATTCAGGATTCTTAGTGTTGGGTATTTTGATTTACCCTCGTCAAGATTCTAAGTTCATATGAAGTTGTGCTTTTATGTTATTTGTTCAGATTCTCACGAAGGAACAAATCATGGCTTCCTTTGCCCACTGCCAAGAACTGTCCCATCTCTCTTTCTCCCTCTCTCTCTCCCTCCCCCTCTCTCTTTCTCACTCCATTCTCTCCTTCACCACACACACACACACACACACACACACACACACACACACACACACACACACACACAGAGCCTTTCATTTCACGGGCTTTTTCACTGATCTTGATATTTCCTCCCTGTTAGTCTGAATGTTTTTTTTAGCATTAACAAAAGTGGCTTTTCATAGCCAGCAAATAACTTTGGCCGTAAGTTCTCCTGTCTAATTCTTTTCCTGTGTGCTAGGACTTGGGGGTAAGAGGAATCAGGCCTGTGGTGACTGACAGTTAGGGACAGAGCAGTGTCCACTGGGGGTGGCCTTTGATGGACAAGTAGACAAAAGGTTTTCTGCTGGTTGGCCTCGAAAGCTTAAAGGAGATCATTCCTTGATGCAGCCAAACATTATGGGCAGAAGGAAAATTCCTGACTGGATAGTGAAACCTGTAAAACGGTTGTGAATTTATCAGGTAGAAGTAGAAAACAAAAATTAGCTTTCTGTTGCACATTAAGTTTGATTTAAAATGATTTATTAAGTGACTCCCAATGTTTGCCCTTCAGATCTGAGTCTAGGTTTTTACCACCAAAGACTAATCTGTTTTGGTTTTCTGTTTGTTTTTGTTTTTGTTTTGCTCTGCCCTATAGATGAGGAGGGCTGAACTTGGCTGGGCTGGGCTGGGCAGAGGGTCAGTGTCATCTCCTCTGACAGGCACTAGACCAGTGTGTTCCTGCACCTGTGAGAGTCCTAGCCATAAGCAGTTCCTACCCCTGATTGTCCTTCTGTTGGGAACCTGGGGTGACCTTTGACTACAGAGTGCGAGAGCACACGGGCAGTCAGTATTTCCCAGATGGCTTTGCAGAGCAGTGTGGTTGCAGAGGTGACTGCGAGGGTGCCAGTCTGCAGAAGCTGTGTCCTGGAAGCGAACAGCTGGATCTGGGAGGTGTCTGAAGGCCGGGTCGTTCTGAGGGAGTGACTTTGGGAGCAGGGAGAACATGCACTGTGGCAGCTTGTGTGACATGTGGCTGCCCGTGCTGACTGCCTACACTGTGCTTTTGGAAAGGGTACTACTCCAGGTTGGAAATTTAAAACCAACTATTTTTTTATGTGTCTCAAACGTGTGAGGTGAAGCCTGGCTCTGAAAAAGCTTCAACAGGGCTCCACATTATTTGACCAACTAGAGATCCACGATCTGGTCTACCAGATTTTTACATTTATCAATTTTTATTTTTTAAGATTCATTTTTATTATTTTTTTATTGTATTCCTACCTCAATTAGGTAATCAAGATAGTGCCCCCACAAACATTCTCAGAGACCCATCTGCCATGGGTTCTAGATTTTTTCCAACTGACCATTGAGCTATCCAAAGCAGGTACTGTTGAGTGTTTCTGGAACATTCTTGGCCTCAGTTCATTCTGAGGGCCCACAAACAAACATTAGATGAGAATGTTCTCACAGGGAACTGGCTTCAGCACCTGTTACATCCGAAAGAGGGACACGGGGCAGAGGTCACTGTCTGTGTTTTGTAGAGATGACGCCACCGGTGTCACCTGTACATCCCACTGTGAACACCTGGCGCTGGCGCGCGCGTGCGTGTGTGTGTGTGTGTGTGTGTGTGTGTGTGTGTGTGTGTGTTTACGGTTGTTTTCTCTTCCTGGAACAGATACCAGTATTACCTGCAAGTAAAAAAGGATGTGCTTGAAGGACGATTACGGTGCACCCTGGAACAAGTGATCCGGCTTGCTGGCTTAGCTGTGCAAGGTAAGGCATCTATGGACTTCCATCTTCTGCTTTGGTGGGCTCCTCCAGAATGAACAGATTTGGTTAAGCAACCTCTGGCTGAGGCTTCCTGGTGATTTCAAGACGTTTTGCATTAAGATGAAAAGTTAGTGATTTGGGGTGGCAGGAGGGTGGGTTTCTCCAAGCTGCATGTAAGTCAGTCATGCTTGTTTGACTATGTTTCCATTATGGTTCTAACGGCAGAAACAGTGTTTAAATCCTGCCTGTAACTGAGGCTGCCTTTAGAGTGTGGGAGACATTGTCTCAGGATTATTCCACTGTAAGGTGTTGTCATATTCTGTATCCTGATGGTGTCAGCCAGTTACTGTCACCAATTAAGTGCAATAGCTGTCTGTACCTTACTGTCATGCAGATGAAGGGAGCAATTTAAATCCATGATGGCCATGTGACAAGGGACATGAGTTGTCTTTCACCTGTCCAGCTATTTTCAACCTTCTCTCTATTACAGAGTGTGTTATTTTCTGAGAGTTTAATGTGTGCTTTCTATTTTTAATTTTTATGTATGTGTATATGTGTGAGTGTGTTCCAGGTGTGCGTAGGGGCCAAAAGAGGGTTGTCAGATCTCCTGGAACTGGAGTTACAGGGGGCTATAAAGCATCATCTATGGGTGCTTGGAACCCAATTCATATCTTCTGAGAGAACAGCAAATGCTCTTAGCCACTGAGCCATTCTCCAGACTTGTATTTTATAAGTTTTTTTGAATGGTGGTTTAAATACATTTGCTCATATTGAAAATAGGAAGAGTGTGTTCAATTTTAAAAAGATTTTTCTTTTTTGTGTGTATGAGTATTTTGCCTACATGTGTGTATATGCACTATGGGTGCCATGCTTGGGGCATCCAGAAGAGGGCATCAGATCCACTGAAACTGTAGTTACAGGTGAGCCGCTATGTGGGTGCTAGAAACTGAACCCATATCCTCTGCAAGAGAAGCAAGTGTTCTTAATTGCTGAGTTGTTTCTACAACCCCAAGAGACTGATTTCCCTTTCAGTTCTTATTTTCTGCTGGCTGCAGAGTTGTTGCAGCGTGGGCTGTTGATAAGGAGCTATGAGCTAGACTTCCCATCCTACACTCAGAACTTGAACTCTTTGAGTGCTAATGTCTGAAGAGATGGATTCCTATGACATTTCACTCTGGGTGAAAATGCCCCAAATACATTGCATTCCTGTGTCCACCCAAGGAGCAGAAAGAGAAAACCAGCAGGCAGTCTCATGGGGGCGCTAGTGGTGGGTTAGTTGCAGTAACCCCAGAGCTCTGAGAAAATCCAGTGTGCCCCTCATCTTCAAATTGGGTGTTTCTTCTGGAAAAGGCTTTCTTTCCTGTCCCTGTGTGTACACCTCCTCTCACTGTTCATTCATTGGGCGTTTTCCGGGCACCCTGGGTGTTGCAAGATCCTTGAAGAAGTTGGTAGACTTTTTATTGCCTTCTTGAAGTGAACTATTTTGCCTGTCTTGTGAAACTTCCTTTAACTATGTAATGTTTGAAGTATCATTCTTGTGGGCTTGGTAGTAGGTAAAGTTATCGTCTGCAAGGATGAAGACCTGAATTCAGATGCCAAGAACCGCATAAGGTCGGGCACGTCTGTGTATGCATTGGAAGGGGCTTGCTCATAGAACAGTGAACTTCAGATTCAGTGGGAGATGATGCCTCTTAAATAAGGTTGCAGAAGCAACTGAGAAAGATATCGGAGAGATTGGCTTCTTGTCTTCATATACACACTTAGAAGGGTGCACCCACACAGGTGCATATCTCTCTCTCTCTCTCTCTCTCTCTCATACACACACACACACACACACACACACACACACTTACTTTCCTAACAATCCCTATTGGACCAATAGAAAGTCACACCCACAGAAGTAAAAGAGGCCATTGGAGATATGGCATGATTGAACTTGGTTCCTCTTTTGAGCTCCTCATCTGAATGACAGTTGCAGTCCATTTGTAGGGGGGATCATCACTGTCTCTGTGACTCTGTAGTGTTGACATTTCTGTGTGCAAAGCCAGCAAAAGGCAAGGTATTTCTGTGGATTCAGTTTGCACGTGCCCCAGCATACCATTGTGAGATGGCAACCAGGAACAGAATTCCTGGCATCTTGTGACATGTAAATGTGTTCAGGAGGTGTGAAGATTTTCAAAGTTGCTTGCCAAGGGTGATTCACAGTGGGGATTTCCAGCTGCAGATGCATTTCCAGCTACTTTTCTCCATCTTAACCTTGACGTAGAAAGTCCCCTTGGCAAACAGATATAGGATACCAACCAGTACACACTCAACAAACAAACACGGGTTGGTTTTAAAGTCTTTAAACAGCCTGTAGGGCTTACTTCCAAATTTCCCCTCTCTTCCTAAAAACCATCTAGTGGGGTTCACATGCCAACACTGATAGCTGCTAGGTAAATGTGGGGACAACAGCAAACTCAGCTTGGCACCAATCTTGTTTAATGGGGCTCAGGGAAATGCGGGCACAAGTTTGCCATGTTTTATCTTCACGTAACGATTGCTCTTGTTTCCCTGTCTTCTCAGCGGATTTTGGAGACTATAACCAATTTGATTCCCAAGAATTCCTCCGAGAATATGTCCTGTTTCCTATGGTGAGTTCACTTCTTTCTTTCTTTCTTTCTTTCTTTCTTTCTTTCTTTCTTTCTTTCTTTCTTTCCTTTTTCAGTGTTTCTTTCCTTGGACATTTCATTCTTTATTTTGAAATTTTCTGTGGCTCCTGGGAAGGAGATCTGCGTACTTTAATACAAGGACAAATTTTATGACGTACCAGGAGTGGGATGGGGGTGAGGCTCTTCCCATGTCAAGGTACTTTCTGATTTCCCCCAGCCCCCACCCCAGCTAGAACCTTGGTAGCATAGAGAAATAGCACCAAGTCTTGTTGGTTGATTTTAAATTTGTCACTTCTAACAGTGTTTGTTTTTCTTTTAATGGAATCTGTGCTTGTGTATATAGTCCTGTAATCTGCAAACACAGACTGTTTTACCTCTTCCTTTCCCATGCAGATCTTCATTTCTTCATTTATTGTTGCCCTACTTATTTTAGCTAGGTTGCTAGTCGCACTTGAATCAGGTGGTGAGTGTGGATTGGGAGGGTTCATAGCTCACTTGCTGAGCTTGTGTATCCATGGGTTCAGTCCTCAGGACCACAAAAGAAAACAAGAGATGGGGTAATGGAGGATGTCTTTCTGTATTATGTTTCTCTTACTGGTCGATGAATAAAACACTGTTTGGCCAATAGCCAGTAGAGGCAGGAAGATAGGTGGGACTAGGAGATGGAGAGCGTTCTGGGAAAGGTAGGCAGAGAGAGATGATGGCGGGGGGGGGAAGGCATGCCACGCAGCTGCCAAAGGAGTGACAGGTCCAGGAGTTCTCTGGTAAGCCAAGACCATATGGAAATACATAGATTTATAGAAATAGGTTAATATTTAAGACAGAGCTAGCCAATAAGAAGTCCTAGCCATTGGCCAAAGGTTTAAATTAACATAAGTCTTTTTGTGTTTATTTGGGGCTAAAGGGTGGTGGGATCTGGCAGTGATAGAAATTTAAGATTACACAAACAGATGATCTAGGGTCATGGCTTCGAAGAATTGGTGTTAAAAAACCTACAGTTTTAATGCAATCCCTGTCAAAAATCACAATGCCATTCTTCACAGAAACAGGAAAAACAAACTTAAAATGCATGTGTAGCCACAGAAGATCCCCAAGTAGCCAAAACAATCTTGCCATAGGGAGCAAGGCAGTAAACAGCATCTCTGCCTTGGCTCCTGCCTCCAGGTTCCTTCCCTGCTTGAGTTCCTTTCTTGACTTCCTTCAGTGCTGGACTACAGATGCAGATGCCAAATAAAGCCTTTCCTTTCCAACTTGCTTTTGGTCATGGCATTCCTTCATAGCTGTAGTAACCCAAATGCAGGCACCACCTGATGGTGCTGGCTTATAAACAGACTCATTGACCATTGGGTTGGAATAGAGCCCAGAAATATATCCACACTCATACAACCTATTTTTGACAGAGGTCAAGGATACAGTATGCTGTGTTGGAGAGCTTGGCATCCACATGAAATGGGATGGATTTGAGGCCTTAATGTCACCCAGTGTATACGAATCAGTTTCAAGTGGATTAAGATGCAGGCATAAGTCCCCAGACTTTAAAATGTTAGAGGAAGACAGAGGGGGCTCAAGAACTTTGTCTTGGTGATGGTTTTCCTGCATACGACCCCTAAAATACAAGTATGTACGAAGCAGTAGGAACGCATCAAAATAAAGAACTTCTGCACAAGGAAAATATTTGCAAATCATACTTTGGACAAGGGGCTTGTAGCCAAATCTGTGGAGCTCAAATGTGATAATAAGAAAACACAGAATCCTATTATAAAATGCACAGGATATCTGAATAGACATTTCTCAAAAGATGATTAATTAATCCAGGAGATACATGAAAAAATACTCAGCATCACTGATCTTCATCAGGGAGTGTCCATTTAAATTCCAGTGGAATACTGCTTCATTACTGCTGGGATAACTGTTGTCAAAGAGCAGTCGGGAGGTTGTGGGTAGAATGGACCTATGGCTATCACTCAGTGTGTTGCCAGTGTTTCGGGGCAGGAATGGAAGAGACAAGCTTTCCTCATAAATACATATGGTTATTATCTGCCAAGAAGACACTTGTCTACCAAGTCCTCTTCATTTGGAACAGTTTGGCTCCTCCAAAATACCGAACTACCCCAGGCCTTGGGAGTTAGGTGTTGTCTGCTGGCAAGTGCCCTGCCAAATCTGTCAGTGGGATCATTGTCCCCCTGCCTACTCCTCAGGAAAGCCCTACTGCTTGCCCATCTGTGGGCAGCACCTGTCAGCCATTCCCATTTACGAATGGCACCTGGGTGAGCACTGTCAGCCCCTTCCGTGTTTGAACCCGCTCATTGTTATTTATTTTTGTCAGTTAGAATGCCAGGTCTGGGGTCCTAAAGGCAGAGACCCCGTGGCCACTGCTGTCTGGCATATGGTGTGTGTTCATACATGTTTCTAGAATGAAGTAAAACTGCCCATTCCTGAGTTGTTTGGAGCATAGACCAGTGTCACCCCTGGGGAATTCTGTTTCCAGGTTGGTGGCTTCACTGAGAAGAGTTTTAGGGGGGATGACTGAACACATCGAGAAGGCGCGTTGTGGAAGAGCCCAGCTTGCAAGCAGCCCTGAGTGCCATCTGCTGGGTCTGCTTTTACAAACTGCCACTCGCATGTTTACCTTCTTGGGGTTTTTTGTTTGTTTGTTTTGTTTGTTTATTTTTTCAGTTGTTTTGTCCCAATTGCTGACCTGGGTAATAGACCCCTGGGAATGGAGCCGTACAAGAGCTACAGTAGTGGGTATTTCCAGGGTGAGATTTGCCAGGTCAGGGTGGGATTCTATAGTTTAGGAGTTACAACCAGGATTTGACCTGGGGAGGAACCACATGTACCTTGGGGGAGTTAGGAAAGGCTCAGAGATGACTGGGATGTCACCTGTGCCTTACTTAGTGTGAAAGATGTAGAGCAGAGGGGACCAGGCATGACCGGGACAGGGAAGAAAGAAGAGGTGGATGTAGGTATTCAAATTTAGATGAAATAAAATCAGAGGTTGAGTCCCCTAGTTGATTGGCCACATATTAACTGCTCAGTAGCCGTGTGTGTGTCTAGGGGAAAGATCAGAAGTTGTTTTTGTTTGTTTGTTTGTTTGTTTGTTTGTTTTAACTGGCCTCCAAGTCTCCATGGGCAGTGATGAGTATGGCACTGGTGGTTGCCTGTGCTCATGGCTGAACTGGGAAGCCCTCATCTTTCTTTTCTGAGCACACATCCTCAGCCACCCAATGCAGTGACCTGTCCTGGGTGGTCTGTGGTCTGAAACACATAGTTGCCGAGGCTGCATAGGGGCTAGCACCCTTACTGGCCACACAACCTGGAGTAAGTTAGCTGATGGTCCAAAGCCTCAGTCGTCTCATCCGAAGTGAGAATAAGCCCATCCCCACTGTGAAGATGAAGGAGAACATCTGTATGAGGTACCCAGCTCGGTCCAGAGTAGCCAGTTATTTGGTTGTGTTACTATTATGGTGACCCTCTCTATGATGTGCAAATATGAGCTGTCTGCGTTTTGAAATGCAAGCCAACAGGATAAGCAGAGGGACAGACTACTGTTATACAGTTTTGTGTAATCGAAACCTCATGTCTAAGAATACAGAAGTCATATACCATACATCGAGTTTAGTTCAGTCAATATTTATTGAGTGTTTACTTTGTATTATGAACTTGGAAGGGTCAGTGTGGGAAAGCCTTGTGGCATGACTGACCTCTTAAGGGCATGGGAGAATTACTGCCCTTGAGGGACCCAGATTCTAGCAGGGGAAGGAAAGCAAGGGATGAAATAGGATGGTGGATAGATAACCACAGAAGAAACAATATAGACAGAGCATACAGAAGGGATGCGAAGGGCCCCCACCACAGAGGAGCTGTGTCCAGAGGAGGAAGGCACCATGGAGTATCGCTAGTGATACTTGCAATGGGATGTTTCCCATTGTGTAGTGGGACTGTGTGGTCACGAGTGTACACCGGAGACAGTAAAAACTGTGTTGAGAACAGAAGCTTGCCCCAGGCTCTGAACTCTGGAAGGAGTGGCTTGGTCCCACTGAAGATAGGTCCAGATGCCAGGCCCAGGTGTTGAGCTAATTGTGCAAGCGGTGGGGAGCCCTGGAAAGTTGTCGACTTTCTGCTCCGTTCTGCTGGAGCTCTCAAAGGGAAACCTGCATTCCTGTGCTGGGGGAGGGAAGACAGATGAATGGCCCTGTTTGATCTCCCTTAGTCACTGAGTCGTCAGATGCCATTTCCTCAGCAGAGAAAAGAACAAAGCTGTGTACACAGGCGTCCACAGGTGTGTGGCTATGGCACACACCCTGCCATTTGTCATTCAGCCACTGCCACACTCACACATCTCTGGGGTATACATACCTCTGCCACCACCACCCCCACACACACACACACAGGTGGAGGCATTGAGTTGAGTATAATAGCAGAAGGGTGCCTTTGGGCATTTTTCAAAGTTGGAACTGGGGGTTTAACGGAGCCTTTTGATCTTCACTTCAGTTTATTCTGTTGTTCTGTGCCTTTTAGAATTAGCACCTGGTGTGGCTTGGGATGCTTGCAGCCAGTGTCTGAGGCACACAACACTCTTGAAGTATTATAGCTAAAAGCTTGCTTATTTCCCAGGGTTCCATTGGGTCATCTCAGTGGCTGTCTAGATGTCAATCAGTCAGCAGCCTAACCCCCTCCCCTTCACCACACCTCTCCTCTCCTGTTGCCCAGGACTTTAGAACTTGCTAAAACCACAGAGCAGAACTTCCAGGACATACTTTTTTTCCCAGAAGTTATTCATGCATGATTGTAGAATGTCATATAGACATTTGAGCTTATAGTCAAATTCTTTTTTTTTTAATTTATTATTTTACATGTCAATCCCAGTTCCCTCTCCCTCCGTCCCTCCTTCCCTCCTTTCCTCCCTTTTACCCTCTCTGCCCTCTCACATGCACCCTAACCACCCTCCCCTCCCCTCCCCCCACCCAAATTCCATATGTAGGGGAATGCCATCCAGTTGGGTCAGGTAGATCTGACAGATCATTTGAAGTAGGGACTAGGGCTTCTCTGTTCCAGGACATACTTACAGGTTCCTGTTTTAGTTTCTAGTGACACAAGTTTCTCACAATGTTGTTCTCAGATGGAGCTGTTCCTTTGTTTGTTTATGTTTTTTTCCAAGACATGGTTTCTCTGTGTAACAGCTTCGGCTGTCCTGGAACTCACTTTGCAGGCCAGGCTGGCCTCGAACTCACAGAGTGCTTCCCGAGTGCTCGGATTAAAGGTGCTTGTCACCACACCTGGCTAGATGGATTAGTTCTTAATAGTTAAGTGTCCACTTTGGGAATGATATAAAGGGTTTCATCCATGAGGCAAACCTCTATATAAATGCTATTTTATGTTTTTGTTTGTGTTCGTGTGTGTGTGTGTGTGTGTGTCTGTGTGTGTATGTGTGTGTGTGTGTGTGTGGTATGACCATAAGTCAGCCCTGGATATCATCTCCATGGTGCTGATCCACCTTGGGTTTTGAAACTGGCTTTCTTGTTTGCTTTGAATCTACACACTAGGCTACATTTCAGGCCACTGAGCCCTAATTTCCACCTTCCCAGACCACGAACCACCCAAGCCATCATTTTTTCCACATGGGTTCAAAGGGTAGAACTCAGGGCCTCATACTTACATGGTGGGCATTTTACTGACACTTTTATGAATCCATTCAGACTTCAACTTCAACCCTGCACCCGGGACAGTATGAGTGGGGAGGAGCCCTCAGTGGGGTGTGGCTGGAAGACTCTTGCCATCACCTGTACAGCTTAGGGGACAGAGATGTATGCTTCCCCTGACAGCCTGACAGCCCTGTGTCCCTTTTCACTGAGACATTACACATGTGTAGCCCTACAAAAGTTCCCTGAGATGTGTTTCAACTCCTCCTCTGTTGACCAGCAAGTAACATCAGAAGGAGCCAGCTCTACCATCAATGCAGTTTAAATACATCGCCTGGAATTTCAGAGGTAGACAGAACATCCTAGCACAGTTGATTCCGGTGCTTAACTCTTAAAAATGATAGCCTAGGAACTCATTGGCTCCTACCCCGATTGTCAAAAATACACAGCCACAGGCTGGGAAGATGGCTACACTGTAGAGTGCTTGCAAAGACATGAGTTTGATTCCTAGAGGCCGTGTGAAAGCAAAGCTGGCTTGCAATCCCAGTGCTCAGGAGGCAGAGCCGGGCAGGTCCCTGGAGATTTCTGGCTAACTGGCCTAACCTCCCTGGTGAGTTCCAGGCTAGTGAGAGCCCTTGTGTTTAAAAACAAACAAACAACAAAAACCAGCTAACACACCAAGGTGACCTACATCGAGGAATAAGAGCTGAAGTCATTTTCTGCTATCTACACACACACACTACACAAACATATACCAAGCAGCTTAATAAAAGTACATGTGGGAAGCAGACAGGCAGGGGAGAATATTGTTGCTGGAGTCTCAGTGGCTATGGTGACAGGAGCTGCCTGGGTCCTATGGGCTATGGTAGGAGCTGTGTGCAACAGCAGAGACTGAACACTTGAGCCCATTCTTCTGCAGGAGAGAGAGGAGGGGTGTGTCACTGGGGTCACCTGACAGGGAGCCATTGACAGATGCCACCCCTGACCTGAGTGTCCTGTTCTTCCAGGATTTGGCCCTCGAGGAGGCTGTTCTAGAGGAGCTGACCCAGAAGGTGGCCCAGGAGCACAAAGCACACAGGTAAGGCAGATGGAGACAGAGTCTGTCCAGCCAGCACAGCCACTGTGGGCCAGGGCCTTCATGGCTCTGTCTATCCCTGGGTCCCTGGCTCCTTGCTTCTATCCTGTGACTGACTGGGCTCAATGCGCTTGTTCTGTGTGGAGCTTGGGGGTGGGGTGGGAATGGGGGTGAGGGTGGCTGTGCTCCCCTGCTTCCTTCCCCCTCTCCTCTCCATGCTCTTTCCTATCCCTTCACCCTCCTCCCTCTTTATAATTTTTCCTGAGCAAAGTAGTATCTTTTAAAAGCAGACAGCATCGTTTACAGGGAGGTATCAAATAGTGCTTTTAAGGCTACGTCTCTTGATTGAGTAATTTACCTTCCTTTTTTTTTTTTTTTTTTTTTTTTTTTTTGAGTAAAAGGCCTGGGGAAGTTAATGCTGCCACCTTAACAAGGTGCCACCCTCCCAGGTGGAAATGATTGCCATCCCCCGGAACTTGGGGCTGCATGTGGTACAGCTCTGGAATTTGCCATTAGTGCAGCAGTGCTGTCTGCTGACTTTGTACTGCTACCCATTTCCTCCTGTGGTACTGTTTTGATTGTAGTGGGATCCTGCCAGCAGAAGCCGAGCTGATGTACATCAATGAAGTGGAGCGTTTGGATGGATTTGGACAGGAGACCTTCCCGGTGAAGGTAACACACCTTTCCCGCCATGGGCCAGAGTGATGTCCCCTTCAGTGTCATGTGACATCAGTTGATGTCTTAGTTAACTTTTCCTCCCCATGACAAAAAAGAAAAGACCCTACAAGAAGCAGCCTGTGGGAGGGAGGTTGGCTCAGAGTTCAAGGGGGGGCAGCCTTGGGTGCTGGAGAAGGCATTGGGCAGTTGGTTACAGTGCATAAATAAAAGCAACCAGGACGCATGGTCATCAGGAAGTAGAATTTTGCAGTAAAGCCTCAAGACTTGTCCCCAGTGGCCCACCTCCTCCAGCAAGTTTCCATCACCTTCCCAAACAGTACTTCCAGCTGGGATGACATTTTCAAACCATGAACTTGGGGTGCGTGGGGGAGGGGAGAGTGCAGTTCTCATTCTAACCACAGCAGTCAGGAACTCACATTAGGTTTAGATAAAGCAAGTGCTTTTTCTGAGCTCAGAGATTTTGGGATTGATCTTCAGCAGATTATATTCATCTGCTAGGATGGTCATCTAAGTGGGTCCCTGTGCCATTGCATCTTCAGTTATCAAGGCCAGATCTGTCTTCATACCACAGGACAAGTAGCGATGTCCTGTGGATGTGGGCAGCGAGGCTGGCTGGCAGTTTTCTTGTGCTTTCTTTGCTCTTCCCTGGATGTGGGGTGATTGTCAGTGAGACAGACTGAAGCAGCTCCATGTGCAATTGTGTTTATTATTTCTCCAGCTCTGCAGAGATGTGTGTGGCGTGTGTTCTGTGGAAGCTATGCCTAGCCAATCGTTAAAGCCCTTCACGTGCATCTCCTGTAACTGTCCCGCCTACTGCAGTGGGTGTGGCTGAGCCCATCATGGAGCCCATAATCCAGACTCATTTTCTCTTTTCTTCTGACCAACTCTTCAACAGATGAAGTTCTGTCAGAAACCCAGTGCTGCTGGGAGTTGCCTGTGATTTCGGCACATACTCTTCACTTGGTGTTGGCGATGCCGACTGCTCTACACACACTCTGCTCCTGCTCTGTTGTTTGCTTGCAATTTGCCTTAATGAGAGCTGCCTGTGAGCATGCAGCAGCATTGAGCAAGGGGCTAAATGGCTGTTTTCCTGGATTGTTTAATTTTCTTTTGCTTCCCTAATGGCCGCCCTTGATAGGGCTGTAATCCATTTTCCTTGCAGTAATGCCTGGCAAGGCCATCTGCAGCCCACTTACAGCAGCCCTTATATAGTCTGATAGTTCGGGTCACTGATAAATCAGTAAATTTTTCTCTGTTTTTACCAAGCCAGCTTCTCTGCCTGGAAGTTGGGGGTTTCATGGTTGCCATCATTTGCTTATTTTTAGTGTTTGAACTATATATACGAAGGGAGGGCACTTTAGCTAACGCCGAAGTCTACTTTATAGAGCTTCCATGTCTCCCTAGCAGGCTCTTCAGTTTCTAGTAATTTCTTTAGGAAGTTAGCTGCCTACTTTGGAATAGGCGGGACCAGCATTGCTGATCTTTGGGGGAACTTTACTGAGATGCTGGATTCCCCCAATATATCTGTCCCCGATGGAGGTGACCCATCCATAGACCCCCATGATGCTGGGTGACTCAGGATGGTGGGGGGGGAAGCAAACAATATTAGGGGTGGGGAGTGGCCTGCCTTGAAGTTTGCACAAGCAGACAGCAGAGTGTGTGGGTAAATGATAAGATGAACAATGTCTCCTATGTGCACTACCATTTAGGGCCCACTTCTCCATAGGTCCCCCAAATGTCCCCAGCCCTCCTTGGGCACTGTCTGCCTTTCCTAACCCTCCACACACACTCATGTAGCTGCTGGCTGAGCTGCTCCCATACTGATGGAGCCTGTGGGCTCATAGAAGGTTGCACAGACATGGCTCAGCCCAGGACTACAGCTCAAGAACTCTGGGCAGTGGGGTACCCAGCACTTAAGTTTGATGCAGTGCGATGCCTGCAGAGTCCAGTGTGGTACAGCTCTTCCATCGTCTTGCTCCAGGGATGTCTCTTCCTGAGTCACGTTTACACCTGACTCTGGTGTGGACCTGCAGGCGAAGGCCCCGGCGGACTCCTGTGGGGCCTCCGTTCCCTCCGTCTCATGCCCCACCCCACTCCTCCCAGTCACCATCGCGTGTCCACGGTCAGTGTGGATAGCCAAGCATTGCCCTGCAGTGTTTACAACAGGGGCTGATGGGAGAATCCGGCAGCCTGCAAGAGGCAGAGGCTGCAGGAAGAATCCTTTGGTAAGGTGCTTACCCAGCACTTACCCAGTGTGCACCAAGCCCTGGGTTCAGTTCCCATCTCCATGTATGCTGGCACATGTCTGTAATCCCAGTATGTGGGAGGTGCAGGAATGAAGACCAGAAGTTCAAAGTCACCCTTGGTTACATAGTGAGTTTCATGACAGTTGGGATATAATAAGCCCCTGATTAAAAATAAAAACAATCATTAAGACAGTTTAAACATTTCAGAAATTAAACATGTATCAGAAATGGGATGGAGAGATGGATCAGTGGTTAAGAGCACTTGCTGCTTCTGCAGAGGACACAGGTTTGTTTCCCAGCACCCACAAGGCAGCTCACAGCTGTCCTTAACTATAGTCCTAGGGATTCTGCCATCCTCTTTACCCTACGTGGGTACCAGATATGCATTAAGAGAATAGACCTATGTGCAGGCAAAAGACCCATAGAATAAAAACAGATATTTTAAAAATATATGCTAGAAATGGGAGACAGTGGAGAAATTAAGGATGAAATTGGAAACATCTCATTGGGAGACAGGAGAAAACAGCTGGCAGACCATCTGGAATGTTGTATATCTGAGTAATTTGGGTTCTGAAAAAAGGGACCCCAGGGAACATGAGGGAGTGTTTTGGGGGTGGGACCACCTGTGGGAATGAGGACCAGGATAGAAGGAGGGGCTGGAGAGAAAGCAAAGCTTAGACCCTAGCAGGGTGAAGGTGGGTAAAATTTTACACAAACCCAAATGATATCCAGCTCTTCAAAGTATGTAGATGGGTAGCCTTTTCTTTATAAATAAATAAATAAATAAATAAATAAATAAATAAATAAATAAATAAATAAATAAATAAATCAAGGAATGAAAGAGAAAGGGAAATTAACTGCAACTTCAGTAGAAGTTCCTGAAGGAAAAATATTCTACAAGTCTGAGAGAATCATGAAATTGCCTCTAAATAGAATGTGGAAAAGAGAGACACACAGTTGGGGGTCCCTGCTCCATTGCTCAGTAGCTGGGATGGCAGGGAGCTCTGTGGCTTCATTCTACCTATAGGTCTGGACTGCTGGGGTGCCTGGGGGCAGCCTGCAGGCACAGGCTCAAGGTTGGTGCTGTCTCTTGCCTTGTAAATGTCTATATCTTTAAAATGACAAATAAGATGGGTATGTATTTATTAAGTGCAGTGTCTTCTGAAACCTGTATGTATGTAGGATGGGGAATCAAGTTAACTCACATATGTGTTATCTCACGGTCTTAGCATTTTTTCTGGGGTGAACATGAACTTTGTTCTCAGTGGATTTTTGAGAATACAGCAGTGTGTTGCTACTAACTATAGTCAGCCCAGTAGATCCCTGAATTAGTCTCTCTAATTTGGCTCATAGCTTCTCACCCTCTATTTAGCTCTTCCACTCCATCTAAGTGGACATAGTATTTATCTCCCTGTGCCTTTCTTATTTCATTTAGAATAATGACTTCCAGTTTCAAATACCAGAATATCCCATTTAAAGGCCACACAGTATCCCACTATGTAGTATACACACATACCATACCACACCTCACTGTGTGATGTACACACACACACCATACCACACCTCACTGTGTGATGTACACACACACACCATACCACACCTCACTGTGTAGTACACACACACACCAAACCACACCTCACTGTGTAGTATCACACACATACCATACCACACCTTACTGTGTGATGTACACACACCATACCACACCTCACTGTGGTGTACACACACACCATACCACACCTCACTGTGTGATGTACACACACACCATACCACACCTCACTGTGTGATGTACACACACCATACCACACCTCACTGTGTGATATACACACACACACCATACATTACCTCACTGTGTAGTATACACACACACCAAACCACACCTCACTGTGTGATGTACACACACCATACCACACCTCACTGTGTAGTATACATACACACACACCATACCACACCTCACAGTGGTGTACATGCACATTATACCCCACCCCACTACCCCATCTTTTTCCATTGGTCTCTTGGCAGACACTGGGCTGTTTGACCCAGAGGTCGTGGTGGTAACAGGTGCCTTCTGTTGATTCTCTGCAGGACAATCATGGCAACAGCATGCACCTTGGCATTTTCTTTATGGGGATTTTTGTGAGGAGCAGGATCGGAAGACAGGCAGTGATCTACAGGTAATGTGTTCTTCCCTTCTCTCCCCTCAGAGACTGTGGGCTGTGCCATTGACTGTTGTTAGGCAAGGAGTTAAGAGCCACCCTGGACCTGAGTGAGCTTCATTTTCTCAGTTCATATGAAATTGGCCGCCTTCTGGATTGATGGGTCTAGAGGGAAATTGCTACTGCTTTCCCTGGGGATTCAATTCCTTCCTCTCTGACTACAGGGAACATGCATTTCAAGTCTTACAGAGTCAGTAGGGCAGACCTCAAGAGTGGGAAGAGTGGGCTCTGTAGTCAGTTCCACTGATTGCCTTTGTTGGGACTGTCCCTGGCCGTTTAGATCCAAACCAGATTCTTGCCACAGCCCTATACCCTCTGCCTGACCACAGTGTTGGACAAGGACAAAGTAATCTTTACACTAACAAAAGGGGATAGGTTGTCTGTAAAAGTCTATTTGAGAGGCAGTTAGTCTGTGATTACAAGTGAAATGACCTGAGTGCTTTGTTTTTTTAATTACTTGGACCCTTTAACCTCCTTTTCCATTTAGTACTAGCAAATCCTGTCCAGGGATGTGGTGAATGTCCACTAGCTGGCTCTTTGCATATTTGCCTAGAGTTTCCATGACAACAGCACGCTCACCTTTGTGTACCCTCACAGGCTGGCCCTATGTTGATTGACAGAATGCCATTCTTGTGTGTATATCTGATAAGTGTAGCTGTGTATCTAAGACAGTTGATACGTGACAGCTCTAACAGGCAGAGCACAAGCTCTCAGATCAGTTAGGGCTGCCTTTTTAGACAGTTTCCAACCAAAACCATCCTGGTGAGTGTTGCTTATCTTAGATCCTCACTCTGCCCTTTTTCTTAGGATTTCCCCCCTTGATTTTTGAAACAGACTGTGAGTATAAAGAACTTTAGAACTTAACAAGCATTTTGTTTTCAAGACAGGGTCTCTCTGCGTAGCTTTGGAGCCTATCCTGGAAGTAGTTCCTTAGATCAGGCTGGTCTGGAACTCATAGCAATCCTCATGCCTCTGCCTCCCCAGCCCTACTCAACTTAACAAACTTTTAAGGGCTGGGGATGATATCTCAGCTGGTAAAGTCTTACAAGAACCCAATTTCTGTCCCCAGGACCCACATAAAAATATCCTGGGCATGGTGGCACAGGTTTGTACCCTCAGAGCTGGGAGGTAGAGGCAGGTGCATCCTCGGGATTCTCTGGCAAGCCCAACTAACTTGTTTGGCGACTCTCAAAAACCAAGGTGGATGGTAACTGAGGAATGCTACCCAAAGTTGTCCCCTGGGTTACACACACACACACACACACACACACACACACACACACACACACACACACGTGAACCTACACATACATGAGCAACCCTACATGATATGAGCAACCTTACATATCATGATACATGATATGAAAATGGCCACATGCAGATGTCAGAATGGGGAGCCTCTGGCTGGGTTTGTTCCCTTCCTTGGGAGCTGTTCCCAGGCGGGCACAGGGTGAGGGGTGCCTGAAGAGTTTTGGCAGTTGCTTTGAAAGAATTCTCCTGGGAGAAAGAAGCCTCCTATCTTGAGATCCTAGCAGCAGCTGGTAGCCACTCAGCCAGGAGTCTCTGTCAGGGAGCATGTGGAGATGGGAGGGGACTCCTGGGGCATGTGCGGGGGGACTATAGCTGTTCTGGAATGGACAGGTGACTGGGGGACAATTTGAAAAACCCAGGTAAGAACTCACAAGCCAGTCTTAGGAGGTAGATTCACTGACTCAGGTTCTCACCAGTGTCTACATTGAATCTACTCAGGAGCAAATCAGCTGCCTTTTTCTGACTCAGATAGGATGTGAGACTTGAACTGTGTGCAGGTGGCTGGCTCAGTGCATGGATTACAGACATGGAGACAAGGAGTCCCTACTGGATGAGGAGCCTGTGGTCTTCCAGAATCTCTTTGGAGATCTAACCCCAGAATTAAAAGCTCGCACTGCAGTGGGGTAGGGAGTGAGGGTTCCAGCAGGCTCTTTTTCTCTGGGTGAGTGGTAGTGAATGAGGAAGGACTTGCTAGGGCTTGAGACTCCAGAGTTGAGCCTTAAAGGGCTGGGGATGGAGCCCAGGTTGTGTTATATTTGCCTGGGATGCAACAAGCCTTGTACTCAGTCTGGCAGCACCATATAAACATCTTGTGTAGTGGTGAAAACAGGAGGGTCAGAAGTTCAAGGTCACCCTAAGCTACGTGGTTAAGTTTGAGAACAGCCTGGAATACTTGAAACCTTGCCTGGGAGAAAGAAAGGAAGGAAGGAAGAGAGGGAGGGAGGAAGGAAAGAAGGGAGAAAGAGAAAAACTCAACAGAAGGGGGCACTTTAGTGAGCACAATGGAAGGCAAAAGTGACTGGTGGGGAGCTGGAACTGGGGCATCTGTTGAAGTTTGCCCATTAAAAAGATGGCTGGGAACTGGCTCCATGTAAAACAGGAGGCAGCTACTCATTTCCTAGTGTCTGGTACTTTCTTCTGGGATTTGAGTCCCCACAAGACCCTGGCGACCACAGGCCCCCACACTCAGTGGTTTCCCTGTGTCTTCCTGCCTGGATCCGTGCACTGACTCGGCCCCTTGCACATCCTTTATAGACAGGCCTCTGAGGACAGGCAAGGAAAGCATGTTCACGTGACTGATGCGGAGATACAGAAACAGCCATTGGGCAGCTTTTCCAAGATGGCACAGTGAATGTGAAATGCACTACAGAACTTCAGCTATGCTTTGGGGTCACTAAAACATGCAGGGGCCATGGGAAATGCCTCATCAGTGCAAAACTTGGGGGGAGGGACAGTAACAAGACCTTTGCAGGTTTTTCATATAGCTCCCCATAAGGAAAACTGCATTTCATGAATGAGTGTCACTATGTGAGTTGGTGCATAATGATTTCTTTCCATTTTCCCCCTTGAGAGGTGGAATATTTAAGCTAGTTACATATCTAAAATAGTTACATCATAATTGTAAGATGAGGCCTTTCTCTTGGGTCATCTTCAAGTAAACCTAGTCACATTTCTTTGCCCCAGGTGGAATGACATCGGAAGTGTCACCCACAGCAAATCATCCATCCTGCTGGAGCTGATTGACAAGGAGGAGACTGCTCTCTTCCACACAGTGAGTCCAGGGGCTTGCATAGCTTGAGGAGGGATTTTTTTTTTTTAAGCTAACAATGCCCTCACCTCATTCTCCATGTTCTAATACTTACATGTCCAGCCTTTTAATGTTGGGACCCATTGTTACACACTCAAAGGTTACACACACACACACACACACACACACACACACACCTCCTCATAATGTTATAAATATGTTTACAGTGTTGGACTGCCTTCCTAGGTGGTCCGAGGGTCCATGCAGCCCATGCCTGCCCATTGGATACAACTGTACTCCATAAGGGACTTGGTGCTGTTGAAGGCATTCTTTCTACACTTGCCTGACCCTGCATGACTTCTTGCAAGTGATGAATGTTCCCACTGGCTTTGGCACTAACATTCAAGTTTGTCCAGCATGCCATGGTACTCTGGTCACACTCTTCCTCTGGTGACTCCTAATTATGTCACATTGCATTTTCTGTTGCTGGCTGACCTGGATTTTTCAGTCCCCTCACCGTCTACACTGTCTGGAGTCAGTTGACCCTCTCCCTACTCAAGTCCCTTCTCGGGAGTGAAGACTGTTGACCTTGTCATACTGTGTCTGGTTGAATGATTTGGTGTTAATTCTAGGCCCTGCCTTGATTCAGTTACTAGTTTTGAAAGTTCTGGTTTAGAATTAGGTGAGAACCTGCCAGTTCATCATTGCAGACCTAGCATTTTTGATGTGAAGAATTCATTAGCAGATGGCCATTTATGCCATCTTTGCTGGGCCATGGTAGCTTGGGCTCCATTGAAATCACAAAAGTTGATTTGCTTCCTGGCCTAGCATGTTATCTTGTACTTCAGATGGAAGGAGAGGGAATGGGTGTCTACACATCGCATCTTTGTGAAACATGTATCTAATCCTACTAATAATTATTTTTTTTCCTACCTCTTCTTTTTCAAGGATGACATTGAAAATGCCAAGTATATTTCTCGGTTATTTACAACCCGGCACAAATTTTACAAACAGAACAAGATCTGCACTGAGTAAGTAAACGCTTAGTTCACCGCTGCCCCGCCCCCTCCATCTCTGAATGGCTTGGTCCTATTAAATCGAGTGCCTCTGAGGAGTTGTGGCCCTGTTTCCATTCATTCTTTTCCCTTGATCTTCATAGCAGCCATAGGAGTAGTCTAAAGCCAGTCAGAAGGGAAAGAAGTTTTAAGTGCAGTCTACTGCAGTCCGTGTGCCTAGAGAGACAATCATTCCCAAATTGACTATAAATGTTTAACTTCCTGGATGGGTGGGCCACATCAGTGCCTTTCCCGCACTCGGCGCTGAGTTCGGAAGAGCCCAGCTGTTCCCAATTTGCCCAGGTGCCCCTCCGTGTTAGATGTGGAGTATATTCAGGAGTGGGGAGCTGAGTGATGAGCCAACTTAAAAGAGAGGATGCTGCCGCTGGATCGGCCTGTTTCCGCTCACAGTTGGCAAGCCCTGCGTGCGCTCTTGGGTCGTGCCATCTGACTGCAAATGAGAGGCCAGGGTAATTAGAGGGGGATTTGGAAGGCACTCCGAGATGGCATGCATCTGTGTGTCTTTTTAATTTAGTTCGGAAATAAAGATGATAAGTCTGAGTCTGATTGAGGGCACTTCCTCATGGCCTGACCTCGGAGATGGCGTGCCGGGGGCCCACTCTGTCATTGCCTTTACGTCGGTTGCTTTCAAAAGGCATTCCCTCCACAGAGCACATTTGCCTCTTCGGCCCCCAAGGTGTTTAGTATTGGTTCAAAGAGCATCAGGGATGTAAATGCAAGAGGGGAACTGTCTTTCCACTCCCACAGTGGCCACATCCAAGCAGGGTGGAATACTGCTACATGGCAGGTATCCCTGGAGAAGGCAGCTGCTCAGAACTGGAGCCCCAGGTCAAAGCAGACTTCTTTCCCTCCACCATAGCACAGGTCCTGTCAAACCAGGCACCTCCATTGTTCAATGCTAGGGTCAAAAGTACATCTGATATAGGCCTACCAGTGAAGTTAGCAAAGATGGGTTAGACGGGCCAAGCAAGAAGGTGACTGTGACTTCTGCAGACACACTCATCATATGCATATGGTTCTAGTTTGCTCCTGCCTTTGCATTTGTGTCGTGGCCTCGACACCATCAAGAGTTCTATAGCTGGCTTCTGCGTGGTGATTGTGAACCCCTTAGAGTTGCCATCTTCTTCTTTAACTGTTTCTTAGCAAATGGCTTCATTGCTGTGTTCAACATTTATGTTTATTGTATGGTCTTTTCTAATATCCATGAACACCACATGTAACACTGAAAATCAAGAACTCTGTTCTGGGTCAACCCTGCCTTTCTTCTTCCTGACATGGCATGGGAAGCACTTAACCTCATCCTTCCCACATACATGGTGAGCTCTATAATCAAGTTAAGGGCATTCCCCTAGAGTTCTCCAAAACTTGAATCGTCTCAGTAGCCTCCTTCTCCATCCAGGCCTGTCCACTCATCACTTGTCACACAGCATCCACCCCTGCAGAACTGGTCTTTGCCATCTGGATACTTTGCTCTAGAATATGGTTGCTTCACCTTTGACCTGGGCAGGAAGAGTTGGAAGACCATGTTTAACATGGATGTGATAACACTGAATTTGTCTAGCTGCTAAAAACCTTCAGCAAAGACATTTATGAGCAAGCAGGTAGAAGATTCTCCTAATCAGAAGAGCCTGTATTTGAAGAGTTTTATCCCCATGAAAAGTCTGTATCTTGTTTTTCATTTTGCTTTTTAAACACTGTGTGGTACTGGGACCACCTGATATCCACTCTCAAGAATGGATGTTCTGTGTTCCGTTTCGTCGCACCTCTCTCTTATTGCTGTTTAATCAGTGCTGGAGTACTCTCTCTGTAAAAGATTTGCTGGGTTGCTCAGCTATGGAATATTTGCCTACCCTTTGTTGGCTTTAATCCCCCCTCCCCCCCAGCATGAGAACACAGTTAAATCAAACAACAAAGGCACCTGGCTTGATAAACATTTGCAGTGTGTCTTATCTTTATGGTCTCAAACTGAAAAATATTTTTTCTACTTTGGAATTTTGTTTAAACTGGAAGCATTATCAGAACGTTTTCATTACGCACATACACACAGTTTACACAGGACACTGTTTTAAAAGCCTATATGATGTGAGGTTTTCCAGTCTTGATTCCTCTCATCATATTTCTTTAGTAGTAAAGTCTCAGTGTTCTTGTAATAATGAGAAAGCATGACAAAAATATGTGTTTGGGACATTTTGAGGATGAAAGAGTTGAGTTCTTAGTGCTGGTGTACAGGCATGAACTGAGCATGCTGTGTGTGCTGAGAGGCCTGGCCCCTCTCTTAGTGTCCCTTGTCTGTGTGACCTTTTGAATTTTGGTCAGCAATAATGATGGTCCTCATTTTTTATTTTTCATATAGACAGTCAAATTCTCCACCCCCAATCAGACGACAGCCCACCTGGAGCCGGTCCTCCCTGGTACGTATAAGTTCTGGGCCAGTGGTGTGGCTGTTGGGGTAAGGATTGTGTTATGGATTTGAGGGGATGTGACTAAGGGTACCATGACCAGAGGAGACTTCTTACAGTCTAGAGGGCTGTCATTTACTTGCAGGGGGTGTGGTAAATATCCCCTGTGTCCCACCTACCTGTCCCACCTACCTCTTCTCTCCTCGTGGTTTGAGGAAATCCCCAAGCTTATTCCAGGCCAGAATGATAATGTACCTTCAGACCATTTGCTCATCTGTTCTGGTAACATGTCCCAGTTGTGAGTGCCACAGATTCCAAGGGATTCACTGCCACAGATAGTGACGAGCAAACTAACCAGAAAATGCTTTCAATGAATGGCAACAAAATGGAGTCTAGTTAACTGTCTCAATATATTGAAACAGATGGGACATTGGACATTTTCTAATTTCCAGACTTTGGTCAATAAAGCCCCTAGCCGTTGGCTGACTTTTACTTTTTTTAAAGCTGTTCTTTTTCCCTGGTGACATGAGCAGGAAGCAAGGCTGTACACAAGTCTGCTGTAGGCTCTCTGTTTTAAGGGTTACTCAGGGGTGCTAGAAGACTATTTGTCTTCTAATTGTCATAGCTTTTTAAGGCATGTGACCTTCCTACTCTTCTAGATGTACAGTTCCCTGAGTCCATAGATATGAGCACCAAAGAGTTTCCTCCACATCCAGGGTGCGCCTAGCCTGTCATTGTGCCCTCATTTTCTTCTAGTTCATAAAGCCGACAGTCCTTACCCACTGTAGACAATTTTAGTTAGTTTATGTGTTGTCAACACAAGAAAGACTACTTTGAGATTGCAACTATAAAAGCACCTGCCAGGACTTCTGGGGTTATTTAGAGGAGTGAGCAGCACCTTTTCCTTAGCACCTGAAATTCTCTTAGTTCATGTCATGCTTTTCTTCTCTGGCTCCTGCTGAGTTTTGGATCTCTAGTTTTCATGACCTACCTTGTTCTCCATTTGGTGCCCTGAAAGTCATTAGATGGCCCAGATTCATCTTGCAGGTACAGAGATCCACCTGCCTCTGCCTCCCAAGTGCGGGGATTAAAGGTGTGGGCCACCAAGCACTGCTTCTAAGTCAGTTATCTTGAGATAATAGCTATCTGCCACCAACGCCAAGTATGCCCTCTTCTGCAGTACGAGCAATTCAGAATGATCTAACTGCCCCACTCACGGTCAGTGACAAAGGATCTACACTGGCCAAGAGGATGTCCTTTCTGGACTAGAGTGTCTGTCTGGCCCTTGCCATATGTGATTCTGCAGTGACCTTGAGACTATATGCGTCATACTTTGAACTCTCATGTCAATTCACCACTGGGCCCAGCTTAACACATCCCTGACCCTACATGAACCTCCCGTGGTTCTATGTACTGGAACTGTGGGCTCTGCTGCTGTGTAGGGAGCCAGTTTTGGATACAGTAAAATACATTTCTTGGATGGGTGCGTCTCTTTTGGCTATACCTGTTTCAAAGGCCCAGAGAATGTGGCCAGTGTGCAACACCCCAAACAACAGCTGTACTCAAGACTTTGGATGCTGGCATTTTTTTTCTCTCTTTGACCTTGACCTAATTTCTGCTGTTCTCAGCATCACTATGAGATGGGATCTTAGGTCTGTAGAAGTCGGTGGGTCAGAGGGACCACACTGCAGAGCAGCTGCAGTGTGCTTCTCTGGGTTGGGGCTGGTTTTTGGCCTCTCCCAAGTGTCTTTGCAGCATCTGCAGCTCTGTTTTCTCTGTTTCAGCCAAGGCAGCAGCCGTACATCCTGCCTCCCATGCATGTGCAGTGCAGTGAGCACTACTCGGAGACCCATACTTCCCAAGGTAACTAACTAACCGTATCCTACCCTTCTGCCTCTTTAAGACAGATGGCTGGGTCCACAACAGAAAAGCTTGCTAGAAAATGTCAATGATGGTTTGATTTTAACTTTGTAATTGTCTAATCACAGTGGCCAGCATATTCAGTTTGTGAAATTAAGCATATCAGCTGCCTGGAAAGAAAAATCCCTCAGATTTGGGTAACTCGGAAGAAGTTGGCCTCCTAGGCCAACCTGGAGGATACATTCTTGTTTACTTGTCTTCTTAGTGGGCCAAGGGTGGAGATTGACAGCCCAGCCCTCCCTAGCCGAGTGACTGACTTCACCCTCAGTGCTAATGTCAGGAGCTTGGAGCAGCCACGTGGTGATGGGGTAACTGAGGGACTGTCACCCTCATCATTCAGTGTTTTTTCCTGTTCCCCCTTCAGGCCTTTTCAGTGTGTACAGGGACAAGAATGAACATGGATGCAGCGGTGGTATCAGGTGCTAGTCCAGGGACTTGTGTATTTAATCCCACTCATTTAATCCCACAGTAAGCCTGTGGTACTATTGTTTCCATACAGAAAAGGGAGGCAGAGGTTAATGTTAAAATTTGCACATGAGAACTCTGTGTGTGTGAGAGAGAAAGAGGGGGGAGGAGAGAGACAGAGACACAGAGAGAGAATGAGAGAGAGAGAGATTGCATATCCAGAGTCAATGTGATTTATAACTTGGCTGTTGTGGTTCATGGGTTGTCTTAGTTGGGGTTTCTTATTACTATGATAAAACACCATGATCAATAACAACGTGAGAAGCAAGGCTTATTTCAGCTTATAATTCTCAGATCACATTTCATCACTGAGGGAAGTCAGGGTAGGAGCTCAAGGCAGGAACGATACAGAAGGCCATGGAGAATCACTGAATGCTGGCTTGTTCCTCATGGCACACTGCTTTCTTATACCACCAAAGACCACCTGCCCAGGTGACAGCACCCACAGTAAGCTAGGCCCTCCCACACCAACCATTCATCAAGAACATGCCCCCACAGTCTTGCCAACCATATGGAGGCAATATCTCAATTACAACTTCTTCCCCATATGTAAAGCTGACATCAAAGTTCTCCAGCACAGCAGTTAAATCACTTGCTGTGAGAGTGAGAACCAGAGTATGGTTCCCCAGAACTCACACAAATGCTCAGTGAGGGTGACACCTGCCTGAAGTCCCAGCCTCAGAGGGCAGTGGTGGGATCCCCTGAGCCAGACGGCTAGAGAGATGCTATATCAGCAAGCTCAGAGTCTCACCGAGAGTCCTGCCTGAGCAGATCCAATAGAGGAGAGACCAAGGATGCTTCCCGGCATAAGCATTGGTCCGCCATACAAATGCATGCACATGCCCCCACATACATGCATACCATAAAGGCACATAAAAACAGCTTTGTAGCTCTTTGGGTTCTTTCAGCCTTTGTTACTTTTTGATGTGATCAGCAGCCATGGTTGTGGAGCAGAAGATGGTTTCAGGAATGCCTCAAAAACTCAATTCTGACTTTGCCGTCCATTGACTGCTGCTCAGAAGCCATGGCCATGCTGGCCACGTCGTCAGCCTTGCTTCTCTCTGAATGCTCTGCAGTCCCTTAGGTGAAGAGCCCTATTCGGATGTAGTCAGAGAGTAGCAGCTCTGAGGGTGAGGCAGTTTCAAGTCTATTGCTCTATTAAAACTCTTGACTTCCTGGCCCAAATACCCGGTTCTACCCCTAAGCTGTGTACCAGACACCAGGTCTACCCAACAAATAGCTCTTTGTCTGAATCTAATTATAGCAAATTTGAGACTGCGCCTATGCGATGCCCACACTAATCTCTTCCTCTGCAGTGTGCTCTGACATGTTCTGTACACGGACACTTCATCCATGATAACGGTTCTTTGTGACATGAGGGTGAGGGTCAGGGAAGATTCCTCCAGGGACATAGGGATGAGCTCTGCTGTGTGGTGTGATGATTCACGTTCCTCTGTTTGACTTTTTACAGACAGCATTTTCCCTGGGAATGAAGAAGCCTTGTATTGCAATTCTCACAACAGCCTGGACTTAAATTACTTAAATGGTACAGTCACCAATGGCAGTGTGTGTAGTGTTCACAGCATTAACTCCCTCAGCTGCTCCCAAAGCTTCATCCAGGCCTCTCCAGTGTCCTCCAACCTCAGCATCCCTGGGAGTGACATCATGAGGGCTGACTACATCCCCAGCCACCGTCACAGCACCATCATCGTGCCATCTTACAGGCCCACCCCCGATTATGAGACAGTCATGCGGCAGATGAAGAGGGGACTGATGCATGTGGACAGCCAGAGCAGGTCTCTGCGTAACCTCAGCATCATTAATACCCACGCCTACAACCAGCCCGAGGAACTGGTGTACAGCCAGCCCGAGATGCGGGAGAGACATCCCTACACTGTCTCTTATGCTCCCCAGGGGGGCTACGGCCACAAACTTGTTAACCCATCTGACCAGATGAACCCCAAGAATTGTACAGTGCCTAGCCAGCCAGGGGCCAGCTCCATCTCGCACACAGTGAGCACCCCAGAACTGGCCAACATGCAGCTTCAAGGAACACAAAACTATAGCACAGCCCACATGCTCAAGAATTGCCTCTTTAGGCCACCACCCCCTTACCCTCGGCCTCGTCCTGCCACCAGCACCCCAGACCTCGCCAGCCACCGCCACAAATATGTCAGCGGCAGCAGCCCCGATCTGGTAACTCGGAAGGTCCAGCTGTCTGTGAAGACCTTCCAGGAGGACAGCTCTCCTGTGGTCCACCAGTCTTTACAGGAGGTGAGCGAACCCCTCACAGCCACCAAGCACCATGGCACGGTGAACAAACGCCACAGCCTGGAGGTGATGAACAGTATGGTGCGAGGCATGGAGGCCATGACACTGAAATCACTCAACATCCCTGTGGCTCGGCGTAACACGCTTCGGGAGCAGGGCCCTTCTGAGGAGGCAGGTGGCCGTGAAGTGCACAGGCTTCCCCAGTATCACCACAAGAAGACACTCTCAGATGCTACCATGCTCATCCACAGCAGTGAAAGTGAGGATGAGGAGGAGGCCCCTGAGGCGGTGCCTGCGATCCCTGTGCTTCGGGAGAAGGTGGAATACAGTGCCCAGCTGCAGGCTGCCCTGGCCCGCATTCCCAACAGGCCCCCGCCTGAGTACCCAGGGCCCAGAAAAAGTGTCAGTAACGGGGCCCTGCGGCAGGACCAGGGGACCCTCCTTCCTGCCATGGCCAGAGCCAGGGTGCTGAGACACGGGCCATCCAAGGCCCTCAGTGTCTCCCGGACTGAGCAGCTGGCTGTCAACGGGGCCTCTCTGGGCCCCTCCATCTCTGAGCCTGACCTCAGCAGCGTGAAGGAACGGGTCAAGAAAGAACCTGTGAAGGAAAGGCCTGTGTCAGAGATGTTCTCACTGGAGGACAGCATTATAGAGAGAGAGATGATGACTAGGGTGAGTGTTCCCACTCCCAGGTCATTGATGGTAGGGGGCCCTGGTGCTGGAGGCCTAGAGGAGGGGATTTCAGGGGGTGTGCTGGGCTTTAAAGAATGGTGAGCATTTTGGCATTGATGTCACCAGACGTCAAGTAACAACTTCTATCCCCTTTCCATACATGGCTTGTGGCTGGTGTACTCAGTACAAGAACATTTTAGTGATTGGGCATGTTTCTGAGGACTTTCCCATCAGATTCCCTCTATGAGAGCTCATGCGTGTGTGCACATGCATTGCTTACATGCCACAATTGAAGATACTCTGCAGTGTCACTATTACAGATAACCCTTCACTAGGATGCACACAGCCTAGAGAGCTAGTCCTGTTGTTTGGGCGAGACCACATGGTGGCAGATGTGTATATACAAGAAAATAAACACCTCTTACAATGAGAACATTGTTGGATTGTAGTTGCTGCTGGGGGAAAAATCCTCATTGCCACTTTCCCTGGAAGTCCTGACCTCCTTAAAAAGCCTTCCAATTATGTAACGAATTGAGCCAGCTGACTGCTTTTCCACTCATCACAGCCGTGCGGTCAGGCCGCTAGCCTTCACTTAGGAACTCCGGAAAATGCTTGTATTTATTACGTTTGCTTTGTTGGCGGTCATTAGGCTCATTACTGAGTCTTCGGCACTCATTCTTGGGAATCAACCCAGACAGGAAGCAAAGGCCAAAGTTTTACAGAACCACACTGCTGGGTTCAGAGGTCGAATCCAACCTTGTTACTTTAGAACAATCTGAAGGCAGCTCAGCTCCTGAGTTCTGGTGGTCAGCAGGGTGGTGACAAGAGTCAGTGTGGATGGACTTCATGCTTCTTGTGTGGGGGTCTCTCTCTCTCTCTCTCTCTCTCACACACACACACACACACACACACACACACACACACACAGCCCTTTGGCTGGGGATGGAGTGAAACGCGGGGGTGAGTACCGTGAAGAGACAGTTTTCCCAGCTTGGAAAAAAGTAATTCATCGGTTTAAAGTGATGTTTCAATACTTCTTGGCTCCAGGCCCCTTAAAAGCTGCCTTGGCTTCAGGAACCCATCACCATACACATCAAGCTTTCAGATTGGCCCTGCCAAGTGGAGACTTAACAATGTCCACATGGTCTTGTAACCTCATTTTGGCCGTAGCCCTGGTGCTGGTCCCCTGCTTGGAAGCATCCGGCAAACAGGGAAGAATGAAGTATTTTCTGCTGTCCCCTCCTCCAGTTCTGTTTTATTCCAGGGTGGTGGCAGATTAGCTTTTAGCTTGGGAACATGACTGCCCATATCAACATCCCTAACCCTGTTAGATCCCCTCACACAGGCCCATGCAACTAGGAGTTCACAGGCTGCTGCTGCCCTTGGTCAATCAATGTCCCAGCCTCAGAGAAGCGCCAGCAGGTCAAGCAAGAAGGCCACCTGTGCCAGTGGCTCTAACACTCAAAATGAATCTTTGTTACTAAGTCAGTGTTTGTACTCAGTGGCCTAGGCAGCACCCACACAACTCCCCAGGCCTCTGTTTATGGAGAGTAGGAGAAAGGCTGCTGCAGCCAACCAACCCCTCACACTAAGAGAACAGAAAGAAACCTCAAGCCTGTGTGGAGGGTTGGGTACAGGGAGCTCCCTATATTCTCCATTGCTTTTCATGTGGTAAATTGCTCAGCCTGCTGTCCTTAGTGTCCCATCCTTCATGCCTTGAAGATGTTTCCAACCTTCAGTCCTGGAGCCTGGAGTCAGGTTCAGAGAGCAAAGAAAGCCAGCTTTATTTATTTATTTAGCTAGCTATTTCTTTATTGTCCCTGCTGGAAAGCTAATGGGATGAATGGCACTTGCACCTAAGAGGCCTGGTTCTGTAGTCACTTCTCTCCGGGTGGGTAGTGTGCCTTTCCCAAGAATAACAATCCCTGAGCTCTGGAAGCAGAGGCAGGAGGATTGCTTCCAGCTTTGAGGAACACCCAGAGCTACCTAGAGAGACCTGATCTCAAAAATCAAACCAAAACAAAACCTTTGGAGCATTTCAAGACTCAGTGGAAAAGGGGGAATAGGAGAGAATTTCCTTTCACAAAACTGAACTAACCAGCAGATGGATCCAGACTCATCCCAGAGGGCTACTTGGTGTGGAGGCACCGAGGTTGTTCTTGTAGGCACACAGTCACTCTACTCTGCAGCTGCCCATCACACCTCACAGCTTGCCCCCTGCTCTCTGATGCACCCTTGATTGTCTGTGGGGTCAGCCTGTCCCCAGAGTAGTTGCCTGTTGATACCATCCCTCACAAGGGTTTCTCCCCATGTCCCTGCCTCCCCACCCCCATCTTCCTCAGTGCCATTTTTCCAACAACATGGCCCCATCAAGATACCTCCTCCAGGAGTACATTAATAAAGGATAGAATAAGAAAATAAATCCTTGAAGAGACCAGGCTACGCCTGCATCTCTAGCAGTCACAGGCATCTACAGACTGGCATTGCTCCAGTTAGCATCATAATTGTCTCTTTCATACTCTTCCCTGTATATCTTCAGACAAAATGATTTTCAAGTGATGTACACGGTAGGCTGCCAACAGTAAAGAGGGAGGATTTTCCATCCCTGACTACACCTGGCTCAGCCCAGAGATGAGGGGATATAGGGTTGGCCAGTCCATGCTCTTGTCAAGACCCTCCAATGATGCCCTTCGTTCACTCTGGATGGAGCGAGAAGGGCTGGGAGGCCTGGTGATTCATGGTCTGTGGCCAGACTGGAATGGTGGTGACTTTGTAAAGTATGGCAAAGCAGGTGTCTCAGGGACTGGGAGTAAGTGTTAAGATTCAGGTCTTCAGCTTGAGCCCCTCAGAATAGAAACCTAGTTTTCTATTTTTGCTTCTGCGTATGGCTCTGTTAATCAACACTATAGCCAGCGGGTTTTACACCATTAGTCAGTGCAGAAGGCCTGTCCTCATGATGGGCTCATTCCCTGAAGTCCTCGGTTTCCTTTCTTCTGTCTCCAGCCCATAGTTTTCTACAGTGTATTTATACAAACCCTGTTTTTGTTCTCTTGTAAACCCCGTGGCAAGGTGTATTTGCTAGGGAGTCTGTCTTTATCTTTCTAACTTATGAGTTAATTAAGAGTAAAGGCCCTAGGGTCCTGTAAGAACCGGCTTCCCTGGGCACGGTGGGAGTAGTGGGAAGTCTGTGTTTGAATTTGCCCTGCTAATGGTGAATGTCTGCATTCCTTGGCTGGGGAGTTACAGATTTGGGGAGATTAAAACACATTCCAGCCTTCCCCTGGAATTATAAACAATGAGAACGTGTCTTTTCTTGCCGGAAGAATCTAGAGAAGCAGAAGATGGCAGGCCTGGACCCACAGAGGAGGCCACTGATGCTGGCAGCGCTGAATGGGCTCTCTGTGGCCCGCGTCCCGGGGCGGGAAGACAGTCGACAGGATGCCACCCGAGTTCCCATAGACGAGAGGGTGAGTGCTGGGCTTGTCGGGTGTGACTTGCTCCCTGTGCCTCCAGATTCCAGGTGTCCCTCTTTGCCCAGGCCTGTCAGTGCTGTTTGCCTCGTGGGTTCATTCTTTCAAACTGAAGAAGACTTGGTCCAAGTGTGCTGTGTGAAAACAAACCCTTCCCAACATCTCCTGTTTCTTCATTCTGGTCTCCACACTTACCAAGCTAGTGTACTGACGCTTTATTAAGAAGTCTAGCCCCAGGGCTGGTGAGATCCCTCAGTGGGTGTGGGAACTTGCTCCCAAGTCTGAAGACCTAAATTCAATCCCTGGAACTGACAATGTGCCAATGGAGAACCGACTTTCTCAAGGTGCACTGTGACCTCTGAACAGCGTGCTTCCTCCCCTAAACAAACAATAAAAAACAAAAGACCAAGCTCTATCAAGCTGTATGACCTTGGCCTACTCACTTAGTTCTTTACTTTGTAATCATAAGTGCCTAATATGATTACTAATTCTTTATGCATTTTTCATAATTTTAACACTGACTAAGGAAAAATGCAAATTTGCATTCTGATGTGATTGACATACTTGTTTTCCTCACACAACTGAATTCAAAGATGCACTAATTTGAAACATGCTGAGGAGTGGTGGGGGAAATACTAAAAAAAAAAAAAATTCATTTTCTGCAATGAAACCATTATGTTTCTATAAGTGTGGAGAACCGTTTTTGTAAGATGAGAAAGTTAATTTTTCCAGCTGTCACACTCAATGATTTTTGTAATGACTGCTGTTTCCTAGGAAACAGTCATCCAGGGTTTTAGGGTTCCCGTGGTTCTCTTTGAGAACTGTGAAGTGATGTGACCTATAGTTCTTTAGTTAGGTATTGATCCTGTGTTGCTGAGGTGAAAAGGGGGGGCCCTAAGTTGCTGGGCTTGCTACCAGAAGGTCTGGAAACTGTTTTCCTAAGTTCACTAAATGACATGATAGCATGCTAGATTTCTCTGTCACCAGATGCTGGTATTAGAATCTTTTCTTGGGTCAGAAGGGACATTTCCCCCAATTAATATGATGCAATTGAAATTAGTGGTTTGTCCAAGGAAGGAAAAAGGCAAGTTGTGTTGTGTGGGTTAATATTCAGCACTCTACAACTGTGAACTTAAGTAAAAGTTCAGTTTAGTAAAAGTTCATTCGGTAAAAAATGCTGTGAGGGTAAAGGATGCTTGAATAGTTAAGACTGACACTCTCCTTATCAGCAAAGGTCATAGGCAGTACAAGTAATAGGAACATGGAATTTGAATATCCACTTAAGCCAGTCTTTGCAGATTGCAGTTTATAGGTGAGTGATATGGCAAACAGTTGTCAGCGCAGAGAGACTAGTGGTGTGGGTGATAGTGTGGGCAGTAAGTAGCTAAGTACCCACCGAGTCTTCATCTCAGAAACCCCTTGCTGGGAGTGCAGAGAGCCTGGGTGCTCAATCAGGATTGGGAGAGCTGACACCCTGTTCTTCTTGCAGCTCCGAGCTCTGAAGGAGAAGCTGGAAGAGGGAATGGTGTTCACAGAGTATGAGCAGATCCCAAACAAAAAGGCCAATGGTATCGTCAGCACTGCCACGCTGCCAGAAAACGCTGAGCGCAGCCGTATCCGAGAGGTTGTGCCTTATGAGGAGAACCGGGTGGAACTCATCCCCACCAAAGAGAACAACACAGGCTACATCAACGCCTCCCACATCAAGGTGAGAGGGTATCAGAGACACACCCTGGGATACTCTCACAGGCTGTGTTTGTTATTGCAGAGATACACTAACGTTCCCCAAGCCATGGCAAGTGAGGCTGTCCTGTTGGTTTGTCACTCACAGGTGACAGAACTCTGCCCAAACCACTGCTGTTTTTATTTTCGGCCCAATAGCAGCACCAACTATTGTTTCTTTATAATACCACAGGCAATTGGCCTTAGAGCCAAACCCTAATTTTTGGTGCTGTTTATGAGAGTGGAGTGATTTATACACAAACCACAGTTGATTGCAGCAGATCCTCAGCCAGTGAATGGGAGTGCAAGGTTCCTTTTCTTTTTAGATTTACTTATTTTTATTTTATGGGTATGTTTGTCTGCACGTGAATATGTGCACCATGCACATGCCTGGTGGCTGTAGAGGTAGGAAGAGAGCATCAGTTTCTTTGGAACTGGAGTTACAGAAATTGTGAACCTTCATGTGGGTGCTGGGAACTGAACTCAGGTTCTCTGCAAGAGCAGCAAGTGTTTTTAATCTCTCAGTCATCTCTTCAGCCCACATGGTGTGGAATTCCTGTTAATATCTCAAATACTTCTTGTCTCAGTATATCATAGCTTAGCTAGACCCCAGTTAGAATTCAGAGCTGTAAACACATGGGTACCTAGAGTGAATGATTTTCCTAAGTGGCTCCCTCTCCCCATTTCTCCTAATAACTGGCTGTACTTCTTTAGAACATGGCTCTGACCTCTGAACTGGGAGTGTTCCACGGGCTTTTGCTTATTAGTCAGTATGTATAGAACATTTTCAAGCAACACAATTCACTGAGTAATCTATGTGATTAGCAGCTTTGAACTCTTAATTTCCTTGGACTTTTCAGCTCTGGTGGAAATTGCTAGAAGGTTCCTTTGAACTCCCAATGTAGTTAGGCATCTGGTTTGTGTATCACTCATAGCTAGTTTCCACATAGGACATGAAAAATGTGGCATAATTGGGTATAATGTTTTTATGCACAGGACATGGCACTGTGTGTATGCATTTATAACATGCAGGTGCTTTTTTTTTCTATTTTGAGAACAAGAACAAAACCAATAAAATAATGAATAATGAGTGATAGGGAACTCTCCAGTAAACCAATGATGGTCTTAGATTACGAAATAATGAGCACAATAACCCACTCAAAGATGAAGATGGCGCAGCTGCTTCCAGATGAAGTGCTTCTGAATACCATACAGGGGGATATTCTCCTGGCCTCTTCCCTTGGCCCAGTCTCTTCCCTGTTTTCCATCTGCTCTTTGGAAACAGCTGTCACTCCACATAAACAGTAGCCTTTGGGCATTATTACCCGAGATGCCTTCCCTTCTGCGGTATTCTCCGAGGCCCACATTTCGTCTTACGGAATCCAGGGTAGATGTAGGAGCATTTCACCGGCCCAGAGAGCTTGCAGGAACTTGCCCTTGGCTTCTGGAATTGAGCTATGTGTTTCACCACTGTTTGCTCCCCTGGGTTCCAAGCAGCCATTGACCCCGAAGGAGTTTGAGTTCCTTCAGAGGTGGAGCCATATCTTTGAATCTCCCTCTGCAGTACCAACTGATAGCATCCATGCAGTTTTTAATGCGCTCCTGTCAGTACTTGAAGGAGGCAGCCTTCTCTGCCAGTCTTTATGGTTCCTGTATGTTGGGTGCCAGGAAGGATAGTGTTTCGCATCCCAGTTCCACAGACCCTCTCCATCGCCCCTCCCAGTGAGCCCGTGGGTTTTTCTCCCACCAGTATGTGGAAAGTCAGGTTTCTTGCCAACCTTGACCTGAGCAAGTCTTGTGTAGTGAGATGATAGCAGATGTTATTTTTTGTCAGAATGAAGTTAGTATGTCTTCTCACAAAATAAATGAGGAGGCAAATCTCAAACAGTTATGTCCCCATTGCTTCTTGAGCCCTCTGGAGGTCTGCATTGCATGGATGTGTAAAGGGGCTCATCTTTGTCCTGTCAAGGCACAGACATGGAAGACCAGTCACAAAGTGTTCACACAGAGGTGGCCTCCAGTTCTCTGGGTCTGTTTTTGTCAATGGCATGTTTTCTGTGTGGTAAAGTATGCTTTTATTAAAAGTCTGCCATGGAACACTGCTCTTCAAATTGTTCAGAACCACAGCCCTT